>NC_136691.1:11560786-12105786 GCF_947650265.1 Symphodus melops
ACAGATGCCTGCCCATACCATAACCCCACCACCACCATGGGCCACTCGATCCACAACATTGACATCAGCAAAGCGCTCACCCACACGACGCCACACACGCTGTCTGCCATCTGCCCTGAACAATGTAAACCGAGATTCATCCGTGAAGAGAACACCTCTCCAACGTGCCAGACGCCATCGAATGTGAGCATTTGCCCACTCAAGTCTGTTACGGCGACGATCTGGAGTCAGGTTAAGACCCCGATGAGGACGACGAGCATGCAGTTGAGCTTCCCTGAGACGGTTTCTGACAGTTTGTGCAGAAATTCTTTGGTTATGCAAACCAATTGTTTCAGCAGCTGTCTGAGTAGCTGGTCTCAGACGATCTTGGAGGTGAACCTGCTGGATGTGGAGGTCCTGGGCTGGTGTGGTTACACGTGGTCTGCGGTTGTGAGGCCGGTTGGATGTACTGCCATATTCTCTGAAACGCCTTTGGAGACGGCTTATGGTGGAGAAATGAACATTCAATGCCCGAGCAACAGATCTGGTTGACATTCCTGCTGTCAGCATGCCAATTGCACGCTCCCTCAATGCTTGCGCCATCTGTGGCATTTTGCTGTGAGACAAAACTGCACATTTCAGAGTGGCCTTTTATTGTGGGCAGTATAAGGTACACCTGTGCACTAATCATGGTGTCTGATGAGCATCTTGATGTGGCACACCTGTGAGGTGGGATGGATTGTCTCAGCAAAGCAAAAGTGCTCACTATCACACATTTAGACAGATTTATGAACAATGTTTGAGAGAAATGGTAATATTGTGTATCTGGAATGAATTTTAGATCTTTGAGTCCATCTCATGACAAATGGGAGCAAAAACAAAAGTGTTGCGTTTATATTTTTGTTGAGTGTAGTTGTAAGCTGCAAAGACCCCCGCCCCCCCTTCCCCTTTTGTGAGGTGTCAAGTTTAATCCTCAGCTGTAAGTGAATTCAAGGAAGAAAAATCAATGGATTTAGTATATTGAACTTGTTGCAACTTTCAAATCCACATTTCATATACATTTGATACATTTCACTCACTTCTGCATGCCTGTGAGAGCTCCTGACTCCTCCCCCTCCAGCTGTTTTTCTAGATCTTCTTCAGCTTTCTCTACCGCCTCGTGGCAGCTCTTCTGGTCCTCTTGTATGCCGATGATATTCTCCTTTATTATGTCTTCATAGTTCTGATCTCCCAGCTCTGCGCCAACAAACTGCTCCAGGTTCTCTATCACTGCCTTGTTACCATGCTGGATAGCCTGCAGATAGGCCAGCTGCTCTTTCTGGGCCTTGAGCCTTCGGGCTACAGCTGGGTCAGTGTTAAAGTACACTGAGCACTTATCCGCTTGATGCTCGAACTGTAGTGTAGCTGAAGGTGAGGGTGATGGTGATGGTGATGGTGAGAAAGCAGCAGATGAGATCCAGTCCAGGTTGTTTCTCATCCTCACGGGCTCATCACCTGCTTCCTGTGATGTGCCATTGCTGGCCACTATCTCAGAGAAGATGTTAAAGCCCGAACCCCAATCGCCACTTTGGCAGAGCGTTGGGGTTGCCAAAGAAAACCAGGCCAGGATGAAGGGCGTCCAACAACATCTCATGGTAACCTGGAGGAAGATGAGATGAGGAGCTTTAAAAAAAAAAAAAAAAAGAAGCTTCAGTTTTTTAACAAGCAGGTGGAAAGCTTAGAGAGCAGAGTATGTGGAGATATTGTCAGCTGGCGATCTATTGTATATTGACTTCTAATGAGAGAGAGAGAGTGGCACACGATGCTGCCTGTTTATGAGTTTATCTCAACAGAACCAGTTAGTGCATTTAAGACAATATATAGATGATCAACATCAGAACTTTCAACACTTTCTTCTTTTTTTTCTGTTGTTGTTTCTAGGATTTGTCAGTCTCAAATGGGTTTTTTAGCTATAAAATGGAGAATGTCTTCATTTAAAAAAAAAAACATCTGTAAATTAAAGTCAATATCTCTGCGGAATAGTGAATATTTCGTAATGACCGCGATTTGCCCATCATCACCTTTTCAAGTCAAATCTCTCTCAGCCATCATCAGGCATAAACACATTAATTTGAACATACTCCAGCTGTGAGTCAAGACAAACACAGGCTGATTATGAGATACATCAGCACAGCTGTAAGCCTTAACTGGAAGTTTCCCATGGTACTTAGTGTCTTTATTTGTTTATAACGGCTTGATTTTAATCAAACTGAAATGTGTAGAGGTTTATGCCAAAGAAAAATGGCTTTTTCTGCCCTTGAAGGTGCAAAAGCATATGCAGGGGTCTAAACTTGTCTCTTGACCTTTCAGTGTTTATTGTATACATTTCCAAGTCGTCACTCTCAGACTCAATCTGTACCTTTCAGTAATATAGAAATGGACTCTATTTAGTCTTTTATGTTATTGTGGCTCAAAATGTGACACTCTGAATGTCACACTGCATATTTTAACAGAGATCAATTTAAACCAACACATCAGCTATCAGCTAACATTTACCTTTTTGTTGAACTTGAAGGATATGTCACTGGCACATTATATATGGTGAGAAATGTTGTAAATATTTAAAGGTCAACTATTATTCTCCCTTTCAACCAGTTCAAATAAGTCTCAGAGCTTCCCATAACATGTATGTGAAATTATTTTTAAAAATCCACTCTTTCAGCCCTGCTCAGCACAGGCTGTGTCTGTGGCTTTAAATGCAAATGAGCTGTGTTTGACCACGCCCCTCCCTCGGGCTTGGGTAGTTTGAGCTTTCTTGCACCATGCCCCATTGTTTAGGGTGAGAAGGCCGACGGAGACGGCACAGCAAATTGCTGTGGGAGTGTCACCCACCTGGGGGAGGGGTTACTGCCCTTTGTGATGTCATGAGGGGAAAACCTCCAAACAGCCTGTTTGAGCACACTTTTTCTGAAAAGTGAAGCAGGCAAAAGAAGAAGAGGATGGGCTTATCGTTGGGGGTGGTGAAGACATACTAGTGACACATATTCGTGCTTGAAAACCATCGTGAAGTGTATTTTGCATAATATGTGACCTTTAAAGAAGAAGCCAGCAGTAATAATTGAGTGAATATATGATTTGCACGTCTGCGATGAAGCTTGAAGAGCAACTGAACACCTTAGTGAGAAATTGAGTTGCGTAATACAAAAAAATAAAAATTCACATCTCATCATTCACAAAAAGGCCATTCAGACTTCAATCCTATCTAGTCACAATTAATAAAAACAAATCCATTTTCTAATCTCTCTAATCCAAAATGAGCAACTTAACTTCTAAGATCCCAATTTGATCCAAATTTGAATAATTCTATACATTTTTAGAGACACTTTAATTCTTAAAATAGTTTCAACTTGGGGAGTAGGAAGCTCTGTTGTATTTGTGGTTCAATAATGTTTAATTATTGAACATGCATATTCAGTTTTTAACTGTAGCTCACAAACATCTCTAAATCGTTTTCTAACACTGTTGCCGTAAAAAAAAAAAAAAGTTTTACGAAGTTGTGGGCTGCCTAAAGCTGTTGAGGCTCCATGACTAAGCAGTGGTATGAATTGTGTCACTCGCTCTAAATTGACGTAGCCCCCTTTGCTGCAGTGTTTGTGTTGGTTTTTGGTAAACAGCTGCTTCCTGGAGTTCTTCCTCCACATTACTCGCCTCGTAAATCCTCACAACACCTGAGAAAACAGAGAGGGGGACTTTGGTGTTGTCTGCTCATATGTGAATGTTTTTTAGTTTGCTTGTTTTTTTTTTCACAAGTGACACAGTTTGCTAAAGGGTTTGTTTGCCCTTTTTTATCTGTTTAACAGCAAAATGTGTTACTTTATTACACTGCAGACTTGTGCTATTTCTGCCTCTCTCCTCTGCATCTGGATATGCATTTAAACATCTGAGCTGAGTAATTGCACAGCTTTTTCTGCTGCCAGGGCACATTCGGTTTAGGCTTTTACTGCAGCCGTTCTTTTCTTACTTCAATCTCTCATAGCCAATGTCAGCGTTAGAGTTTGTTGACGTGCACCTATCGCCATGGTTTTGTGGAGAAGCTCAGACTGAATGCCAAGTCATGCTCACTAGAGCGGACACCGTAAAATTGTCTATTTATTTTAAGATGAGTTGTGGTCTGGCCTTAAGCGGTAAAACAAGCAACTCTTGGCATCTGTCTGTCTGTCTGTCTGTCTGTCTGTCTGTCTGTCTGTCTGTCTGTCTGTCTGTCTGTCTGTCTGTCTGTCTGTCTGTCTGTCTTTCTGTCCTTACTACATCCTTACTATAATCGATAACTGCTCATTTCCTGTACCTAATCAATGTTGATAAAATGTCAGTGATCAAATCATTGGGGAAACCAGTAGAAAAATCCACATTTTGTGGAATAACATTAGGAAAACACACTTTGAGTTAAATGAACTGTAACCTGATATTAGGTGCCACTAGAATAGACTTCAAAGACAATTGAATGTCATTAATAGCTGCAGAACTGCATGTCCAAAACTTCAGTATTACTCTGAACTCGTTTGGACTTTCATAAATCAAAACCTCATGGCGTGGGGTGACAACAGTTTCAGCTAAATGACAACAGACAGCCAAATGGAGATGTAATCCATCTTAAAATAGAGCTTTATTGTCTCTGTATTCAATCCCTTCTGCAGCAGTAAAAGGCACAAGTCAAAGGACATTTAGTGACATTAATTCAGTCTCTAACTGAATCCACACATGCTCCTCTTTATGTCAGAGACTGGCAGAGGTTGCCTTTGTCTTTCGAGAACGTCTGCATAATCTCACCACTGACGTCTTCTGCTTCAGCTCAAACAGTTTTAATGCTAGACGCTCTGTGGCCCGTTTTGACCTTTCTTGGCCTCACCATGAAGGAGCTGTCATTGTGAGGTTTCTTTTACAAGCTGACTTTTTCTTTGGGCTGAAAATAGCAGATGCTTTCGTGCATTAATAAAACCAGTTCATGACCAATCAGATCAGAGGAACATTCAGATAGCTAAGTTCATGTTTGCCACCTTCATGCACACTCATTTAGTGCTTCTCCTGACAGTTAATATCAGGTATCAATTGTTTTATGCTTAACTAAATTATGAATCAAATGTATTCTATTATACATGCTGTAAACCAGACTTCCACAACAAAGTCCTACTGCTAGCTTAGACAATTTAGAAAATGATGCTCCTGTAGTGTTAGTTGTGAAATGACACTTAAAATATGCTAAAGCTGAAGAAATTAGGAATTATATTTGCAGCTTGATTGAAAAACGGTACCGAACTGGTTATCAATACATTTGCAGTTTGCTTTCTCAGAATAACAATTGATTGTTCAGCTGAAAAGCTGCATAAGGCCCCCTGTCCCCCCAGTAAGTTTTTGGGTGTGCAGAAAAGTGTTGGCTGTGCGCTCGGGGATTCTGGCATGAAATGTTGAGAAGCGCTGAGAAGAAAAGTGCTGCATGTCCATCCTGTCTCTATGACAACAGTCTGTTGACAATGGCTGCTGTATGACCGACACTGCTCAGCTACTTTTTACTTCATGTTTGATATTTGACATATTTTATTTGCGAATCAGACAAAGAGGATGTGGCTACAAGACGTGATACGGGGAATATCATACATTTGGAAAAGAGCGCCGGTGACGTCAACAGTGCCTTTTCTGAAATGTTGAAAGATATTCAACTTAAGCACTCGGTGTGGCCGCACAAAAAAAATGGAGCGCTTGGAAGAAAAAAACTCTGCGCTTTTGTCTCTCAGCGGCCACTTTTTGTTGCCAACGATTTCATTCAAAATGTGGTGGACATGAGGGCCTAAGAAAGATAAAAGAATCCTTGCAAATGTTCTTAAATCCCATGGTCACCTTTTTAAACTACGTGTGTGGGTGTTTTGATATTTGTTTGACGATTAGAATTCATATTAAATAGTTTTATTAGCAGAAATGACATGGTTTTCATCGTTTACATACTTTAACATTTCCACATTTATTTACAAAATGTTAGTTTTCCAGCCCTGTAGTTGTGAATTAGATCTTCGCTCACATCCTTAGCTGTTGCTCGGAGCGAGCCTGAGTGCTTTCTGTGAATCCAACACTCAGCCCTCTGGCCCCTCTTGTCAAATCCTGAACAGGTGTGTTGCACAGGTGTCACAACAATCAACTGCTTCTGTGTTGCTATGACAACTAGGTCTTTGGCAATAAGTCAGAAGAGCATAGAGAGGCCTTGCAGGTTCATGGGCCTCGAAGGTAATCATGTAAGGTAGAAACATCCTTGGCAGCATAGTAATTAGAGAGACAAGTACAGAAGTGTTTGCACACACACACACACACACACACACACACACACACACACACACACCTATGCATATTCACACATGTCAACATGCTCATTAGCAGCATCTGACATAGAGGAAGGGTCTCGATTTGGTAATTATCTGTGGTGGTCTTATATAAACTTATATAAAACTCAAAATCAATCAATGTATTTTACAATCAAGCTGTAAAAATGTAAACACATTGTTTAAGTCATACTTTTCCACTTAAACCAGTAAAGTACCTGCAGTAAAAAAAAAATCAACTCCTAACATCCTAACATCATCCATCAAGTTTAACAAAATCAAAACCCCAAACTTACCAAAATCCTGTGATTCTTTACAGCTAAATTCACCTCCACCTCCACTTTTCAGTCAAGCAAAATGTCTCAAACAGCTCAGGACAGCCATTCACAAGCTCGGAGAACAAATACTCGCTTGCTTTCCTTCTTCATGTCAGGAGGAAAAATTACACACACACACACACACACACACACACACACACACACACAATTAGGGTTTGGCTGCAGAGTGTGTATGTCTGTGTGCCCCTGTTTTCTGCAGGGAGGGAAAGAGAGGGGAAGGGGGGGGTGAAAAAAAAAGGCTGAAAGTGAATGATTTCTTTCTTTGCGGTGGAAAGAGGGGCTGGCTGAAGGAGGGGTGAAGAGGGGGCGTAATCTATTTCACATCTGTCTGTGGGCTCTGGTAGGGGGACAGAGGAAGCATAAGGATTTCTATAGTATGGGGGAAATGTCTTCAAGACCATGCTGGATGTAGATTTCTTGTTTATTTAAGGAATGGTCCAATTAAATATGTCTGAAGTGTGTCCTTAGACAGTGTGAAATGTGGTTGAAAAACACTCCAAGCTGCTTTCCTGAACATATGTTATGTTTTTCAAACTAGGGCAGTGTACAGTAATGACAGATTAATGACACACTGCAGAGGTGAGTGCCATGGGTTTGGTTGACTGGACATTCTGCAATTTTAACCTAACAACAACATTTAATGCCAAGTGAGGTCTAATATACCATCCTTCAATCAATGAGTATGGTTTCAAGGTGTCTGTTGTAGACATGTAATTAATACGTTTGTTTTAATCTTTCCTTAACTGAGTCTTTAGAAATGGTTACATGAAACCTGAATTAAACCTTTTCCATAGATTTGTTGTAAACATATTAACCAGAATCTCGGCCAACTTGTAAACATACTATGGTTGCAAAATGTGCAAAAAACAAAGGCACATAAACAAGCTTTCAACATCGTCGATAAGGTTTCTGAATTTTTGTGTTTGAAAAATGGGGGTAGCACAGAGAATCAGCCCCATGATTACCCACGAGCCTTGACTTCATATTTTGTTATTGTTTAGATTAACAGTGCCCTGGCGGCGGATTTTACATACTGTGCGTTTATTAAGAACTGCTTGTAAAAGAGATGTTTTTTATTTCAACTCAGCATCCCTTCGCACACATTCTCATCTCTTTAATGCAGACTGCTAGAAAGCAACGTCTCGTAGTGCCAACGTCTCGTAGTGCCACAGGCCTGTGGGTTCACTGAGGGGAATACATAAATAAATTCAACTCTTAATCTTAGAGGTACATATCCATGACAGCTGCTGATGGCATCCAATAATCCAGATCAGATTTGTGTTGAATGATTCATGATACCTGCTGCAAAACAATGTTTCCCCAGAGGCTGAATTTAAAGGGAAGTTGTAGGAGTCCATGATTTTTTATCGACCTCCAATCAGCAACATTGGCAGGTCTCTGGCACAGTTGAATTTATCTAGAAAGAGGATTAAACACATTTTACATCATGGATAATCAGACATCTGATAAAGTTGTGTATCAGTGCGGTGTCAGAGCTTTTGTTGTGCAAAGACTTGTTTACTTATTAGCTTGCCTTTGACCCTTTATGAGGTGACACAGAGAGCTCAGCAGGAAGGGATTTTCACCTTCGTCACAGCTTTTCCGAGTTTTCTGAGTGAGGTAAAATGGAGTAGGAGTTAAAGAGTTTAGTAGGAGTTATAGAGGTTAATTGAGCTATAACACAACTGATCTAGATTTGTTTCTCTCTTTTTTAAATGAATACCAAAATTCACAACACAGTAAACAATGTATTTTGAGTTTAAAGACTCACTGCATTCATGGGCTGATACAGATGTTTTGCCAGATTTAAACATTACTTGCATAAATATGTCACGTATACTCATCAGTTTATGTATAGAGGTTAGACACACTGTATTTTTAGAAAGGTCAAGATTCAGTTGTATTCTACACAAAACAAACGTTTTAGATGCCACAACTTTTGTCTTAAAATCACACCATGGAAAAAACATATCACACCATGGAAAAAACATATCACACCATGGAAAAAACATATCACACCATGGAAAAAAATAAAAATTATATATATATATATATATATATATATATATATATATATATATATATATATATATATATATATATATATATATATATATATATATGATGGTTATCCATAGAAAGTATGTGAAAATGTGTGAAAAATAAATGAAAGCAAAATATGAATTTACAAGGTGATCCACTGGAGTGTTTACAAAGTACATAGTGGATCACACTGTGACCATGAATATATTGACGGAGAAACTGGCTCAGCGTTTTCTAATTGACCATCGCCTTGTGTACCCTGAGGGCTGTTATTGACCAAAGGGATACTTCACCCAATCTTGATATCATTAGTAACCTGATGGTAGTTTTGAATAGTCGTGCATCCTGCCCCAATTTTTCCCCGAGCTCTGTATTTGTTGCCGGAAAATCGTCATTTTCCATTATCAGATGTTGCTTTGGTTAGAGGGAATGAAACTACATCACTACTTCCTCATGTTTTCAACCCACTGACGCTACAGACCTATTACAGATCAGTGGGTGGGACCTCACTCCCAGAATCTAAAAGCAACGTCCATCATCTTGCTTGGAATGTATGCCAACAGGCTTTTTGAAGAAAGCTGAGAAGCACTGACAATGCCGGACAAAGTGTGTTTCAACTTCAAACTGATATGGAAAAAGGGGATAATGAAGGTCTTTGCTCGATTCAGATGTTTGTGGCTATCTCTGCAATGTAGCAAAGAGCAATTTATGCACATGTTGTTATTCTTGAATAGGACTTGATGGGAACACCTTTCCACCGCATGTTCTCCTCGTGCTGCTTTGGGCCTCATGGTCATTGTCAAACATTGCAGTGTGTTGCTTGTACATGCATGTAGCATGTCCAAAGAAGCTTCACTCTGCCTTCAGGCTCCACATGGGAGCTGCTTTTCATCCTCAGTATAATCTATGTCACATAACTGATCGCAATATCCTTGACATCTGCCATGAATGTTGCATGAAATGCAGCAGCTTCCATTACATGGGCAGGGAAAAAAATGTTTTAGTGATCGCAGTTTGAAATAGCAAGTCCTCCATAAATGAGAGAGGATGTTTTTCTACAGAGAAAGAACTCGATATCCTTTAAACCTTTAAACAGGCTGATAAATACGATAACACACTTTAGTGAATTTCTTTAGGCGTCATTGGCTCGTATGTTATTATTTAAGACTCTGTATCATTAAGTCTGCTTGTTGAATGATGTCATCCAACACTGTTATATCGCCATGGAAACTTAAAGTCCAGTATACTGACATTATTATTAGTTTAAAAGCCCACAAAAAAATCAAAATGCAAAATAAAACACGTCAGTGAGTATTGAACACATTGAACTGGATTGAAATTTCATCCAGGTGCAGAGGGTTGAGGTTTAAACTTTTCATGAACTGATTCATTGAAAAGAAATCACACCATGGAAAAAACATATCACACCATGGAAAAAACATATCACACCATGGAAAAAAAAAAAAAAAAAAAAATTATATATATATATATATATATGATGGTTATCCATAGAAAGTATGTGAAAATGTGTGAAAAATAAATGAAAGCAAAATATGAATTTACAAGGTGATCCACTGGAGTGTTTACAAAGTACATAGTGGATCACACTGTGACCATGAATATATTGACGGAGAAACTGGCTCAGCGTTTTCTAATTGACCATCGCCTTGTGTACCCTGAGGGCTGTTATTGACCAAAGCCAAGGACTCTGCACTCTCTGCAGACACTTATCCACAGCAGCGCATGAGCAACGAGTGCCACAGTGTGCCAAGGCTGATAAACTCTGTTAATCCACTCTGGGAGATGCTCAGTTCAAAGTACTTCCATTGCTAAGGACTAGCGTGCTCTGCCACTTTATCCATGTTCCCTTTAAGCACGGAGATTGGGCTACTTTAGGAGTAAACAGGCAGGGATTTGTGATAACATTCATTTTGTAAAAATCTATAACGTCAAATTGTGCGTGACGATAAATAAATCTGCCATCGGAAATTTTGTGTGAAATGTAGGGCTGTTGCCTGAGGGTTCTCTGTAAGAGTGACAAAGTCATGTTCCTTCAGGCTCTGACACACCAGATTGACCTCAAATAACAAGCACACACAAATGCCCACTGAGGAAGTTGCACTTGAACACACCATGTAGCAGCTGACAGTCAGTAGACATACACATTCTGAAATGTCTGCACTATCTACATGATGGGAAATATAGGATATACTGTATATTGAAGGTACACTATGTAGATCTGATAGTGAAATTTGAAAGTTGGAGAAGTGAAACAGTGCTCTGCTATATTTTCTGAACTAAATACACAAACGTTATTCAAAGTAATAAATGGTTCCCCGGACACTGTTTGGAGCTAAAAAGCTACCAGGAGAGTTACGGTTTCACTGTTACAGCGACCACATTTTCCTCTGAGGACAGGTGTGACAGAATTTGTACACTTCTCCAACTTTAGCATTTCTCTACCAACACTGAATAGTGCACCTTTACAGTTAAATCTGCTGGTATGGTTAAAGGCAACAAGTGTTTCAATAAAAAAATTGGAGATTGGTTCAGCATTATCTACTCAGTTTGATATGAACCATGTTTAAGGTCAAGCAAGTCAGTGAACAGCTATAACAGGATAAAGACTTCAAATCAATAGATTGACTCTCAAGGCAACAGAACACAGAGGCTCTAGTTTGTGTGTTACACATCACTCAAGGGCATTGTAATAAACAGCCTGACCGTGTTTAAATCTTGTGCATCAGTTCGTTGCTAAACAACCCCAAAAACTTTTTTTTCCTTTCACACAGCTTCTCTGTTCTTGAAATTCCTACTCGTGTTGAGTTTAGTAATATCACTGGTATTTTCCATAATTTTCTTCTTTAAGGTAGATTTAAATTCTAATCTTTCTACCAATATCTTCATGCCATTTTATGCACCATTGTGCGTCTGACTTGGAATAAAACAATTTTCCTTTAGGCAAAGCAAGACAGCTTTAATGCTTTATTGTATTGAAAATGTCAACACTGATTCCAATTCATAGATTTACATTGGCACAGAAACCGCATGAAACATTGGACATGAACAAAGATTTCTAAAATAATCTGTTTCAAATGAGATACAATTAGAAAAGTGCTGATTAGAGTTTAGTAATAAGTTCTTTGTTGCCTCAAGTGCAACATGGGAAATAAAACTGCAATAGAGGAAAACGTTACTGAAATAAAACAAAAAAACAACCAGAGTTCATGGCTCAAATTTAAAATTGGTGAGGGTTTAGTCTCGTTTAACATCACCAGGAAGCTGCTTCAATCTGTTTGCAGCGCTGTCGAGGAGCAGCGACGAGCAATAAGAAACATGTGGCATCTTATTTATTGCTTTCAATGTGAATAAACAGCTGCTGAATCATTACAGTTCCCATTCTGAATGAACACATTTGCTTGTTTTTTTTCATAAAGATGGCAAGTTGATGGTGCAATACCAAATGACTATTTTCACGGTAGCACAAGTGGCGCTTTTAAGGTTGAGTTTTGATTGGCTATGATTGCTGTAGTCTCCTCACACTGCTGCTCTATTACTGGTCCTTTTTGAGCCAATTTCCAAGAGGGCCATAGGTCAACAAGACACTAAAAGTGCTGCGATGCCCTCTGCAAACTGCACACTTGACCACACTTAATGCTGCACTCTTTTTTTTCCACAAATAAGACCCACATAAAAAGCCACAAAGGCATTTAACTGGAAACTGAGAGGCTGCAAATGCAACCCCAAGAGCAGAAGGTCTCTCTGATCTGCACGAGCTGTGTGGGCAACAACATATATTTCTTAGAAAAACAAAACACAGACCTCCATCCAGACCTCATTATAAAAGTCAAGCAGCAGGAAATGAGACAGCCTGAGGGTATTGTGAATGCTGATCAATCAGAATGACATTGATTTAGACCAATGAAAATACACACAAGCGTCTGCACATATCAAAAACAGTGCTCGTGCTACATCCCAGATCTCTCAGAGTTGTAATGTAATTAAACATCCCTTGATAAATACAAGATAAATGGTTTGAGGGCAAGCCAAAATGTAATAAGGTAAACATAATTAGCCTGTTTGGATAGTTCCTGGAGACCACAGGGACAAAATAGATGACTTCATAATGGACGTCAATGGGTGACTTCATCCTCTTTACAGCGATTAACTAAAAAATCTCTTCTTGTGATTTTGTTTTTAAAACATGTGACAACAATACATAATCAAGACAATACACAGCATTCAAGATGTGGTAATCCTGGTACAAAAAAATTAGACATAAAAATAAAAAATTAAATAAGACAAATGAGCCGAAACAAATTGAAAGTACAAGTGTAGATGTCATGATAGACAGAAATACTGAATCTATACTGAGTCTTACAATTCAGCTTAAAACGTTCTCAGCTTGTGACATCACAAGTTGGATTGTGGCAGAGAAAAAAAAGAAAAAGAAACCCTCCCCTGGTATGTATGTACTCCATGTATCCACTCCCAGCCCAGAGCAAAAAGTTTATGCAGGTCTGTCATTTGTTTTCTTGCTACAGAGGAGTGATATCTACTGGGAAAACATTTATATTTTTAAGAAGCAGAGGGGGATTTGCTGGTGCAATTCCACCATCTAGCAAGATGCATGAAGAGTAAAATGCTTGAAGGGGTCAAAAAGCTCCAGCAATGCTTTTAGTATGAAGATCAACTTTATTGACAAATTAGACCAGCGTGTTTCTGCTCCATTATTTAGACAGATAATGTGAGGAATAAGTGAAGGCCTGTTGACTTCCCACTATAACAACATATGTTGTTCATTATCAATCAAAAGTTTCCATTAAAACTGTAGAAAACGATATTCTGTACGGCATACGATGTGATACACTTTGAGCTCTTGGGTAAAAAGTTCTCTTTGCCACAAGGATTCTGCACATTAAACTGCCTCCACAAAAGTGTGTTCTTCGAAGCAGTAGTCTTTTATTTAAAAGTAGTGGAACCACGGTACGGTGACTTTGTCCTGAAGAGGACGGGTCTTGTCTCACCCAGAAGAGGCCCACTGATAACACTCTCTGCACATTATTGTCCTGCTTGTTACACAGCCACTTACTTCAGAGGTCACTAGTTTGACACAACACGTTGGTTTTGAAATGATTTGATTGATTTCAAATAATCCACAAAAAGAACTCTCCGTTACTCACTCATATGAACATTTTCACTGATGGTGACGTGAGAGGAGGGGAGCAGCTTTGCATGAATCAGCAGTGCCTGATTAAGTTTTTCTGCCTCATAACTGTCAATCTGTGGCATTTTCTTTTCCATTTAATAGTCTTGAAATGTTGTAGCATCCCATATCATGATCCTTTACGAGTTATAATGCGCCAGCCGCAGTTTTGCTTCTTTTAACCTATTTTTCCAACTGTTTTCTTCATGTTTCTCCTTCCCCCACTGTAAACAAACCAAAGTCAAATGAACAAAACGTCTGTCCGCAGGTTGATCTGAAACAGTTCATAAATCAGAATACATGCTTGCAGCAACTGTCTGCTCTTCTTCTTGGCAATGGTGTGCTACCCAGGGATTGCAGACAATTGCTCTAATGAAGTATTTCACACAGCTGTGCAAGAAACAAGAAGAAATTCCATAGAGTTCTTTACTTGAAGAAACAAGCAAGATTGAAATGAATGACATTAAAATGCAATTAGAGATGAATATCTCAATGTGACGTTAACATGAAGTCTAAAAGCAGGAGGAGTGGAAAATGAATTCACAAATAATCAGATGTTTTTATACACAGTGACATACTTTATTCAAAATATACTGTAGTCATTAAAGTTGTTTAACATTTAATGACTACACTCCTTAAAGTGACGTGAGAAAAATGTTCCAAATGACTGGACCTCTGTCCAATGGGCTGACTGGCAATGGCTTATTCTATAGAATTGAACATGTCAAAGATCAGCAGATCTTATGTGATTATAGTGGATCTGGAGTTTGTAACAAAGAAGCTGTAAAAAAAGAAGAAGACAGGAGGCAAAGTTTCCAAAAACTTCAACACAAAGGGACCTATCTGCAGTGTGTTGGTATCAAATCTGAAAAAAAAAAAAAAAATAGAACATCATAGGCTCTCCAGCTGGAGAAAGTTTCTAGTCTAACAGATTTATTTTAAAATTAAAAATGGAATTGAAACAGTTTTTTATGTGCTTTTGTAGTATTGAGAGGCACAATAATGTAGTAAAGATCTATAAGATGGACCCACTCTTAAAATACACTTTAATTTATTTTCATTATCACTTGCTGCTGCTTGAAAAAGAAAGTGCGGCAACGCAAGAAACAAAAACTTGACTGCAAATTAACATGCATGTTGAGGTGTGGTATGCTTTGTTTATATTGACTTTACAAGTCATTGGTACGAGATGTTCAAAAAAAAACCCTCAGCACCTTAGAGAAAGTGGAGAAGGATCGGTGATTTATATTCACCAGCATCCTGCACTGCAGAGGAGAAATGCAGAGCAGGCGGGTCAAGTTAGCTCATGTAAATGTTTTGAAGAATTTGGCATCAATTTTGCCTGAAGCAAGATGCAAAACGTCAAGGAAAATAAGAAATATAATAACATGGAAAAGGACAATCAACATATGAAGCAATCCAACATGTCCGGAAAAAATCATCACCACGTGGTATAGCATTCAACACTCTTTCATCAACGTTTCACAAAAGCAGCATTGTGTTGGACTTCTTCTCATTATCATGCTGTGTCCACCTGCGTGTGGACTTTTATGTGACTGTCGGACTCATTCGCTGTGAATCTGTGGATATAAATATAAACCTTGCATGCTTTGCCAATTTAAAGGAGCTGAACCTGCAATCATCAGAGGAGGGGAAATAAAAGGAATTTCTCTGATGGAATATGTATTTTGTCTGGAAATGAAAGCCTTGGAAGCTGGCACTGGATAGTTTTTCGTCCCTCGTAGTACAAAAATGGTTTCACTCACATACCTTTACTTTTACTGTAGAGCAGCCATCTTTCAACTTTTACTGTGAAGTAATGCCTGGTGTAGTTTTATTTATTCATAAGGACAATCCATATTTATCCAAATGTCTATAAATGTGGCTGTGATCGCCTGCTCACTGATGTACTACTGTCCTTCAACAAGATGTTGTCAAGCCAATACTAATACAACAGTGCGCTAAAAAGCCACAAAAAGTCCTCAAGTCAAACTAGTCTGTTAAATGAAGACATCGATGATACTCTTAGGCTGAAATGTTTGCTGCTGCTCTTGTTCACCTTTTCACACCTTTATGTTTGGCCTGTTGGACTTAGTTTTCAAGCCCAGTGGAATTGGTGTGCAGGTATCTCTGCAATGTTTCAAAAGGTTCTCCAACACCAACACACCCGAATTCTGTGTCAAATTCTGGCCTTGCTTTAATGGGCTTTTTCTAAGCCTTTCTCTCTGACCTCATGAAGGAGTCTTTTCTTTGTGTCAGTAATAAAGAAACGTGGAAACGTATGTCGCTGTATTCCTTGAAGACTGTAGGATTTTTAAAGAAGAGAATGTGGATAGATATCTCTGTTTATTCTCCAAAGTCCAGCCTGTACAAACCTCAAGCAGCAACATCAAACTTTCGATCATTGATTTCCACTGTTCTTTTCTGCTTCCTGCTTTTTAAGTCTCCGATTTGCTAATCAGTCTTGTCTTGTATTCCCCTTTCCTTATAAATATCCTTAAAGTTAAGAATGGCTAGAAACGAGATAAGGCACCTTAAGGCTTTGATTAACTCAATAAAGAAAGGATTAATGTGTTATACCATGGAAGTCACAGTCGGAGATTCACCAGACGAGGTTGTTTGATTTAGTTTAGACACACTGTGGTTAATTTGATCTTTTCAGTACATCTATTGTACATGAATCAAATGTAAGACCTGTACTTTATATTAGACCGGAGCACAGATGTGATGAATTATTTCTTCAGTGTACTTATTACAAAATTGACTTTAAATATAAAAAGTTATGTGGAAATTTCCAAATGTTTGACAGAAAGGCTAACAGGAAAAGTTGTTTGCAGGTCAGCTGAGGTACTCCCACCAGTATCTTCCGCCTCCTCTGAGCCTCCCTGGTCAGTAATGGAGCGAGGTCAGCGGCAGGAACATGACAATCAAGACCCCAGCTGCGCCCTCAGCCAGACAGGGACTCTTAATCAATACCAGGCAGCCAAAAGTGGCATGTCAAGAATAGTGAGGGTCAGGGTCACAAATATCAAGCTGGTCCGGTGTGCCAAATTGAACGCTGAGATTCCAGGGTTGAATGAAGAACAGTTGAAAGAATCAATTGTATTTCTTCACTGTAGCTCTGTAAGATGTGGCTTCAAGTTTTAGACAGAAACAAGTAATTCAAGTTTTAGATTTGTATTCTCTCACCACAGCAGTGTTGGTTTGTCCCTGGATTTGATTGGACAGAGCAGACATGGGTTAAGGTAAATAATCAAACTCCCTTCATCCTGTCTTGATTTTTTGGTTTTCAGACAGCCCACACTCCTCTGCCTGTGACATTGGCATTCACATCACACAGCTGCCAAGTGCACTCTTGATAGCTCTGAGGAAATCGGACTGTCCTTCGGGCTCTCGTCAGTCTGCCTTAATAATGGGATTTCCACACATTACATCCGAACTCAGTGGGCGCTAATGTGGGGGAATAATATTTCCAGGAAAAGGGTGCACTCGAGTCCCAAATTGAATTTAAAACGTTACATTGACTTTAAAAAGAGGCCGTGGCTCGTGTAATGCCCAGGAAATAACCGTTTGCTCCGCCGAGCAGCAAAGCACCGAGCGGAGGATGAAATGCTGCTGCTCTGGATTTAACACACACTGCTGGATTAAAGTTCAAACATTAAACACCGATTTTAGCTGCTCTGTTTACTGTAAATATGTTGCAGTCAAAACACTTTTAGTGTGAAAATCCAGATTCACACTGTGTCTGGAATGTGTGCTGTTTGGGCTTTTTGTTAATCATTTCTTCCATGTTTCCTGTTCTCTCACCTTTGCACACACACATGAAAAGACAGGCATAATCATCATTGACCCAATATTTGATTACATTTGGCAATGCCTGAATGTGCTCAGATATTGCATTTGCACATGGACATTACCTGTCGACAAAGATCTGTCTAAAAGCATCACAGAAATGTGTGCATCAAATTTAGCCGTCTTATTTTAGTGGTATACTTGATCCCTGAAGGTGGAGGGAACTATTTCCTGAATCTTGAAAAATAAATCAGCATGGATATTACTTATTCAAATCGCTGATAAAGCAGCAGCACCCCCACCCCCCCCCCCCCCCCTTTTTGTCTGAGAGAACAAATATCCGTAAGCAATTTCTGTCTGTAGCTTTTTATGTGCATTTCATGATTATGTGTCTCTGTAATGCCTTTCTTGCAGATTTCAGTGCAGTTTTCCTGCCTAAATATTGTGGTTTACATATGAGCAGATGGGATGCGGAGTCGTGTCCAGACACCTCCACCTGCTCTTTGTTTGGGGAGAAACCCCTGCTGAGAGGATTTATTTGTTTACTATGTGGTCGGGAGGTAACAGGAGACAAACTGGCAACCCGCTAGTCAAGTAAGATATGTTTTATGGGGAAAGAGAGAGCATATATTGATGATGTCAGTGCATTTCTGTGTGTGTCTGTGTGTGTGTGTGTGTGTGTGTGATGATGTGTATGTGTATCAGCCTGAACTGCTGAGCTATCACTCTGCAGGCCATTACTGGAGGATGAGACATTGTGGCTGCCCGTTATAGTTTTTAAACAACAATCTGTACATGCTTTTATGCATCGATATATTCTATTACTCACATTGTAAACAGCCACTTGGCACATCAGCACATTTCATTAAAAATGAAACGTCATTTTGATTTGCACAAAACTCTTCCGTTTATTTAAAGGGGCGGGACAGTCAAACAAAAACTCTTTCAATGGAAGGCCCAGTGATCTGTACACTATAAATATCCTATGGCTTCTGTTATAAAGAGGCATGAATGCTCTTTTTCCAGAGTCTCCAAAGGCCCTCTCTCCACTGCTCTTCATGATTTTTTGGAGACCATTGGCAAATATGATCAGCGCATATCCAAACACTAAAGAGATTTTGATGGGTGCCAGTTGGAATTACTTGGGATCAAACAGTCAGAATGAAATGGATGCTTTAAATTATGACCCATTATTTGTCAAGATCAAACATTATTTCGAGAAATGGGGAGCCTTAACGTGATCTCTCCGGGGCGGAGCTGATTTGGTTAAGATGGTTATAGCGTCTCAGTTTAATCATCTTTCCACTATGATACCTTGAAATATTTTATATAACAGAAGCATTATAAAGAAAGTGTTAATGATTTTATGTGATGAGAAGAAAATCCAAAATTAAAACGTTTGCAAATAGTAATTTAGATGATGAGTTGCTAGACATTTATATCCCCAGGTTCTGCCTAAATGCTCTGTACTTCAAACTGACCAAAAAAACGTGAGAAACTGTATAAAACATTTATTGTTCGACAAGAAAGATTCTCGTCATTTTGCTGACTGCCTGATCTTCTATTTGCATTCACTGTCAGATAAAAACTTTAATGTGACCATAAAATGTGTCGTATAAGTGTTGGACTGTTCCTAAGTTTGCTGATTGCATCCTTGCTGACTTGCAAAATGAAAGGGATAGTTGGGGATTTGTGAAATGGCAGTGTGTGTTTTTACATTATGTTCAGTAAATGGCCATCAGTTCCCCACGTTTCAGGAAACTTGCGGGCCGCCTTCTCTCCCTGCAGAAGTCGATCATCTGTGGGTTTGGATTCATAAAAGTTTAGTATATACAGACTCTCTTGTGGGCTTCAGTTCATGCCTGTGCAGCATGCTTAATTGAAGGCAATTAAGGCCCCAGTCAACTCTGGAAGCTGATTGGTTTAGGCTCATAGCACGCGGCCTGTGCTAGCTTCACTGTTTTATGAAAATCTATGGAGTCACAGTAGCACGCTGGTCTCTGACTGCTTTTCATTTAGTTTTATTTTACTTTGTATCTGTTTTAACAAGACAAAACTTTCAATAATGTATTGAATTGACGGACTGGAGTTTTTTGTGGAGTAAGCGTCATATGTTTCCAGCTCTGCAGTTTTTTTGGGAAATAAGACACATTCACACATACTCTGTGCGTGCCGCGGCCCTTCAGCGCAGCGCACTACGCCATACTTAACCGCCACTCTAGTTAGTCATTGTGTTCACAAAACGGCCGCTGCAGTCCGTCTGTGGAGCGTGCTGCCAGCGTCACATCGGTCTGCTCTTTTTCAAATACGCTGCAAGTTCATTCATGACAGAGTACGCTGCAGACACGTATCAAGCTAGACAGTATCTCCACTATGAAGGTAAACATCATTTAGTAATGACTGTGTGCTGCACATGTATAGGATTTCAGATCCGTTTAGTAAATTAATATATAAAGTCAAAATAAAAGCTGTCTGACAGGTGACGTCTTGAAAACACTTTACAAAAATCATGTTTTAAAGGCTTAAAAGTGTTATTGCTATTGTAGAAGTTATTTTAATCACAGGTAATTTAGTTTGAGACGTCCGATTTAAGTTTGCGCTTATAAAGTATGTATTTGAATAGAAATTTATTAATGGATATGTCATTTACAATTGTATTGTACAATTATGTTCAAAATTAGATTTATTTGAGCATATTTTGTGTTATGGGTGGAGCTAAGTACTTACACGTGTCAGGAAAAAACAAATTGGCCTCTAATACAGAAGTAACAATTTTATAAGACGCTAGAAGAAATTCCCTCTGCAGATATGATGACATTTAGTTGGGACTTTTTTAGATGGTTAAATTTGTATTTGAACCCGGTCCACAGCTGTGTATGGTTTAGCTTTCCTGAAAGTACTCGAGCCAGCCTCAATATACTGAAAGTAATGCACTGACAGGACACCTCAGCCAACCACCTGAACGATCATGGACGAATGTAATTTTAGCCGAAACACTGTTGAGGCTCTAAAAATTACAAATTTAGAGAAGGTTGTTGTTTTGAACGTTCCTTTAACTTTTGGTCTCATTGTTTTCAAACTTCTGTTTTCAGGAAACATAATGAACCTTCAAGCTGGAGATAGCTTTTGAATTGATAGGGGGAAAAAAAGTACTACCCTGCTTCATGGATTGGATATTGGTCTTATGTCAAGTTGTGTGTGTCTGACTTCAGCAGCAGTGTGGCTGGTATAGACGTAAGAAAGTGTTTATTTGTTTGTCAATGCCGCAGAGAGGTAAGAAGTTAGCCTTACAAGCTGCTACAGTCAGGACCATAAGGGAGAAAACATTCACTGTTCAATGAGTGATAAGAAGTTGTATAAAGCTCCCTATGCTTCTCCCTTTTCTTTAAAGTCTCGGCTGTAGCTCAACAACTCTCAGAGGAGGTGTTTGTCAAGTCGATCATTCTTCCTCACAAGGTTAGCCTTCTGCCTGACTTCAAAGAATGGAGACATTTATTTGTTGAGCTGTTTAAGCAGCTGCAGCACTGCACTCATCAATCGACACATTTATCATTGTAAATCAACATGATCTTTGAGTAGTGAACACTGTTACATAACAGGAGTTGAGAAGGCAGCAATGCCATGTTTTTGCAAGTATTCAAGACCTAGCTGAATAATATAACTGGAGAAAAAAATAATAATCAAGGAATAGCTCTTCGAAAAAGAAGGTGAAAACTCGACCTTCGATGTGATATTTTTCACAAAGAAATGTGTCAGAGGAAGGTTTTGTTCACTTGTATTTCACACAAGGACTCTCCCCTGCCCTGCATTCTCCTCCTTGATACCCTTGTTCATTGATGACAGTTATACAATGAAACAGTGTGGTCTGTCTGCCTATGTGTACTGTTCTGGGTCAAGGGCTCAGTTCGGGACAATGCTGTCGTGCTCCTCTCACATTACTGTGCTTAGTTTCAAAACACGCTGATGGCACGGCTTTAGTCAGGGTCAAAGACTGTCGTCCATCTCTTTATATCAGATTCCATGTTGACTGCAGAGAAGTATAATTAAGCTCACATTGTGGCTCTTTACTGGTGGAAAATACATTTAGTGATCAGCCTTCAGTGACTGTTTGAAAGTATGTTTTTGCAAGTATTGGACTTGTCAAAGTCTCAGTATTTCTCTGTATGTATATGAGGAAGGGCTTGGTTAGTATGAAGAAGGTTAAAAAGAGGTGGTTTGGTTTTTGTCAGGGATTTCTGTTCACATTCCCCACACTGGCAGATTACATCCACTAATGGCTCCTGCTGACACTCTGTACCTTAGACCCGCTCCTCTGTTATCGGGATTATTGGGACTGAGTGTACTGGCAGACTTTGGTGTGGTAAATGGATGATTTAGGATGGATGACTTTAGAAATGATGCACATCTCATCGTCTAAAGTCGTGATTGTTTCTGTGCTGCAGAAACTATGACTTCAACCTGTTGTAGACTTCCAGGTTAGATTATTTTTGAATTGACTTTATGGATAGGACAGCTAAAAAGAGACAGGAAATTGTGGGGGGACATGCCAGGCAATCCAGTTCCCCTTTCATCAGGCTTCAATATGTTGATCCAAGGAACCAAGACATATCTTTCCCCACTCAAAAGTAGAACACTATAAACACCATAGATATTTGATGCATAATTAGGTGAATTCTACATAAAAATCTCGACAGAACACAAGATGATATCATAAATGATTATCAATGTATTTGTTCAACCAACAGAATTCAATGATTTTCTTGAAGCTTGGACTTCATAGAACAATTGATCAATCTTTTCTGAAGATCAGTCTTCTTGATTTGTTTCATATTGTGTCTTATAGCATATTAAACAGTATTTATCCAAGAAAGAGAAGAACACATCCACAAATGATTTATTGTAATGCTTTACAAAGGTGCCTGCCTCTAATAACAGCACAGATTCAACAACAGAAACAAACAGCATGCAGTCTTGTAAAAAAACAAAAACAAACAAACAAAAATGTTTAACTGTGTGGAATACAAAACTCTGTTCAATCTTTTGGCAGGAGCTGTTTCAATTCACGGCTGATCGGTGTTCAAGCTGGCAAGGTTACCACGCTTTGTTCAGTGTCATTTTTGTTTACAAATACTTTTTCACTGCTTTCAGCTCTAAGTTGGAGTCACAGGAAACGTTCCAATTATGCAAATAGGATACAAGCTTATTAGTTTTGAAGGGTATGGACTGGGTTTGTTTGTAGAATAACAAATACGCAGACAATGGGCTGGAAAGAGGACTATTAGCTTGTTGGCAATTATCTTTAATAACAAAGTGGCTGAATCAGGTTGAAATGTTTTTAATCTGACTAGTGTTTTAGTGACTTTCTTGAAAGGGCTGATAAGGCCTTCAGATTCATTTACTCTTTTGTTGATCATTTGAGTTCCACTATTGTCTTTAAATAAATTTCTATGGATGTAAAGGAATGATAAAGAGTCTAGTGCGGTCCACTACAGAGAAGAAACAAAGTCACTGCCTATTAGGTTTTGAAGAGGTTGGTAGTCTCTTGTTAACTTTTCTGCCATTGTTCAGTAGATGTACAATAAATTGATTTCCATGATTTATTTTTTTAATAAGTCCCACAATAGAAGAGGAATCTGCATCCAAGTCGCTCTATTATTATCTAAATTTGGAAGATATGAAAGACAGTATTTGACAGAACATTTGTGAGACAAGAAGTAGAGCTTAGGGAAATTGCAATCAGCAATGATGTGCCATGTTATTGCTTGAACAGTTCATCACATCTCAAACACACAAAAAAAACACATGGCTGTTTCTTAAAAACATTTTATTTAGCTTAGCATATTTGAACTGGTGCTTTGCTGATTACTTCGTATATCAGCGTTTTTAATCACAAACTTTATAGAGGACTTTAAGAAGCACTCCTCAGCTCAGTGCAATTCCTTAATTCATTCTCATCACAGTAAGTGAAAGTGAAAAGACATTTAAGTTCCTTAAATGGAAAGTCAATTAGGGAGTCCTGGATGATTTATTGTTTGCTACAAATACATTTTCTTCCTCTCATTTGACACCAATTTTACAACTTATTTTAATTAAGTCTATAGGTTTTATCATGCTGAAAATGCTGCGGCTCGGTACTCTTGTGTAAGTCTCATCACCCCCACTTAAAGAAGCTTGTGACACCATAAAACATAGATTTATGATACCTTTTCAATATTTGAGTGGAATATAAACCTTCCATCTCATTTGTCTTTGGCAAAGAAAACATTTTGATCACATGAAAATGTGTCTGAGACAATGTGACAAATGAACCGCAGGGTAAATAAAGTAAGAGGCTTAGCTAAAGCACACGTGCTACTCACTGCTCTTGCATGCAAATATTATTCCAAAGACTGAAATAACTGAACTGTTAATAGAGATTTCATACTGAAACAGTGAGTTTGAAGCAAACAGGTCAGATGCAGATGGTAGTTAGGGTTTATGCATCAGTCAAATTTTTAAATGTCCATGTTACCATAGAAAAGTGTAGTCATACAGTAACTGCATAGATATAGCTCAAAAATAAATTAAGAATGAAGTCATTTCTTTACTTTGTGCATATTGAAAGATTTAGTTGATAGTTCGACAGCAACAGAACTGCTAACTGTGTGAGCTCATACCTTTCTTTGTATCTTAGTATGAACTAACAAGGGACAAAAACAAAAGAATTTACATTCAAAAAGCAGATCCACCATATCCTAACTTTTAGCCCATAGAACTCCAAAATACTCACAGCTAAAATCTATTATCAGAGACTTTTATTTTGCCACACTAAATGTGGTGGTTAAATGAGCAGTTTATGTTCTGTCACCACTCGGTGTACTGGCAGCTCACACTCTGGCCTGAGCTCTACATTTAACCAGGAACACCAGGCCGTTCATATTTCCCAGCAGACTCCCCCTTCTTTTGTCTCTGCATACATAACATTTTATATGCAAGTTGATGAGTCTTGAATTTACACAGTTTTATATCGCCTCTGTTTGCTGCCAAACCAAGATATGATTTGTATCAGAATAGACTAGATTATAAACAACCAACAAATGTTTTTTAAAAACTGATTAACAGCGCTCCATCAAAAGTCTTAATGCTCCTGTAGTGTGACAAATAGACCGATTAGGTTCTAATTAGGTCTAGATTAAAGTGATGGAAAGCAGTGACAGAGTGAGAGATGTACTTCCACTGTGAGAAGAAACAGGGGGCATAACTAATAATGTTTTGGTCCTGAAGTCTTACTTCTGACTGACAGTCTTGATAGCCTCTAGTGTTCAACTTCAATGGAGATGTTTCCCAACACCCCATGGAGGTAATTTCCCCCAAGGCTGACAAATAGATTAAACTCAGAGAGCGAACCCTTGAACACTTCTCTGTTTCTGTTTCACTAATGTAATAACTAAGCACGCTTAAGCTTGCTCAGCCATGTCTTTATTTGAGGCTCGAGGCAGCTCTAAGACTGATAGAATGTGGATGAAACGTATTTGCTTTCACATCTGATACTTTGCACAAACTCAATCCATCCTGGTTTTCTGATCATTTTGTACAATGACCTGGCAGCAAGAGATTTTTTGGCAAGCCATTTCAAACAGATATTTGTGGTCTCTTCTGACTTGACCTCTATGTCATGCTCCAGATGTTTAGGTCTTAGATTTTAGAAATTTTTAAGGCCAGTTTTGTATAGTTTTTATCCAGAATCATTATAACGTTAACCGCCATGGTTTTGGTCTCAGCAATTGATGTAAAGATTTGGTGACGGTGCCGTTCACTTGATTTTGTCGCCCTGTGCTACCATCAAATTTAATCCTACACCGAATACTTGTTAAAAGAACTAAAGTTCCATCAGCCTCCATTGCAATTAGCAAATGCTAGCATGTTAACATGTTGAACTATGATGTATTGGATGACAATATTTCACCGCTCAATACGAGCAGAAATACATTTTCCTGAAAGCTGCCGTACTGCTGTATGTGCTGCTGTGATAAAATGCTAAATTTGACTTGGCTACATTACTACGTCGGTAAACATATTCTCTTCCTCAGGTAGGTTTCGCCCATTCAAGAAACCAGGGTGGGATGTGAAGTAGCAGATAAAATCACTCCTATGATCCCCCACTATTCTCAGTGTCATCTTTTGTTATTTGTTTAGATTGAGAGCCCCCTAGTGGAAGAAGTTACTTTCTGTGCTTCTTATTTTTTTTATTTCTATTGCTTTTACAAGATGACTCCGGACTCTTGCAGTTTGGGAAAATGATGAAATTCCCTGTGACAGAGCCTCTGCCAAATGAGCCTATTTAGAAAAATGCCTGCTGCTGAAGTGCTGCAGCTGTGCAGTGTGGCGAAGTGGAGCTCCCATCCATGAGTCAGAAATTCATTATCTTGAAAGCAAGCGTGGCAAAGTCCATGGGCAGGTGGTGTGGCTGATTTCACATCTCTCCTGTGTCCTGTGAGTAAAGATGCCACTTCACATTACCTCTCTGTAGATGAGGAGCACACCGGTGTGGTCTGTCCAACTGTCAGTGCTACTGAAATTAGCCAGTGTTAATAGCCCAGCTAATAAGATGAGGATCTTAAAAGTCCACTGCATGTATCTGTCTTCACACAGTCTAATGGATGTGTTTAAATGCAGTTTGAAAGTAGAGAAGAAAGAGGTGCTTGTTGTGTTAACCGATGACACAATCTGTACTTGCTTATATGTCAGATTGAAGGTAACAGTTTATACATGTCCAGGGAACATGACATCTCTTTGTTGTGTTTTCATCAGATTGGATATTAATAGACAGACAAAACGTTTTTCCTAACCAGTCACCACCGTTCTGTTTTGAACATTCATCTGGAAGTAGAGTGAATGTTTAAAGAAGACATTAAAAAAGAGTATCACCAGTTAATTCAACACAGTTAATCCGTGACACTGGACATCTTCGTAAACCTTGTGGAGAAACCAAGCATCTATACTAAAGAACTTCGAAATCACTTGACTCATACAGATATATTTGTGACATTCCATCATGTCTAGGACATTGCACACTGTGATTTGTCGTATGTTTTTTGTGCATTTAGGACAAATGTTCTGCAGAGCCAGCTGCAAGGACATGTGGCTTCTAAGAGGGTCCTCATCTACAACCAACTGCACAACAAGCTGTTTTTTTTTTCTCATATCAGGGACCTGGCCAACTTCTCTGTTTCTCTCAATGCACGCACGAGTGCTGTGATTTAACCTTGACGTCTACTCCGAATTGGTCTGTGCTGTCAGTGTAGCGATGAAGAAGATAGAGAGTTGTGTTTACCTGTAACAGCTACAGCTGCATGTCATCTGAAGCTGCATCACTGCAATCAAGGCTTCTTTGAATATACACATCTGTCAAAAATCACAGCTGGTAGTACAGTACACCCATGAAGAATGTTGATCTGAATTCCTGAATACATTACATCTCAGAGAGCTTACAAACTACTTCTAAGAAACTTTGCTCAAATGTGCGACGAGCTGCCTCGCTCTAAATATGACCCTGTGTTTTTTATCGTTCTATATTTTGCTCTGCATACTGTCGACCTCTCAATGTCACTCATGTAATCATAGATGTTCTCACATTTTTTCTGAAAGTTGTCTCCTGAACAGCATGACAACATATTTGTGTGTACTTCAGGTGCACATGGGAGTGAAAGCTGTACAAACAGTCCGTCATTGGGGAGAAGTTATTTACGGTCTCCTGTAACTCAGTCAACTCTGCTAAAAAGACACAAAACACACACAATGGGCTCCCTCCTGCTGATGCAGTTTTGGCACTATTACTGTAAATTCAACATTGCTGTGCTGGACCGATCTCTTCGCAGTGTTTATACTGGAGCAGAAGAGTGATCGTACCAATCAGATGTGTATAATACAAGCTCAACACCAACTGTCTGGGCTGCTGACGAGCCAACGTTCCAGCTCTCATTGCTCGCTATGAATAAGAATCCAATTTCATTTGAAATAAAATGCACAATTTATATTGTCTGTTTTACTCAATCATCAATACAAAGTCAGTACATTGCAGTGCGAGCAGTGTTTTAAGCCAGGTTTGTTACTGACGGGGCGATAAATGTTCCATGGACTGCATTTTCAATTGTTTTTCGATGATATGTCTTGAACAAATCCATGCTTCAGATGCACAACTAAGATCATAAAAATGAATGCTTGTTAGACACAAATGAACATTATGGAATATGCGTAGGGAGGAACAGTCAGCTCTGGCCTGCCATTATAGTGTAGAGTTCATTTATGTGGAGGTGTTCTGTGCTATAAATATAAAGTATGATATGATGATATGGTATGAGTCTAGGATATGTACATAATAATGGGGTGAAAACAATGACAAATGCAAATAAGAGAAAGCTTCTGTGTATTTTTCTAGTTTTACTCAGCCAATCTAAACCTGGCCTCGAGCAGTTGTGACGGAGAATGGCAAGCAGTTTCTCATTAGCTAGGTGGTCAGTTAATATGTAAATACGAAACACTATTGAGAGAGGAAAAAAAATGATAAAAATAATAATGAGAAGCTGAAATGGAAATTTGTTTTCTCAGTATTGTATCTCTGTTTGCCAGTGAGCCATAGTTTAATGACGCAGACCATGAATGCAGTATTTTTAGAAATAGGTTCACAACCTCATCAACTGTGTCCTAGTTTAGGATTCCATTATTTTTAATCTATACGTATTTCAGAAATAAATTAATAAATAATAATAATGCCTGTTTGAATAAATGGCAGTTTGCAGCAAGCCAAATAGAGTCTTTAATTCTAAGAAAGTAGACCTCAGTATAACAACTTTAATTCATACACATCAGTCATATTCTACTTCACAGAACGTGTTCTCTGTAGTCTGACTCCTCACACTTTCAAAGACTGCACTTTGAAATGTGCTGGTATGTTGAAATCCAATATAGCATGTGGATGAAGACATTTGTAATCTTTTAGAAAAAAAAAAAACTTGAGTCCATGTCTTACTTTGATGAGTGGACCTCATCTGTGCAGCCTGCGTCTCCTTTGATGATACAACGTTATTGGTTCTCGGCTGATCAATGACATCCATTATTGAAAGGGAATAGTCGCAGTTATAACTAACCTCATAAGACAAGCAATGATGGTGTAGAATAAAATTTATAGTTATTGGATGTTGAGCCTCTGCAAAGGATGAATTCATGCCAGAAAGTCTCACATGAGTGATAGTAATTGTTGATCTGGGATCTGCACTGTGTACGGAAAATAAGTCCATATCATTTAATTCATGTCTTTCTCCACTGTGTATTAAAAATTGGGCAAACATGGATTTCCCCTATAGAGTGCTCAATTAAATGTATGCATAAAGAGCACTAACATATTGCAAAAGCTGAGTGTCCATCTATATCATCTCTATTGGAAAAAAGCAATTCCATATGAAAAATCTTTTTCACTAATAATATTTTCCCAATCCTCAATTGACACTGTTTTTTGAATTTGTCTCTTTAATTGAATGGATTT
The DNA here is from genome assembly GCF_947650265.1 of Symphodus melops. NCBI lineage: Eukaryota > Metazoa > Chordata > Actinopteri > Labriformes > Labridae > Symphodus > Symphodus melops. Next base: position 11,590,010 of record NC_136691.1, read on the forward strand.
AAAACCAACCATGAACCCTTTAGTTCTGTTTGTGAATGAAAGCTGAGCTGTAAGGACAGTCAATATTTAGACCTATATTTGACAGGAACAAATGACTTACGGCTAATTTGACTTCATCCAGAATGAGTTCTTCATGCAAATCTGCTATTAATTATCAAAGCCGTTCATCTGAAATAGACAATGTTCTTCCTTCCCTGTAATATTCAGAGCTATTAAAAAAGGCCATATTTTCCACTCGTATGGCCAAATGACATTTCTCGATTGATTTTTATGGTGGAAGTCAACACGGAGGAGTTTAGCCATCATTCTGGCTTGTCGGGCCTTGAAGGTTGTAATAGCTTTTATCAAATGGACTTCTCGCTTTAAACAGTGCACAGGATGCTAGCTTGCAAATATGTGTCTTGTCCCACTGATCAATAACGCATTAATTTTGCATTTCAAACAAGGAGAGAGTGTCAGCGGATGTGTAGCTGGCAAAGTCTACTCATCAAATTAAAACCGCTGTACGGTTGGGACACTTTTCAAGCTCATGTTGTGAAAGAGAGAAAGAGGTCAAAGGACACTGGGGGTGTTTTGACTATCACGGGGGATAAAGTCAAAGTGTGCCATTAATATAAAGCTTGTTAATGACCATTAACAATATGACAAAAAGGAAGACGACAACAAAAAAGCGATGCAGAATATTTGTTTTATTCTCGTCGGACTGTCGAGCCTCGAGGCAAAATAAGTGCTTGATGGCCGACCTGTAAATGCCTGTGAATCACTGCGTCATAAATCTCTGAACTTCAAAGGGACGAAGGAGGATGAGGTACTTTCTCATGGGTGACATGTCAATTATTCCTCCCTCCCACTTTCAACCGTTTTACACTTGGCTACCTGCAATACACACCACCAACCAACAGCTACCTCTGATATCTTAAATCTAGTCCTAAACACATTTGTCAGCTCTAGACAGATACATGATTGATGAAGAGTCCAGCCCTTCTCTTCACCTGGGACAAGGTTTTCTCTTAATCTGAATAATTCATCCAACCTGTTTGTAAACTTCTGCCTTTTAACTTTAAGGCTTGAGTTGCTGATAATTAAAAAACCTCAAGTCCCTAGCTCCTAGTTTCTTCTTGTGCGTTCGTCAAACATCTGATTACAATTACAGGCAATTAGATATTTCACAATTAATGTGCGAAGCTTTAGATATTGACCATAAGACGTTTCATCAGTGCTACATCACAGCCAGTCAGTGAGGTGACTGGTATCCTAGCAACAGACCAACGTCAAAAATGCCCTCGACTGAAGGCTGTTTGAATAATAAAATGCTGCAGTTTGCAGTTTGCTGCAGGTTTGCGAGGTGCTCGGCTGTCATTTTGTTTGCAATGCTGACAAGGGGAATAAAGTTCACAGATGGGAAAGTTAGTAAGTGAATACTTCACCTGCTAAAACCAGCCAAACACAGCTCGTGCCTTTAATTCTGTCATGATGAAATTAGGACATTCATTTAGGCAGTGACCCTTCTTCTAATGAGCCATTGCCAATTATGAGTTGTGCAGTAGGAACAGGGAAGTGCGCGCACAGTGATAGTCCTGAAAGTTTGGAGAATCACAAATTATCAACATTTGCAATTTTAGCATATGCTACATTGAAAATGTTTGCACAGTTGTGTGAATGCTAGCAGGAGACGCCGCATTAGTCTGAATTACTTGCGCACCTGCTATCGCCCTCTCCCCAACACCACTGTATGGACTACAACGGGGCTGCCCACCAATGTATTTGTGGTTGCTCAAGTATAATTGACGACCATTTAAGCATTTTTTCTTATCAATTTCTGTAAACGCACTGTCAGTGCTCGATAAACTAATGAACATCCTGCTGTTTATTTTTGACAAAGTCACATGGCAATGTGCCTGAAATCAGTAGATTTGCGACCAGTATTGTATTGATGCCGGTACAGGTATCAGAACAACTCTAATATCAGTCGCTGTTTGGTGTTACTGATCAATGCTGCAACATTGTATACTTTCTGGTGTTGTGGTGAGCCCAATGCGGTGTTTGAACAAGAAGAGGACAATTCTGGATGAAGTATAATCATTATTTTCAATGTGGCATATTTTACCTTTCTGCTGACTGTAATCAATGTCATAACCAGATGAGTCATTTGTTACATGCCAATCAATGAGCTTGTTCCTTGATTCAGAATCACTCAAAGTAATATATTCCAGACAGGTAGAGTCCCAAATATACAAACCACAGTGGCTTTCATGACATCTACACCAAACAGGTATTCACATCTTTCCATTTTGTTTTTCTTCTCCTCATTTGGGAAACTGGTTTTTGATATGTGTGACTCACGTGTGTGTTAATCTCAACCTCTCTGTATGACAACATCTAAATGAGCTAACCTCTCTACTGCTGTCATTCACTTAACAGATGAAACATGTTGTGCCCAATTTCTTTAACACCATGGAACTGTATCGTCAGAATCAATCACAGGTCCAGGCTGACAGACGCAGAAGTCATCTGTATTCCCAACTGCCTTGTCAGAAGCATCATCCAATATGTGATACACTTCACAGACACTGGTATACTTCTAACCTTGCCAAAGGGATTGAAATATGTCATCAACTTTAGCAGCAAAGCTCCTGAGGTCTGTCAAATGAAATCAGAACTCATATTCTTACTACAAACAGATAAAAATTCTATTTATTTTGACACCACTTGACAGAACAAGGACGAATCTGTGTCATGTATTCATAAATGAATGAGGTTCAAATTTCATACTTATTGTGAATATCTTTGTCCTGTTAACTGTTGGGCAGTAATACAATAAAATAGTTTTTTCTCTTAATAAGTAGTGTAACCAATAAATCATGAAGTTCACGTCATAATATTACAGTTACCCACGCAAAAAATCCATTCAACCTTACTGTTGTTGCCCTACTTCTGATTAAAAAACTAAACAACCCCCTGATTGATTTCATTACGCACATAAGCCAAGCTAGAAGGTAGCTTACTGTAACAAACTGTAGTCCTGCAATGCCTACAAAACAACCAAGACTGGATTTTAATCATGGACAGCTACAAGCAAAAAAGAACTCATGAAACTTTTATGAAAAGTAATATGCCAATATGTTGGCAGGGAGTTATAAGTAAAGTAAAGATATTACTTTTTTTCTTTAATAGGCCCAACACTGGTGCTGTTTTATGTGGATCATCTCAAAAACAAAATGCTGGCATCACAAAATACTGTCCTTTTTGAGATACAATAAATTCCACAAACAGGTCAAAGCTTTCCAGGGTGAGAAATGGGTGTCACGACCTGACCTGTCTTCACAAATCACACACCGCACACAAACGACCCGTCACATCAGTAATGCCTTGGAGACATGTACACAAGAGTACTGCTTAGCCTCAAGGTCAGACTTCAGCTTTGAGTCACCTCTGCAGCCTCTCCAACAAGCACTTAATATTCTTCTGCCAGGAGCTGTGATTCAAGACCAAACTGTCAATTCAAGAAGAAGTACCATAAACAGTTGGGACCACGGTAGATGCTGAGCCTTTGTTTGTAGAAAAAGGTGCAAAATTCTCAAAGCAAGTCGAGTTGGGTTAGAACAAAAGTACGCCATAACACAACTGTGAACATGTACAAAGACTTGAATTTGGAATATGTTAATAATGTTGACAATTGTGAGTGTTCATGCATGTGTCCATGTCCTTGTCTTTGTATGACCTGCTTGTCTGGGGATGTCTACGAAGATAAATTAGCAACCTTGTAACCATGACAGCAGCCAGTCATCATCTCTCTAAGGGTCATCCTTAAGTTCATCCGTAGATCTTATTAAATATTCAAAGTCCTTTTGAGCACCAGCCATTGCCTACTTGTATTTGAATAGCCCACAATCACAAGCGCCAGATATTAGAGCTCACACACAAAACCCTGTAATCAAACGGTCAACATTTGTGGCACAAAATCAGTATGTAGCATAAATGTTGACGATCATAAAAGTATTTGCATATCTTTCACAAAAATTGCAGGCCAGTACAACGAGTAATTAGACCATGCACGTTGTGTTAAAGATAATTTGAGGTCACAGTGATGGAAATGACTGCTATTGAAACAAGCTGTTTGGAAACACAGCAGAGATGAGCAATGGCATGTAATCAGGGCAGATATTATAGCTGTTTAATTTATGCCATCTGCATTTATGATGGGAATCATAAGACAGAATTGGACTCATCAAGCCACATTTTGAAGAAAAGTTTACACAAACAGAGCTGCAAACTGCTTTTATGCAGGTTTTGAGACTTTCCTCTGCTGTCAAATATTCACTCTCTTTTTTTTTTAGCTCTGTTTCGGTAACAATAAACCAATGCATGAGGACTACTGCACATTTAGATTTATGAAGGGTTGGTTGGTCAATACAAGCCAACACACTCACGTACATGTCCTCAGCCCGTTTGAGAATTATTTATTTATGAAAAACAGAATCTCCCCATGTATACTTTTTCTTTGTTCTGCTGTCAAGAACTTGTCCACTGAAAATCACGCACAAGAGAGAGACCGAGACAGTTTATGCAAACATTCATGTATTTTTAATCATGTAAGGTTTGTGCTGATGTCATATGAAACCACGTTGATGTCCAATACACACTGAAGTGCGATGGAGAGTGAAATAGTGAAACTTTAATAGAAGAACAAACTTTAATAGGATATATAGATCCTTCTTCCACTTACATAGTCAATCAAACCACTGCATGCATACATTGTATCCGATCATGATGGAAAAATGTTGTTTGTATCCATATACAATAGCCATATTTTGGTAGGAGCATGCAATACTGGAGAAAGGCCCAGTTGAAAATGTTGGCAGATAATATTCTGCACATGTGCTCGGATATAATATTTTTTACTGAGAAATTACAATTAGGGCAGAGCTCCACATAAAAACTTATTTTAATCCAAATACTGTGGGCAGAATTTTATATGCAAGGAACATGATTCAAAAATAGTTATACTTTTTGTTGGGGGGATGTTTTTTTTTTTTTTTTAATCATTTATTGGATAGTAGAGCTTAAGAGAGAAAGGAAATGCCGGATACGAACCCAGCGGATAAAACTAGGCTGAAACCCCAACAATTTTAATGTTTGACTCGAATATAGTTTTTGAAATTCGCCTTTAGAAATATAAAAGTCACATTTGAGGTCTCTCTGTTGGTGTGAATGTATAGACAGGTTCTAATGAGTCTTTTCCAATCAGTGATTACTGAGTGTGTCAATGATTGCCTGCAGCTACAAAAGCTTCTTTAAAGACTGAGTGCACCTGAATTAAAATGGACCCCTCTGCATCAATAGCTGCTATTGATTTATTGTTTTTCCTTTCTCTATCTGAGGTGCTCATTCTCTGTACTCTAATAAGCCCTTACTCACACACACACACACACACACACACACACACACACCCTAAAGCTGGAGCCACCGTGCTGAGTCATTTGACATGGCAATCTTTCCAGAAGTCTATTAGGACTGCCAAGCCGACAATGTCAAACAGGCGGAGAAGGAGTTCCTCCAGTGCTGAACTCATTAAATCAAATTTTTAACAGTTTCACCTTTTTCTCTTTTCACTTGTTGCTGAAAAGTCTCATTGTTGGTTGTGGATCCACTTTGTTGTATAAAGTGATGGTGTAAATGTTGATATTTTTGAGGGATGAAAGAACCTGCAAGAAGTCTGTTCTTTCATATATTGGATACATTTACCTATGGGGTCTATTAAAAGCTCAATCTAACCTGAAAGTCTGTATCTGCACACTTCTGTTCTCCAGTCCTGACGTTACGCTGCCTGCTATAAATTCATAGCAAATAAATTATCTCAGCAGCACAAACTGAAAATCCTGAACAATAAAAATGCACATTTTCAATCCTAAATGATTAATTTGTTCTGCTTGTGAAAAGCTATATCTTTCCCCACAACATGAGTGGAAAACTAAGGACAGTATCACTGTGTGTCTATATGTTGAGAAATAGCAATATCTATCATTTACAATACAGAACTTCAGTCATTCTGTTTCTGTCATTACTCGGAAGATCCAATAAGAAGCATCCTCTCATTTGTCCGTGCTGACAGCTGTTCAATGGCGACATCACATCAATGCCAAGAAGACAAAGCATCAGTGTTATTAATGGCATGTGCTGATATGGTTGTGGTCATGAAAGAGAGTGGATTTCAGCTGTCAGCCAACAAAATGCAACAACACTGAGAAGCTTATTTCACAAATGGAAAGCCCTCAAGGGGATCCTTCAGCATTACAGTCCAGACATGCAGAAAGTCCCTCTTTCTGTGTTTATGTGACCAAGGTCTCAATCAGCAAACAGCAGAGGGCAGCAGTATCAGATGATCTGGAGGTAACAAGTTTCAAACATAATGTTTGGATCAAACATAAATACATGTATTCATAAGTCTCTATTTGGGTAAACTGCTGGCTGTTTTTACCAACATATAGTATAGTAAGTGTGGAAATCACTGTAATCGCAAAATATATCAGACCGTATGGCCAATCATTGTGCCAACAGTTATCGCAATCTGTCAGTTATATCATTACAGCGTCAGTCTGTCTCAGCTGTTTGGAGCCAAGCACAGTAAGTACAGTCTTGTCTTAGGTAAACATAAACAAAAAAAAAACCGCTGGTCATCCAGATCCTAATATCCTGAAAGGGATACTTCACCCATTTGCATTCAACTGTGTATCATTACAAATCAAGTAATATTTTAAAATGGTCGTGCATCCATCCCTCATGACCCCCTGAGATAGAAAATGTCTGCATATCTTGTCTGAAAAGGAGTCTCCAATGACGCAAACATTTTCATTTTGCAGTGCCGTGCAGTTGTTCTTTCATCCACATAAGCCAAAAAGAATCTTTCTGCCTTTTCTCGGTCAAGAAGGCATCAACTTCAAAATTAATTTCACATTTATACTACATATATGACCCAATGTCAATACAGATTCATGTTTTACAAGTCTATCCCTTTAAGGCATGCTTCTAATGTACATAGTTGATCTCTGTCATCAGTACTATTATTAATGTATTTAACTGACGAGTTATTCTGGTGCCAACCAGCGAGGGCTTCAATGTTTAATCATTTAGTCAATTAAGCATGCAAATACCAAAGACCAACAGAAACACAGAGAAAGTTTATTTTTGAAGAGATGTTTGAACCTCTTTATTTATTTCTCCTTATTCTGCCAAACCTATATTTCAGAAAACCCTTTAGAAAATCAAACTTTGTTCATGTTTTTTTACTCGAATATATATCATCACATTTATAAAATGCAGACTTTGTTTGTCTGTAGTTCTTTACTTATTTTCTACATTTATGTTGTTGCACGATAGAAAAAAAACCCTTCTTGAAGTTGTATTATTTTCCTTCCAGGATGCATATTTTTAAGCAACAGCAGAAAAGGCACAGAGCATGCAGCCTCCACACTTATTCTTGATGCTTCATTCCCATTCTGTCTCCCAACTTATTTGTAGAGGAGAATCAATTTGAAGCAGCTGTCTTCATGTTCCAGCAGACTTCCTGAAATGAGAATAAATAAACATATTCAAAGTGACAACCTAAGGCTTGCTGGTGTCTGAATGCAGCGACCGCGCTTGGATTGAATCTGAAACTGGCAAATGAGACTGGTGCTGAAATGGCAGAGGCCCCTGATTGGATGACAGATGGGACCTAAACCTTATTTTTTTATTTTCCCCTCTTCTTTCACTGAAACTGTGTATTTACTCTACGAACTGATGCAACCATGAACGTCACCCTCCTGCCCTCCATTTGTCTGTTTTATATTCAAATTAAATAGAAACTTCAGTTGTGATTTTTATCATCATTAGAGGCGCACATATTACATGTATGTAGCTCCTACATATATCATTTAACATGTCAGTCAAATGCATGTCGCCTTATCCTGTGTGTCCTCCATGACATACTAGTAAAAATAGTTTGACCTTGCCGTGTGTCACTCAGTTTAGTGTTTCTGGGGGTAATCTATGTATTGATCTCTGGGCTACCTGATGAATGTTGTAAGCCTATACATGACGGTTGAAGGTCAATAATGACATTCAACGAAATGGCTCTATAATGTTTCAGACTCCACAGGGTTCCAGTTATCAACGGATTCATTTGTTAAAATCCCTACAGACATTGATCTTGTTATTTCTGTTTATAAACTGCATGACAACAGCCGTGAATCATGGACTAGGACTAGAACTGTACAGTAGTCTGTAGTTTGTCTGCGCGGGGGAAAAAATAGATCAAGGTGTTGCAATTTCTCTTAGGATTTAAGTACATGATCTTTTGAAGAAAAATGTGTTTTTAAGATGTATTTCTGGGATTAGGGCTGTATTCAGGTAGGCCGGTAGATTACAACATTAGGAGAGAGAGGAATGAGAGGAGCTGCGGGACTGATCATACATGCTGGAGTGCTGCTGTACTAAATGACAGCACGACTCTCACACAGCACAACCTCCAGTTTGATCATTCTTTAAACACCTTTCCTATCAGCAGCTTACCTCCTTTCTGCACACTTGGTATTTATGTCTAATCAGTCTAATTTCTGTATAAGTGGTCCAACTTTACAGTTGAAAGTTTATTGGTAAAGGTAGTATCTTCTTCAGTGGAAATCTTTTCTACGAACATTTCCATACTCTTGGCTTTAATTTAATCAGGAAAGAGATTCAGTATTTCCATATACTACTTCTTTATATTTAATGCCTTTAAACTTGGCAGCCTGCTATAGACTTTAGAAGAGGGGATTAACAGTACACCAAGGAAGTCTTTAATTGCATTTGTATAGAAAAGATTCACACTGAGTGATGTTTTTTTATGGTTAAAAGAGACAGCAGGATGACTTATATAGTTTCAGAATACCACTAAGCATTTACAGGTATAGATCAGAGTAGACATCAGAAGAGCCACTTTGGGATTCGTTGAAATGACTAAAAGTTCCTCACAGCTTGAATATGTTTCACTAAATATTTACTAGATGAATAAATGCCTGGAGGAAGATAGTTGTAAAGTGCTATTTTATTCGTCAGCTGAGACATTCAATATTCTCTTTTTTCTGATTTAATTCCACTGCCATGTTTAGATGACCCTAAGCATAGGAAATCTTAAGTGAAGGAGTATACAGATTTATGAAAAATAAAATATTAATGACAGGTTTCCTGGATCAAAAAAAAAAAGGAAAAATAATTCTAACAAAGGTAAGCTCCCAAATGTGTTTTTTCTTATTCGTTGACAGCTACAAAAAGAAAAGAGATTCACACTTAACTCATTCTCCGCCATTGACGGAATATTCCGTCAATTGGAACCCAACCGTTCCCCGCCATTGACGGAATATTCCGTCAATTGGTGTTTTCAGTGTAATACGATAGGGGGCGCTCTGGCGGACATTGTGAAAAAGTTACAGGACTGTGGGGTCAAAAACAAACAAACAAGACCACCCGCGGGAAAGTAAAAAAAAAAAAAATCCATCTCCTTTGTTCTTATTTTCGCGCCAGTGGCGTTCTATCAGTCTATGAGTTTGACGCGCGTCTAAAAGATAAGCTCTTGAATAGTACAAACATGCCGGCGCCAGCGAGGAGATATTCGGCTGCCCAAGCTTTAGAGTTAGTTATCGATTCAGACTCTGATAATTCATTTTTTGACGTTCGTGAAACTGATTTGGATGAAGACAGCAGTGGCGACATCGAGTGGAGGGATTCAGGACCTACATTCAGACCTTCAGGACGTGTAAGAGGTAAGATATGATCACATTATTTTTTTTGATTCACCGTGATAGCATACGCATCTGATAATTCATGAGATAACGTGACGTCGAAATAACATGTCTCTCATTTCTGTACATAAACTATGTACCAAACGAATTTTTGAAGGACATTTTATTGTTATTGTCCAGACACAGAGTCCAGGTCTCCAAGGTCCAGGTCTCCTTTACACCGACATACCCGAGGTGCAAGAGGTGAGTTATGATAAGGGTGTTTTATTTAGTTTGACAGTATGTTACTTAGATTGCATGATTATTAGACACTACACGACGAGAGCATCTGCTAACTTGGGAGAGGAGATGAAAAAAAAATCATTTATCTTTCATTCTGTACAAAGTTTATCAAATGAATGTTTATATGACATTTTACTGTCATTTTCTAAACACAGAGTCCAGGGATTCAAGGCCCAGGTCTCCAAGGTCCAGACATTCCCGAGGTGCAAGAGGTGAGTTATGATAAGGGTGTTTTATTTAGTTTGACAGTATGTTATTTAGATTGCATGATTATTAGACACTACACGACGAGAGCATCTGCTAATTTGTGAGAGGAGATGAAAAATAAATAATTTATCTTTCATTCTGTACAAACTATTTACCAAATGAATGTTTATATGACATTTTACTGTCATTTTCTAAACACAGAGTCCAGGTTCCCAAGATCCAGGTCTCCGAGGTCCAGGTCTCCTTCTTACAGACCCACCGGAAGTGGAAGAGGTGAGTTATAATAACATGGTGTTTTATTTAGTTTGATGGTATGTTATTTAGATTGTGTAATTATTAGACACTACACGACAAGAGCATCTGCTAATTTGTGAGAGGAGATGAAGAAGAAATACTTTATCTCAATTTGTACACAAACCGTTTGTCAAATGACTGACTATATGACATTTTACTGTTGAGACACAGAGTCCAGGTTCCCAAGATCCAGGTCTCCGAGGTCCAGGTCTCCTTCTTACAGACCCACCGGAAGTGGAAGAGGTGAGTTATGATAACATGGTATTTTATTTAGTTTGATAGTAAGTTACTAAGACGATTATTACACGATACAAGACAAGAGTGTCTGCTATTTTGTGAGAGGAGATGAAAAACAAATGAATCTTTCATTTTGTACACTATTTACCAAATGAATGTTTATATGACATTTTACTGTCATTTTCCAGACACAGAGTCCAGGGATTCAAGGCCCAGGTCTCCAAGGTCCAGACATTCCCGAGGTGCAAGAGGTGAGTTATAATAACATGGTGTTTTATTTAGTTTGATGGTATGTTATTTAGATTGTATGATTATTAGACACTACACGACAAGAGCATCTGCTAATTTGTGAGAGGAGATGAAGAAGAAATAATTTATCTCTATTTGTACACAAACCGTTTGCCAAATGACTGATTATATGACATTTTACTGTTGAGACACAGAGTCCAGGTTTCCAAGATCCAGGTCTACGAGGTCCAGGTCTACGAGGTCCAGGTCTCCTTCTTACAGACCCACCGGAGGTGCAAGAGGTGAGTTATAATAACATGGTGTTTTATTTAGTTTGACAGTATGTTATTTAGATTGTATGATTATTAGACACTACACGACAAGAGCATCTGCTAATTTGTGAGAGGAGATGAAGAAGAAATAATTTGCATCTCAATTTGTACACAAACTATTTACCAAATGAATGTTTATATGACGTTTTACTGTCATTTTCTAGACACAGAGTCCAGGTTCCCAAGATCCAGGTCTCCGAGGTCCAGGTCTCCTTCTTACAGACCCACCGGAAGTGGAAGAGGTGAGTTATAATAACATGGTGTTTTATTTAGTTTGATAGTAAGTTACTAAGACGATTATGACACGATACAAGACAAGAGTGTCTGCTATTTTGTGAGAGGAGATGAAAAACAAATGAATCTTTCATTTTGTACACTATTTACCAAATGAATGTTTGTGACATTTTACTGTCATTTTCTAGACACAGAGTCCAGGTTCCCAAGATCCAGGTCTCCGAGGTCCAGACATTCCCGAGGTGCAAGAGGTGAGATTTGATGACATGTTTTTTTTAGTTTGATAGTATGTTACTTGGATTGTATGATTATAAGATACTATATGAGAGCATCTGCTAATTTGTGAGAGGAGATGAAGAAGAAATAATTTATCTTTCATTTTTTACACAAACTATTTATCAAATGAATATTTGTATGACATTTTACTGTCATTTTCCAGATGCAGAGTCCAGGGATTCAAGGCCCAGGTCTCCTTTATACAGAACTACTCAAGGTGAAAGAGGTAAGATATGATATGAAGAGGCCGAAAAATAACGTTCCTCTCTTGTGCACATCACACTGTTGAATAAAAAAAATTGTCATTCTAATTATTTACAGGTCGAACACAGCAAAGAGGCAGAGGTCGGACCTGTGGATCTTATGGCCGTGGTGGTCAAGTACCTGGTGACCAAGCAAGAGGGTCTGTAAACCAGCCAGGTGCAGGTCCTGGTCCAGGTAATCTGATGTGGAAAGAAATGAACTGGCAACCAAAAGACTTTCCTTTCACTGAGAATCCTGGACCTCTAAATGATGCTGCTGCTCTTGATTCAGAACAACCGGTTGACTTTATTGAGTTGTTCTTGTCTGATGAACTGATACAGAACATTGTTGATCAGACCAACTTGTATGCAGATCAGTGTATTCAAGCTGAGAATGGTGCTTCTGCACATGCTAGAATTCATGCATGGAAACCGGTCACAGTTTCAGAAATGAAAACCTTCTTGGGGCTGTTTTTTTTAACGGGTATCATTCGTAAGCCTGACCTTGAAATGTACTGGTCTACAGATGACATTTTGGCCACCCCCTACTTCAACAAGGTCATGTCCCGCAACCGGTTTGAAATCATATGGAGGTTTCTGCACTTCAATGATAATGACTCAAGGCCAGCAAATAGCACTGACAGGTTGTACAAAGTCCGCCCTGTCTTAGATTACCTCGTATCTAAATTCAGTGAAATGTATCAACCTAACACCAACATTTGCATTGATGAGGGTATGCTTCTGTGGCGTGGACGGCTAGCGTTCAAGGTGTACAATCCCCAAAAAACCTGTCAAATATGGGTTCAAATCCTACATCCTTTGCGATTCTGACACAGGGTACTGTTACAACATGAAACCCTATTGCGGAGCAGGCGCATCCCTGGGAGACACAGTTGTCTCTCTTCTTGATGGTTTAGCAGGTCATGGCTACAGATTGTTTATGGATAACTTTTACAATTCTGTAGACTTGTGTGAGCGCCTACTTGATCTGAAAACCCACGTCTGTGGTACACTTAGGAAAAACAGGCGAACCACCAGTTATTCGAGATGTTGGAAATGCTGACCTTAGGATTGGGGAAAAAATCATGCGTCACAGTGACAATGTAATGGTTTTGGCTTGGCGGGACAAAAAAATAGTGAAAATGGTGTCTACATTCCATCCCAACAACATGGAAAACATAGAGGTCTGGCAAAGAGGTCACAAAGACAAAATTCAAAAGCAAAAGCCAGCCTGCATTGTTGAGTACAACAATTCAATGAATGGAGTCGACAAATTAGATCAAAACATTGTGTACTACCCATTTGTCAGGAAGTCACACAAGTGGACGAAGAAATTTGTAACGTATCTCCTCGAAATCAGTATCTTCAATGCTTTTGTCATTTACAAAGCTAAAAACCCACAGGGCAAATTCAGCACTCTGCTCTCGTTTATCCAGAGTGTTGTAAAAGCATGGACGAACCAAGAGCCTTTGAGACATGCTAGTAGTGAGGAAGGAAGAGCTGACTCTCCACCTCAAAAAACACCCAGAGCACCGTACAACAGTGACCCAGGGAGAAGGATGCTGGACAATTTTGCAACTCATGCACTTGTTCCGATCCTGCCAACAGCCAATAAGCAGCACCCAACTAGAAGGTGCAGGGTTTGTTCACGTAAGGGGTTGCGGAAAGAGACGACATACTACTGCAAAGGTTGTGGTGTCCCCTTACATTTTGGGGAGTGTTACACAGTGTACCACTCAAAGGCACATTACAATGCCTAATTTTATTTTTTGCTTCATTTTTCGTTTTCATATGGCTGTTGGCAATGCAAACAAATGTAAATATGAAGTTAGCTCTGCTTTTGAAGATGCAGTTTTCTCAGGTTTTTGTTTAACAAATGTTTTATTTAAAATAACCAATATTTAAGTTTGTAAAAAAAAAAGACTTTAAAGAAAGTGTTTCTGAGTGTATATGAGAAGAAAAATGTATAAAGTTAGTGAGTTATCTCACGATTGTAAATGTTGTCATGCTACACTATTCAAAGAGAATGTCATTTTATGTAACATTTTTTATTTATTTATTTTAAAATATAACTTATTTTATATAATATAACTTTATTTTAAAATATAACTGTGAAATGAAAGCAAGAAGAATCAAAATGTAAACTCAAAATCATTTTTTTCTTGAAAATAAGTGTGTTTCACAAAAGTGCTGTTTTCTCAGCTTTTTGTCCGGAATGTTGTTTTTTTGTGAAAATTGACGATGTTCAAGTGCTGATAAAAAAAGAATGAATGAAGCTTGAATAAAACTGTTTTTTGTATATGAAAGCAGAGGCTCTGATCTTTCTTTTGATGTATTCACTATTTACATATTCAAAGAAGAAAATATTCTGTGGGTCTTGAAAGATTGGTGAAAAGGGTGAAAAAGGCTGGCGCTGGCTGGCAACAATTCTAGAATTCTCTGGCGGGGAAAGAGTTAAAGGCTGCAGATCTGCTTTTGTAAGCATACAGCGGATGGCAATTTCCCAAACAAATAATGTTGCTTCATCGTCCTCTAAATTAGGTAATAACACTATTAGAATCCAATTACCTGGATTGAATTATATTTCTACCCGGAGGATGATATGACTTTTATTGTTCAATGAAAATAGTTCTGCATTGAAAAAGCAAAGTCTGCTGAGCCGTAAATACGCAGAGAGAGCGCGGCTGTAATATTCATCGCTACTGCAGTGTTGAAGTAATTAATTTAAGCAGGTTGCTGCTCAGCACTGTTTCAGATGAGAAGTCATGTTATTTCTGTCCTCGATATTGCAATCGTTTCATCTCTTGTTATTCTATTGTACTGTATGTTTCTTTGATGAATATTATTAACAACTACTCCAAAAATAAATATAATAGGAAATGTATTCCGTTATGTATTAAAACTAATATCACTTACTCACTCTACACTTATTATCTTCCAAAAACGATTGTTTGATTGGATCTGGGGAGCCACATTTATGATAGAAATTAGCAGTTTTTTTTGATAATTGATCATAACTGAGTGAACAAGTCTCATAGCAGATTGCTGTCGGAACAACCTTCTTACAAATCTTCTGTCAGTTTAGGCTTATTTAACCCTGATCCACATCCCTGTGCTTTCAATATGTTCACAGGTAAACCTACAATAATGCCTCCTTTAATGATAACGTTTCATTGGAGACAGTTTTATTGGCTGCAATCGTAACACGGTGGCAGGTGATACTTTGCATTGTTAAACATGGCTTATCCTCTCACCTTTGATAGACGGTGTGTTCCTGAGAGGTGACTGCTTCAGACACTGCTTAATACAAGTACAATGGGAAAGAGATGAACTTAATTCAGCTCTTTTATTGCACAGCTGAGCCACCGATCCTCCTTGATTATCAGAGAGTGGCAAAAGGATTGGCTGCAGTCACAATTCATTCATATTCCTGCGTTTGCAGCTATTTTTAGGTAACAAGGGCGGTGGAGCTGTTACTTTAATCTTATTCTCCCTTTGTAGGACACGTTATCTGTATCTACAAACTTGTAGACGTCGTAAAAGGACCATATTCATGTTCTTCATTCCAAAATAACACGGCAACAATGAACAAAATGATGCAACACACCGGTCTCTGTAATGCAGACAATGCTGTGCTTTTAAGAGATGTTTTGTTTTCTACATTTTAAGACAGCACAGAAATCCCTTAGTATCAGTGCTTAGAATCAAGCACTTTGAATTGCCTTGTTGTTGAAATGTGCTATAGAAATAAACTTGCCTTGTCTGAGACTATAGCTTAGGCACAAAGTGTCATACAGACAGCAATCATTTTACAAAACTGATGCAATTCCTGGCTAGTTACAGGACAAATCTGATTTGTTTGACTTTTTGGCTCTCCAATAACAGTTTAGGATGAGTCAACAGTTTTCGATTTTGGCTGTCATTTTAACATCATGTTAAATCGTGTTTTTTTTATCAACAGAGTCGTGAGTTGGACCTCCTGAACCTTTAATCATCCAAATGGCCTATGCACAGTATTTAAGTTGCATTACATGACAACTCAAAATGAATAGCATCGAACCACGCAGGGTGATACATTTTGAAAACACTGTCAAGTAATTATGTGTGAGACTTTGTACTTATTTATTTACTGCTGCTTAAACGAAGCAGCTAACTCTTAATTATGATGATGCAGTGTCATGTCCCACTGAACTTGTTTTTATATCAGTAGAAATAAGAAAATAAATTCACTGAAAGTGAAGTTGGTTCAAGGTGCGGTTTAGGAGTGGAACAAAACAAAACAAGCAGTCGTTTTCCCCTGATGGTAATTATGCTCTTTGCATGATCAGTCACACTAAGTTGATGACCAAACCTGAACAAACCAGCATAATTACTGAGGTTGATTGAAAGAGCCCATTTCCCCTGGGACCTCATTATTAATTATCGTCTGTCTGTGCAACTTGGAAGGGTTCAGATTTCATGGATTCCTGGGACCTGGCAGACTGAAAGGCAGCTGCCTGACAGCCGTTATCATTGGTGCGTTAAGTGTGGCCGATGTGTTTCATGCCAAGCTGATGTGCTGGAGGTGGGGACTAGTCAGTGGCTCTGACAGAGCTTCTTACCTGTGTTGACACATTGAAGAATCATTCTTCATAGCTGTTTCCTTTTCAAAGTTGCATCAACACAACCACAACAAAAGTGATAAGAAAACGCCCCAGCAACGGACACTTGGTGAGGAATATTGTGATGCTAACGTAATTTTGGAGCCAGAGTGTGTTTAGCTGGTGGAGCCAGGATATCGATGGCCTGACCCTTCTGATAACCAAACACCTTTAACTTACAGACAACAGTGCATAGATCTCTGAGGTCGGCACACTCTGCTGAGGACTGATTCTTGTGTAAGTGTGAAGCAGACACTCGGACACTTCAATAGAACTGCTACTTAACATTATGAACATTCATTGTATGTTATATAGCATGTGTCTTTGGTGCTGTGTGAGATTCTGAGGAACAAGTATGATCAATCTAGACAAAGATGCTTTATAATGTTCATTAATAGTGTTCAGAAAACCTGAAGTTGATTGCTAAACACGGTTTTATGTTCCAGTGGTTTTGTACTTTATACCAGTGCACATAGAAGATTTATTTTCCAAACAAGTCACTTGGTTGGAACTCGCAATTGTTTGGTTGATAAACAGCACAAGTCGAGGCTGTTAAAACACTCTACACAACTTCACAAATATGTGTGTCGTACGACAGGGTTTGTTCAAGAAAGAAGTCTATGAAGTTTTGCTTGTGCATTTGTGGTGGTATAAACAAAATTAATTAACACTGTTGAAAGGCGATTTCGCCTCCATGCCTCATTCCTAAATGAGGGGAATTGTTTTAACAGAGGGTTATTACACCTTACTGTATCAACTGCTTAAGTCATGAGGATACGCTCAATGACTTCCTGTTAATTGAATTGGACCAGAATACAGCTGTAAAGTGTTTCACCCTGATGAACTGACCTGCATGTCTTCTGTATATGTTTTTAATGCAATGATCGAACCAACTGTCATAGTTAACATGATGGATGAGTTTCTTTTTCAGTGAGTCATCGTCACATTGTTTATGCCGGTCAGACTCTTGGGAAAGATGCTTTGCCTTTGACACGGCCTAGATATTTGAAATGGAACATGACTCGGCAGTAACGCTTTTGCTGACTTACTTTGTTCTCTCTGT
This sequence comes from Symphodus melops, assembly GCF_947650265.1. Classification (NCBI taxonomy): domain Eukaryota; kingdom Metazoa; phylum Chordata; class Actinopteri; order Labriformes; family Labridae; genus Symphodus; species Symphodus melops. The sequence continues at coordinate 11,607,803 of NC_136691.1, forward strand.
CACTTGTGGATAACAGCTGAGGATTAAGCCAGATGTTAATTTCAAAGAACCAATGAGTTGTATCAGAGCAGCAGCTTTGGTAGTAATTACCATCTGTTGAGGATTATTTCGATTTGAGAGAAATCCATAGGGTGTTGTTTGAGTAAAATAGGATAGGATAGGATAGGATATAACTTTATTGATCCCCAATGGGGAAATTCGGGCGTTACAGCAGCAGCAGCAGTGCAGAATCAAAAACAAAAGTCAAAATAGATCAGTCAATATACAAACTTGCTATCTACTTTGACCAAACATTTTCCAAGCAATTGAAATATGCATTATGCATTATACTCATTGCTTTATTTTGAAAATCTCAGCCAACCAAACGATAGAATGTGTTAATAATACTACACTCGTGAACTCAGTAGGGCATAGGGTGATATCTGGTTTGGTTTGCTTTCAAGAAAGCAGATAGATAGCTATGTGGATATATGTTTGGAGATTATTAAAAGCTAAAATGTTGTTCAAGTTGGCCAATGGGATCCTTGGTAGCATTTGGATTTGGTTCAATGGATGTGTTTCGACCTTCACTTTGTGGTCTGATCTTCCACACTATGCAGCTAACAGCTTTAGTACTTCTGTTAGAGACGCACCAATCTGATCCTGATATCAACTATTACTCCAGTACTGGCTAAGCAGGTTGGGTGTAATTCAGGACTATCACACCAACATCTTCTATAGCTATTTGCAAGATCTATAAGGCCAATGTTTTGTGGTCGTAGAACATCTTCAGCCAAACTGTACAAACCAAGAAGGCAAACCAAAAAACTCTTAAGATTTTGCATCACATCTCACCTGCACACCTGGTTCAGAGAAAACAGGGAAGGCAGTGTTGCATTACAGTGAATGTCATATTGTTCTTTCCTCTATTTCCTTATTAGGTGTGTGTGTGTGTGTGTGTGTGTGTGTGTGTGTGTGTGTGTGTGTGTGTGTGTGTGTGTGTGTGTTGGGGGGGGGGGGGGGGTTGGTCTGGAACAAGGGCACACAACAGACTGTAATCCATTTTGCTTACATTTTGTTCCCCTTGGTCTTACATCACTCTCATTCACAACATCGCACACTCTTTACAAAATGTGCTTCATCCATCAAATAAAGCATGTCTGGATTAGATGGGACAGGTGGTGTCACTGCAATAGTAAAAAGCCTGTCTGCTTTGACTTTCAATGTAGTGGCAATGTTTATAGTTTAGGTTGTATCACAGCTCCACCTTGTATGACTCATTGAAAATAGTGACGACGAAAAGTTTAAACGACTTCTTCAAAAGAGAAAAGTAAGGACCGACTACCTGTTTCACTAATCTGAGAGATTGGCGACGACACCTAGACACACACCGGCACACACACACAATAAGAATGGATTGCTTCATGCAAAGCCCCATTAGTGGATGTGCTCATACTAATAATGGCATCAAGTTACTCTTATCCTAGTGGCTGTCTTGTAATGCAGCCCCAGCTTTGATCTAAGACCCGGATTTGCAACAGGCACTCTAATTGGTCTTTGATAGGCTCAGGCTTTGATCATGCCCTACAGGCACAGCAGCTTCACATTTTGTCAAAGAAAAAAGATAGCAAACCCATCAATGGTTTCATTTTTTAAAATGAGTATAGGTGTACCATTTAAGTGATCATCAACAATATCAACTACTAAATGGATCAAATATACAAAAGACTCAAATTGAACAGGACATGTTTGTATGTCAGACAACAATCCGAGTGATATAAAAGGTAGCCCGTCCTTCAGGTAGCGTTTTTGTAATTCATTTTCTGTCTCAAGCACCATTTTTTAATAGAGCAAGACTATGTTGACACATCTCAATGCCCTTCAAAGCCCACATTTGAAACCTATTGGCTATTGTCTGATCCCATTAAAGCATCTGGAGGGGACAGCTATGATTTTTGGGCATCTGCATGATGTCAAGCTTGGTCATTGTTGACAGCAACTTGAAACTTGAAAATTAATTAGGATTTAAAAACAGAATCTTCATCAACATACACATCTATGTAGAACGTATTCAATGGATGCCAAGAGTTCATTATAGCCAATGTGTTCAGAACCTTTTGCTCTTCACGCATTGGTTTTCTGAGCAAATCCAAAGCAGTGGAAAATACAATGTAGACCACACTTTGTTTCTTGCTTGCACCATTTGGGAGAAAATATGAAATTGATCCAAAGAAAGAATTGTTCAGTCATTTATCATGCAAGTAAGGTGCTAAATGTTTGTATTTAATAAAAAAAACTAGCCCTCTCAAGTCTATGCAAACAGTGACTATATCTGACCCTCAAACTGATCTACAAATGTAGACTTACTCTTTGGGCCTGATTTACTAAGATCTCAAGTAAAGAGTGGTACATGTTCACTCCAACAAATTGCGCATTTGGTTGGTGTGCGCCTTGCAGGTGATCAGCTAAGAAAAATTAAATGAATTGCAACAAAAACTTGTCGAGGTGATCGGAAAGAAATACTGCTTATGCATGTTTTACTGCATTACGTCATGACTGCAAGTGTAAAAGGAAACTCAGCACCATGTAATTAGAAGTCTTTGTGGAAAAGGCAAAAAACGTTTGATTTACAGCAAAGAAATCTGAATATTGTAAAAAGAGATGTGATGTAGGAGAGTTTTAGTTAGAACGTCTGTGCCATTGGTAAAACAAGATAACAGTACAACAGATAACATTGAGAGAAGATGGAGATATAAGGCGCAGACCAAAAGACAATTAGGCTTCTAATAAAGCCTCTGCAGAAAAGAGCCTCTCCTCTCTTGTCAAACATTGCACCGGAGGTGCAAACTGTGTCAGTCATTGTGGTGGTGCTTGTGTGAAACTCTGGCCTTTGTTGCACAGATTTTGTTTACACTTATGGTAAGGGCTATCTTTACACCTTATTTTACTGTGCCTGTCTCTTACTTTCTAAAATAACAGCAGCCATCTATTCGTACCACTGAGCTTCTGAAATAGCACCTTCCTTTTAAAGGTGTTAAATACAGACACGGTCACAATAATTGTGTTAAGGCTTGGTAAATCACAATACGTGTACTAGATTTACTTCTTTTCTTCTCTATAGGTCAGAAATGCCCCATATTGCATATTTATTCATGCAAACCTTGTAATTGGACGACACGTGTTGCCTATTGTATATTTGAAAGACTCAATCCTCAGTGCGCCTGATTGCTGCTGATATTAGGTTTATACACACACACACACCATCAGTGAATCAGGCCCTTTATGTATTGTATCCTTCCACAAGTGTACACAATTATCTCACCATAGCTTAGCAGTTTTGAATTCACAACATCTTAACAGTTAAGAATCAGAAGTCTTTTGATGTTTGGCTGACTCTGCCCACAACTTTAAACTCAAAGAGTCAAACTAAGGACTGACTGCATCAGACTTGCCATTGAACTTGGGGAACAGTCTCCTCAGGATAATCCACTTTGAAGTTTAAGAATGAATGGGCACAAGGGGCATTCATCTCAACACCCTGTACTCATTATTGATTACAAGTTAGACATAATATAATTGGGAAGGAAAGCCATCAAGTCTTAGAAAACTTTACAGCTTGTTTTGTTTCTGCTGCCAATGCACAAGTGTTAATGTGGGTGGTCAGGATGATGCCTGAGTTTAGCTCAGATTCATCGGCGCAGGGGCGTTTCCACGAGGTAGCGTGGGATGGTATGGCGTGCACTTACACCTGATTGTCCACCCCAGTTGCCATCCCCATATTACTGGCAATCTGGCCATTGGGATTTACAATGAGTAGGGTCTTTTTGTCTGCTCTTTTGTAAAGTGTCCTAAGATAACATGTGTTATGAATTGGCCCAATATAAATAAAGATTGAATGATTAATGTCAGTGGTTAAAGTAAGTTACATTAATGTAGGCAATGTTGATTAAAAAAGAATATATTTTACCATATCTTTTTTTGCACATTTACTCAATGCCACTCCTGAATAAGTAAATACCCCATTTGAAACAGACATAAACACATTTTTGTATAGGTTATTTTATTCATTTACTATTATTTTAGCAGGGATTTCCAATGAGATGATTCTCTCCAATGTACAGTAGCAGCCAAAATAATCATATACAAAATAGAGAAAACTACCTAACACCACATGGGTAAACCCAGAAAATAATTATGCTGTTTTTTTGTTGTTTTTTTTCTTTAGGGACAAATTTATACTAAAGTGGAGAATTCAATAGCTCTAATGCGAAAAGTCAAGAAGAGAAATTGCGGCTTTTCAATCTCCAGCAAAGCGTGCTACAATACCTTTGGGGCAGAGTGTTTGGTCAGTCAAGTCAAACAATGAACAAAATCCCTCACAGAGACCCTCTGTGAGCGACAGATAGATCATAACCAGGAAATAAGCCAGAGCATGTTTATCACCCAGGCTTTTTAGATCAGTGCCCTTTCAAAGCAGCTTTCGTTCGCTCCCACTGGGCAATGGAGGGGAATTAGATGTTATTCTCGTTTCTCCGAAATAAAACCAGCCTTTTCTGAGAGTTACAGCTTTGTGGGCAAACAGTGAAAGCAGCAGCAGGAGTGGCGTCCCTTCTCGGCCTTGGGGTTATGGTATAATAAAGATGTAATAACACACTTTGTTGCTATATTTGTTGGGTTGGATGCTCTGTCTGACTTTTATTTCTGTCAGTTTCAGGCTTAACAACACTGTAAATTGTAAATAAACTCAGACTGATTGCTCATAAATGGGTTGACACTGACCATTTGGATTTTTAGTTGTGTCAGTTTATTTAAAAAATGTATGAATAAAGTGTAGTGCCCAATATTTACAACATGATAAGCTTTAGAGCATTAGAACATTTTTTCTGTGTCCTGCTAATTTAACAGCACATTTACATTGAACTTTTGTGAGAGTGACTCTAAGCCTGTAGATTATATGCTCTTCCATTGTGAACCACAGGAATGGCTTCTAACATTTCAGAGCTTGTTACATCCAAAGATTATGAGACTAATTATATACTGTAAATAATAAACCTACATTATTTGTCATAACATATTTCTTTTCAATATTTAATGGTGGGAAATTGCCTTTAGGAGCGATATACCGCATTGACGATGAACTTGTGAGTCTTTTTGGTTATTGTGCACCTCTAAATGGTTTACAATGATCACGCCGAGGTTTATGAAGAGTGCAGTCAATTGGAGTTCGCTGTAATAGAGCTTCAGCGATTGGCACCTGTGGGTGATGCCATCAAAAATGTTTATTTGTGTTGTCAACATGCTTCCAATGAAAAACTGTACTGTGAACCCGACTTTTCCCCAAATAACTGATCTTAAGAAGCAGGAGAGTCTTAAGCTCTGTCGTGTATTACTCCTGTTCTCCTGTGTGTTTTGTTGTGACTTCTCAACTCCTTTTAAGTTTACTTTGTGATATTGGTGAGCAAACTGTTACGAGCACTATTGCTAACTGGATTGACGTGTGTGTGTTCTTTCAAGTGTAAAAACTCAAGTGTAAAAATTTTAATTGTCAAGTTCTTACATAAATATCAAAGTAAAATATTTGGTTTACTCAGGGACCAATGTGAAGGGTTTGAGTGAACCTTTAATAATCTCTTTCTCTTGTTGAGGTGCGAGGCCTTTCTTGGGAGTTCCATTTTGAATTATTCAGTTTTTAAACTACCTGTGTTTTTGATTACCTGTGAAATGAGTTTGATGAATTATTTATAAATTACAGCAAGAGGTCTGTTCTTCCCTTTAGCAATGATGCTACTTTGTGGAAAACAAATGCATTGAGGCTAGTGCTTCAGAAATGTTTATTGAGTATGTTGGTTATTAAGTATGAACATATTTTATCTTGTGGTTTGTGCCAGCAGATTGGGCAGCTGGGCGTGGCTCAGAAAATGTTCTGTCTTTTCCCAAAAGATATGAAAAAAGTTGAACTTGTAAGATTTAAACAACCCGAGCTGTAGTTTAAGTTGCCACGAGTATTTCTGATGAATAACTACAAATTAATTCAAAGAATTTAGGATTGCTTGTAACTTTTTTTCTGCAGATATCTTGTAAACATTTCCTGTAAAAGTATCTAAATTACATTTAATGAAAATGGCTGCGTAAGATACAGATGTTCATTGTCAATTTCAACAAACCCCAAATCTCCAGCTCTTAATTTATAGGCCTGCACGGAAAGATCTGATCACAGTCTCTGCAGCAGAGATATTCCAACTGTCTAGAAATTCTTCCTTAATAAACCTCAGAAAAAATAAGGTTATTAGACCCTCTCTTCACACCCATGTGTAATTTGAGTCTTAGGATGAGACATGATGAGCTTCAATACACTTGATTTCCTTCTGATTGCATCACACTGATTGCTCAACAGTGCACAGATTCTCTGTGATTAGTGTAGTTTGGCCAAAAATGATTTTGTAGCAGACCAAAGAGTCTTTGCACCTTTCAAGCAGGCAGCAAATAATTTTCTGGATACAATTATTCATGTTTCTGCTATGATTGGGCACACATTGTTCAGAAAAAAAACAAAAAACAATCCTTAAGTTTAAAGGAGCTCCTCACGCCTTTTTTAATCGTAAAACTAGAGCAAATAAATCAAGTCGTCACATTTTATTCATGAAGTAAGTCTAAGATAGGAATAAGCAGTATGAGTGATGTGTGATTCCCTGTCGTATTCTCCTATCAGAACCTTCAATCTGGACGTGCTGTTTGCATTTTGTCACTCCCGGTTACACTAGAGGGGAATATTTTACAGCTCCGTCAGATATGGAGCACCTCAAGCACAACACAAGCATCCTGACAGAGAGACGTTTCAGGGTGAGTGTCAGTTTTCACCCATTTAGCAAGCGCTATAGTTAACTTCTTATTTCTTTATTTGCCCATCGCTGAGGCTGCAGGAAGACAATGCTGCAGCTGACTGTGACCACAGTGCACAGAGAAGGACAACATAGTTTGTGTTCTTCTTAAAAAAGTCTTAAAAAATAAATTCATTTTGTTAACTTAAAACCGTGATGATTCACTTGACAATTAACATGTTAAACGCTGACAGCCCTGGTTGCAATGGTCCAAAGTGTTTTATTGAAAGAAAGGAGCTGTGATTTCAGAAAATATGCAAAGTCAAAAAATTAACAAAAAAATCCGAATGAACACCACTGTAAGCAAAGAGCTCTTCAGATGTAAGGAAGTAATATTTAGCATCTGTCTGTTGGACTTGTTCTTGGTTTGGATGAAGTTCACTTTGAAGTGTTTGTGTATTTTCTGCATGTTAATGTTTGTTTTATTTTCTTGTAAGTGTTGCTGATTCACAGCTTCTTCTTTTGGAACATTTTCTTGGCTTTTAAGCGTTTTGACCTTGACAGCCACCATACCTATACTTGCATCTGCATCTACTGTATTTTCAGGACGTGGTCGCTGGTGATGAAACACTTGTACACATTGCGTTCCTCCATGTGTCACCTTCCAGACTTAAAGTAAAAGATGTGACTGCTCTGTGAACACACTTTCCACTGCTTTATAACTCAGCAGTAACAATTAAATATCTTCTGTTGACTTTGTTAGTTATATCATATTATGTGTTATCAGAAATGTTTCAATTTGTAGGTCTTGTAAGAAATATTGATTACATCCTGAACCACTGGCGCCAAATGTTATCTTTTATGCAATAACCTGTTATCCTTGTGAAGGTCTCCACAGATCACAGCTGGTGTAAGGGTTTATGTGCATGGATACCAAGGAAACGCCACCTCTTATGTGCACACGTCTGGTTAATTGCTCTCCATCTTTAAGGGTGTCCTGTACCCCTCTCGCCTGGCCCCTCCCCCACCCTGCGTGGGTTAATTGAAGCACACTGAGCGATGGCTCTTTTCAGATCTGCGCGCAAAAGGGTCATAATTCATGGTCACATGGCAACTTTATAAGAGCGTTCATGTCACAGGTGAGTGAACTCTGTTTTTCATAGAGCTGTGTAATTGTGGAGCAGTTAACCAATGAAGTGACAGTCTTTGGCCACTCACACGCTCTCAAGTCATTTGCATTTATTAAGCACTCCCACGGGCTTTCAGAGAGCAGGTTCAATTATTATTCAGATTTTTTTCCCTGTAACACACTTTAGTACAGACTGAGGGATTAGCACACACCTTCAAATCATTTTAACTGTACTCAGTTTACACATTTTTTAAAATGTTTAAGAATCTATTTCTGTCCTCTTATAAAATAACATTTAACATCACTGTTGGGCATAATTGCCTATCTGGAAATGTATCAGTGAATGGATTGTGCATATATTGGTATATTTATGAGCTATTGTTTTTCAGCTATTCATTTTTGCACTCAATAATGGAGAGAGCCTCACAATTCCTCAGGGGACCATTTAAACCTTTCATCACAGAAATGAAAACATAATGTACAAATACAGCATGACCCGTGGAAAGGTAACAATCTCATTATAACCTAATCTGACACTCAGCTTACAGTGAGGCATTCTGGGACTTTTTCATGCATGACATTTCTAAATGAAGGACATGTCTTTCATTATATTGACATTGTGAGTTAAACAGCTATGTCTGTAGAATGTCACATACTCTCCAATGAGAAATCGGTCGCTGGTTTAGCTTGGTTGGTAGAGCAGCGCCCGAAGAATATAGGCTAACAGCCCTGTTCTTCCTGGTATCTCCCCCCTCATGTCCTGTCTATCTTTAGATGTCCTGTCAAACAAAAGCCCAACAAGTAATCCACAGGCATTGACTTGAAATGTGCAATAACAGTGTTAATAGCTTGGACATAAAACATTTTGAATATAAAGTATGTACATACCGTGGCACCGAGTGGTTAGTTTGTGAGACAGAGGGTGACAGAGGGTGTTGTCCTTGAAGCGGGCAGCCCGGAATCAAATCTGACCTGTGACTCCTTTCCCACATTTCATTCCTTACTATCGCTCTCCCGAGTTTCCTCTATCCACTCTCCTGTCTCTGCAATAAAGGCACGAAAAGCCAACAACAACAAATCTTTAAACAAAAAATACTGTACATACCACTCCTGAAAATGTAAGACAAACACCGATATGCCAGTAAAGTACATAACAAGTTCAAAACATTCATTTCATGACAGTTTTTTTCTGGGGCAACAAAATAATAAAAGAAGAGAATTTCTGCGAAGTGATCAAAATAACCCCTGAGGTGAAAATAAGTGTGTAAGCTGTTTCACAGTAAACAGAGAGCAGAAGCATTTGAATAAAGGCTGAGTATTGATCCTCTTGACATATCAAAGCTGATTGAGTTGGAAAATATACACCATCATAATACATCAGTCACTATTATACCTACCACATAAAGAAACCTCAGGACATTAGTGTTCATTCTCTGTTCATCAAAATCCATTCTGTTGCTCGCTGGATACTTCATCACGTTTTGGACTCCTTTTACAGTTTCTGCCTCTTTGCTTCTTTCCTGCACACTTTGAAAAAGAGAGTTTTTTATTTATAGTTAGATAGAGTTTTTCATTCTTTGTGTTGATGTTCTTTTATGAATTAGCTTGCGTACCTGTACTCTATCTGTGTGGCATCTTGAAGATCATTTTAGATTTCTTTATAAACAGGCTTGTTGGGACGGAAGAGGGGGGAAAAACTTTATATACAATTGGCACATGATCTCTTGAGTCCAATCAAATCCAGACCATTACATTTTCAGCTTTAGGATTTCGTGTTTTAACCATAGATGTATTTCTTTCTGTCAGAAGCAGCAGAGGTAAGCACTTCGTCTTTCTGAAACCTCCATGAGCTATTTTTAGAGTCAGCAGTCTGAAATGACTCTGCATTTAGTTTAAGTGTTGCCATTAGAGTTGCAACAAATGTGCCGACACATCTTGGCACGGCTCGTTTCTGCCTCACCTTTGTTCATTACTGAAAACGGACGCTCTTGGCTTTTGCTGCACACAGAGCAGCCAGCCAGACGGCCTGAATTTATTTATGCACACTCAAGTGCTTTCATTCCAGGTTTGAAGACTGAGTGCGGCCTTTTATTCATGCCCAGTACTTTGGGCATCCATTACAAAGAGCCACAGTGCGAAGGTGGTGGGATTATTTTGTGGATAACAGATATCAGGCATAAGAACCAGGACATTAATACAGTAAATCACATTTTTCTCTGCTGTATGTGGGATAGTCAAGTCGTGAGCATGTGTAGTTGCTCTAAAGGGGAAATTATCGTATAGTTGTCTCTGATCTTTTAGTTGTAAGTTTTGAAAATATATATTTTTACAGAAATGGATGTTTTAACAAAATTCCCATACTGCTACATACATACTGCTCACAGCTGTAAGAATTATAACTTTGCCCAAAGGCAGCAAAAGTCATGTGATGTTGGATGACTGGCCTCATTTTCAATTGTTACCTTCTCCTCACTGAATGTGTGAACCTGCTACTTTCTTACAAATGATTAACAAAGATGCATTCAAATAATCATTGGCAAGTCTAACGTCTTGGGCCAAATCTATAATGGGAGGGACCCATTGTGTCAGTGTCCCGATGCTTACTCCTCTTCCTCTCTTCTTCCTGTTTTGTTTTTCTCTCCTACAGACTCATTGAAAACTTCGGTTTGTAGAGCAGTAATACACACAACGCTCAGTAGGGCAACTAGAGTGAGTGCTGTCAGATGGGAGGCTTCTTACTGTCATTACAAGATTTGCATATTTTTGCGCGTTTGTCAGCCCTCGGGGGCCCCTACTGGCCTGGGGTCCTAAGCAGATGCCTGCCTTGCCTGTTGACAAGCAGCATCTCTATCTATAAACCTTTAAAGCTTCACTTTCTTCCCCTCCGGAAATATTTACAGGGAATTTATGATACAAATGTTTGTACATTATTATGAATGCAAAAAGATTACTTTAGAATGGCCATAACGACTGGAGTCTCACAACATATTGAAGCATTTCAGGAGTCATTTGTCTCGTTTTTCTCTGAGGTTTATTTCATCTCTCTCCCTGCACTGAGTCTTCCTGAGACATTAGTCTTCTGGTCTGCAAGCTGCTCTTTTTCCAAAGAGAGTTTTTTTTTGTGTTTATTTGGCCGAGCAAACATGCAATCCTCCGACTTGCCATGAGAGCCAGTGCAGCACGAACACAATATGTCCTCTGCTCTGTTGTGTTTGGGAAAGATAACCACAAGATGTTTGAATGGAAGAGAAAACAAATGTTTCTGTTGCCACAATGAACCAGCTTTTGTGTTTTGATTCAAACCTGGCAGTGATTTGGGGGAAAATGTCCTACAAAGAAGCTGGTGTTGTGGTCACATTCTGCATTTTTTCACTCTGGAAAACTGGTGAAGTAGTCATTTTTATCAACCATACTGAAAGATAACCTATGATAGACTTGCTTCAATGTTATATGAAGTGCTCTGTCTTTAAGTTAAATACCCCAGTGACCTTTCTGCAATCTTAACTTTTCACCAAAGGATGACTGGACTGCTGTAAAGCCAGTAATCCGCACAAAGTAAATGAAATGTCTTTGAGCAGAGTAGTGTTTGCTTTCCCCATCATTTCCTTCTAATGGAAAATGAAATGTTGGCTCCAACATTTTGCTAGTGGTCACTGGATACAGAGCAGCGGAGATAAAGAAGAGATATCGAGCAGATATTGCCTCAGTAGATATAGTGACTTCAGAGCGACTCTTTATACCGTCTGATGGCTAACAGACTTTTCTGTTTCCAACCCAGTGCTCACCCACAAATGGAGCCATTATCATCTAGCTTTTTAAATGACGGCCTGAGATAAGTCTGTTTGAGAAAGATAATAAAGAAAAGATCTCTATTGATCTAGCAGTGCCACAGTTATACAAAACCACGAGAAGCTGATAGCTGAGTCTAACATTGAGGGACTTGAAATGAATGCTATGTTTAGCTCACTCAGCTGCTCCTCAACATTGTTTTGGTTTGACATTGTTTCATTTCTGCCCATATTAAAACTTTGTCTAACCCATGCGCATGATAGCGTCTATTTAGTTTCTTTAAACATGCTTATTTTTCTTTCTTTATTCCTGTGTGTCGCCTGTGTTTAGGTTTAGACAAACTAAACAAACTATCCTTGCTCCACGAACGACAACAAGGGTGAGAAAGGTAATATTGTCAGGATCCCATCATTGAGGATGGCTGAATAATTCACAGTTGAGGGCATACAGGCATGCACTTGGTCACATTTATATAAGAGTATATCCCCTCACTGATGTAGATAAAATGTGCGATGACACAGAATGTAGACATAATCTATGAGCAGGTAAACTTCATAAATCAGCATTACAAGCCCTTGGCATTTAATCATTCCCTCTGAATGACACAGCACACATCTAAGTCCTTTACGTTATGACACATGACTGTTTAATTTATAATCAATCTCAATTAGTCTTTATATGCTCTGCTTAGAGAACTAAGTATTTAAAAAGATTGACTTGTGATGCAGCTGATAGATACTGTAATAAGTCAACATTTCCTCTCGGGTAAACGCATTCTTTTTTTTTTTTTTCAGTTGTATCAATATTTGTCAATCAATCAAATTTATAGATGAAGCCCTTTTAAAAACAGCAACAGATGACCAAAGTGCTGGACCTGGACCAACAGAGATTTGTGTGAGTTAATCACTTAGACTGATTGCTGGTGAACCAGGAGGTGAAAATATCAGCTTCCTAATACTGAAACGCTAAAATAAAAAATCACAAATGATCAGCATGACAAAGGATTATTTCACCACTATTGATTAGCCTAAGAGAGAAAAAAATAAATTGACAAACATCAATAATGGAAGTCTATCTCCATATCCCCTCTCTTTACCTTGTTTCTCTTTCAATATTACTGCTGGAGCCTCACGTTGTACGGTCTGTGAACTTTGTCCTCATTGTGGTGAAGATTTTTCATTTATATCCTTACTTTCACCTAGTTCTCTTTTGGTGGCACGTCCTACTATGCGCAGCTTTGGGACATTTTCCTGTGGTTTTCCACAACACAAGAGTGAAAAGGAGTTAACTTAACACAACGAGCCTTCTCTGTCTCATTATGAAACCTCATGTACAAGATACTGTATCACTATTCTTGTTATTTTGTTTCCTTTGCAGGTTCCAAACATTTCATGAGATGTCATTTTTAACTATTTTGGTCTTTCAGATTCCTTGTGATTGGGGGCAAGATGTATAAAAACAAACTGTTTAATGTTCACTGTTTTAAAATTTGCTGCACTTCTCTGCCTTCGAGTCAAAGCTGAGCCAACAGGATTATGAAATTTGTAATGCAGTAAGCGTGAACATCCTCTGTCTGCTGTGTGACAATTTCTTTGTTCATGGCTATTTCAAATATAAAACATTCAACGGGGCCAGCTGTGCTCTGAAAGTTTGAAAAGAAATTAAAAAAAAGTAGAAAAAGCCAGAGTGGAGAGAAATGTGATGATGGTGGTATTTCTTTTTAACATTTTTCTCCAGAGTTCACAAGGAGCACTTTTGATGAACTGGATGTGTGATTGTGTTGCCCTTAAGAGAAAATGTTACATTTTGAAAGACTTTGTTCTCCAATGACGAGCAGCTGTGACCGTCTCGGACATTTGAGTTTCACAGTGCGGTTGGAAACCCACAGCCACTTCTATTTCGACTATCTCTGTCATACAATGGGTGAGCGATATAACTGTGAGGCTGGCAATTCCCAAGTTTAGCTAACCTTTCACATTGTATATGCAGGTAAAGTTTGTTATGTTGCCTTTAGAGAAAAAAACGTAAAAACAAATTCTCCTGTGAAAACATTCAATCGTCTATTTTTTATTTCTATTGCACACTAACAACATAATCAACTAGCACCAATATATTGTTCAGGATGTAGATGCTTTAAATCCCATTTTGACCCAGAAATACACATTTACTTTGAAGTGAGTCTTTTCTTTGTCAACAGAGCGAGTAGAAACAATCAAAAAGTAGTGGAAAGGAACCAAAAGCATTTATTTTTAGCAAAGGAATAAAATATTAAACAAACAATAGAAGTAAAGAAACAAAACAAAGTTCAACAAATGGGGAAAACCATAAAATGAAACAAAAACATTCGTTCAAACTCTTAAAGAAACAACAAGATCCAAACTGTAAAGTCCATGAAACAGGTTAGAAAATAAAAGGAGCGACCAGGAAAACCAACTAAATGAGGTAGAGTGTGAACTGACACAGAAGTAAAGAAACGCAGAGACTAACATTGTAATCAACACCAGGGAGACTAACAAGACACAGGTGAGGATAATGAGGTCAATCAAAAATGAGGCGACGCGCACAAGGGTAGGAAGAAACTAGAATGGATACAAAGGCGCAGAAACCTACAAAATAAAACAGGAAATACTAAAAACTAAGCTTGGAAATTATACCAAAAAAAACACAGAAGGGAATCAAGCAACACCAGAGAAGACCAAACAGAAAAGAAAATGTAAATACTGCAACAAAAAAAAAACAAATACAAAACTGAAAAAGAAATCCCGACAGATTGAGTCGCAGTGTGAGAAGGTTAAGATGCTTTATAACCTTGTGTTACTGTGTCAAAGAGCTTAAAGGCGACTCCAGGTTTTGATACCAAGACGCATTGAAACAATTCTGGGATGTAATTCATCCCTATTACCATCAGTGATGCGTTGCACTAAATTATCTTCTGAGTCATCTAAAGCAGTCTCATTAAACCATAGCAGGAGCACGTCCCACATCATGCAGTATCTGCTGATCTACACAGAGAAATAAAACTTTTTTTACGCTCTCAAGAAATTAGCATGCATTAAACTCCCGCTGAAGTGTCTCAAATGTGCCTGCAGTTCTCTCGTTCAACAATACATCTGTTTAACTTTATAATTCTGCTATTACCCCGTGAGTAATTCAATGCCAATATGATGAGAAGATGTTTGTCGATTGCAGCTTCAGACAGAAATCAATTTAAAGTCTGTTGGTGATGCATGAAAAGCACACGCTGATGAAATACAAAATATCACCAAAAGGCTCAATCAGGATGTGTTTCAAAACATGTTGAAGTTACCTGCATCAGCTACTGATATAGGGGAAGCGTTTGTTGTTTTCTGATACTACAAATTTGAACTTTTGAAGACCTTTCAAAAGCTATGGTTTGACTTTTTCCTCTACATTTACCCATTTACTTTTCTTTTTTTTTTTTAAGTACTGTGGGGCCCCGAGGGGAAGGGGAAGAAAACAAACAGTCAGGAAAATAGCTACTTTTTTGATGCACAGAATAGTATAGTATCCGTCCACTATTCAGTAAAAAGCCCGGACCTTTCTTCTGCTGAGTGGTAGAAGACGAGCAGCAAAGAAGAAGAAGAGGGTGTGAACATAATTCTTTCGGGCTTGGAGGAGTTTTGGCTCTTCTCAGGGGCTGCAGCTTTATAAAGGCCCCTTCACAAGCACAACACACATTTGTGTTGCTGTTTAAAACACATCTGATACACCAAATTAACTGTTGGACATTTCTTTACAAACTAGAGTTTTTTCTCTGATGGCCCGGGTTTGTAAACTAGAACTCATTAACATAGAATACCGTTCTCGGAGGTGACGTCACAGAGCGCTGCTCCCAAGTTGATTTGTGTTTACCTTTAGTGCGAGAACGGCAACGGGGGCACGGATATGCTCCTGCATAGACACAAAATTTATCTGAGAGCAGTTTGTAGGGCCGACAACATCGCATCTGAAAGGCCCTTGAGATTTGACATTAGTATGATATGCAAAAAACAACGCAACATGGCAACCAGCTAAGTAGCGATTCTAGGAAGGCGAAGGAGACAGCGCTCGCTAATGCAGTTTGGACTGCAGTATCAATTTTAAACACTATGTGTCAGCGTTAAGTATTGCTCCTTTACATCTCTTTGTCACCTCGTTATCAAATATCCGATAATGCAAGAAAAAGAGTTTCGGAGAGAAAAGATGATGTCCATTGGTATCTCTGAGCTTCTTTTTTTTTTCTACCCTCTCTTGTTAATCAACTCACGAACCCTCAGAGTTATCTTTTGACCTTTTGACCCCTAAACTGTTGGACTTCACTTCCAGACTGGATTCGATGCACGTTTTCAAATCCACAAGCTGGAACAATAAAATACAAATAATTCATAATGTAAACAATGAATTATGTCTTATCCCTTTAATGCTCTCGTTGTTTTTACATGTTTAGTTTTATCTGAATTAAAAGCTTGTCCCGCTTGATTTACAGTGATGAATGGAGTCACTGTGAAACTCTTGAAATGGCTGTGTTCAAATCTGACCCAGGGAGAGGTGACAGGTTTTGAAACAACTAAAAGTAACACTCTGTGTTCTTGCAGGTGGTCTTCACAGTTATTGTTGTTGGTATTAAGTTATTGGTACAAACGCAGCCTGTTACTGTGTAATCGACTAACTTCATGTTTAAGTTCAGGACCTTCCACCACTGCCGGCTTCCAGCCAGAAGCTTGTGTGTGGTGACTCTGCATTGCCGTCATTGTTTGAGTTTCTGCCCCACCTTTGCCCCTCCTAGTCAAAATGATCCAGACTCGCCTCCTGATTCAAGTTTTAATCAATACAGCTGACTAAGAAAAAGGATCTTCCGCAGCGGGCCTTGAATAAATAAGAGGCATCTCCCCACACAAGTTCACATTCACACGAACAACTTCACAAAAGTTATACTCTCTGGTGGGAAGCGTGAACTTTAATAAGAAAAGAGGAGGGAGGGAGGTTTGTAATCAGCTGCTGTTATTTCCATGTCTGATCTTCCCCGCTCTTCTCTGATAAGGTTTTAAAAGTTACAGCAGAACAAAGTTGCTACTCTTTTTCAAGTTGGGATAAAGCGCAACAGTCTGCAGGGATGTTCCTAAATCTGCGTCGATAAACGTCAAGAAATCCTTTATAACAGATACTTTCTAGCTTAAAGGAAGTTGAAACTGGGGCCAAGTGAACTGATTACAACTGATCCTGATACTGATTGATAATTTTGTGGAATAACCTTGTGTTGCGCTTTAGCATGTCCTCTCTCTCTCTCTCTCTCTCTCTCTCTCTCTCTCTCTGTCTCTCTCTCTCTCTCTCTCTGTCTCTCTGTCTCTCTCTCTCTCTCTCTCTCTCTCTCTCTCTCTCTCTGTCTCTCTGTCTCTCTCTCTCACATCCTCTCGCTCTAAAATGTTCTCTTGCTTAAACAAAGCACAACTGAAAAAACAGCTTATTTCCAGTTATGAGCTCGCAGCGTTGGATTGCACTAAGGACATCATTTTGTGTTAACCAATTTGTGATTTGATTTAGTTAAGTGTAGAAGCAAAATTATGTAATTATAGTTTACGTTTTGAGCAAGCGGAGAGGGACAAACAAATTAAATTGAAGTAAAAACTCGGCCTAATAGATCCTTCCCAGGTTGCGTATTAAGATCCTGTGCTGACTTTTTTAACTGGTTATGAAACAGAATGACACTTTATGATCATAAAATGCAGACTGGAAAAATCAGTTTTTAGCATATAGTAATATTGCCAATATCAAGGCAAGTATCATTCATAGAAAGTAAGAGTCATAGAAAGGGACACTTTTGAATGTTGCAGGATGAGATTGTCTTTCAGAAGTGACTTCTTGCACTATGCACAGGTCATAATCTGCCATGAGATGGGCTCCACAGGGTTCACCAAAGTCCACACAGAAAATATAGACAGGAGCTACAGATATGATGCAAATCAATGAATCCAATCCGGTGGGTTAAAAACAAAAAAAGCTGCAAAGTCTTGGGTCCTTCTTTTGTATTCTGTGTTTTGCATTGTCATCTCTGCTTTTAATTGTTTGTGCATTTGCAGCGGGATTGTAGTGAATGTATTTGCACCAGCAAGCTGTTTGTTAGATGTAAATTAGGGGTGGGACTTTAACGCGTTAATTACGATTAATTAATTACAAAAATAATGCACTTTAACACATTTAATCACAGTTTGGCTCATAAACAGCACGGAACTGTTTGTGACTGTCCGCGCTAGCTCCGCCACAAGTACAAACAAGAAGTGTTTGCAGCCCAAACTAGACCAAATGACTGCCTTCAGGACCAAAATTAGTAATTCAACGTCTGATAAACTTACAAATTCACTCGCTAAATTGGTTGCTCTGGACTGTAGACCACTTTTAGTAGTAGAAGATATGGGGTTAGAAAATGTGTTAGAGATAACGTGTGATCCAACTTTCAAGCTGCTGTGCAGAAAAACTAATCATCAATAATATTCATCATTGGATCAAACAAGATCCAACAGCTTTATGAGACTGAGAAGCAAATTGCATGCATTGTCTTCATTCATCCACCAAAATCCATTTAGATTGAGAGGTGTTGCTTTTTAGGGCAAATACTGAAATGCACTTAAAATGTGATTCATTTCGATGAACTAATTAGAAAGCCCTGAGTTAATTAGATTTTTTTTTTTATCAACTCCCACCCCTTATGTAAATCTTTTGGGCCACTGGAGCCCCTCAGCCATTGTCGATCACAGTAGTAATAATTACACCCACTTGTAACCTGAACACCCTGAAGTACAAGAAATATATCAGAATACACAATTTGGTTCTGAACAATTTAAGCTAACTGGTAGCTGCCTGTATCTTCATAATAGACATGGCAGATGTTCTTTGGTATTTAAATTGAAATGCAAGCAAGGAAAGGTACAAACATAATATTCCTTGACATCAAACATCTCGCAACCATATTTGAACTATGAAAATACATAGGACTATATTTCATAAAATTTTCACCTTAAAAGCTTTTGTTAGGGTTAAAAACAACACAACTTTGAATGTTAGAAGCTATCAATCGTGAATATCTATTAGACTGACAGTTTGATTGATTCTGTATTTGATGTAGTTATATGTATTCATACTCTATATTCAGTATCTTCACCTAATTTACTTCCAGATTTTTAAAGAAGTTGTGTATTGACTGACAGGAAGACACGACACAAACAAAGCTGTGTGTCTGTTTCGCCGTCTTTTGAGCATGTTGGCATAATAACGTAATTACAAATTAAAATGATTGACTACATAAAGATCAACAGGACCAACGTGAAAAATAACAGTGACTCATGGCTTGGGAAGAACCAGCAGAAGTCAAAGAGGATTGAATACTAAGACCTTGACATTTAACTGGATAATACAGTTGCCATGTGTCATAGATGTGTAGAGAAGTGTAAATAAAGTGTCAAGAGCTGACATTTAAGTAGGCCACATTAACAACAGAGACGTTCCTGGAAACCGAGTCAGAGAGGTTGGGGGCATTAATTGAAACAGAGAATGGTTGAATTGTTTGCATCCACAGGCTGTTAATTACTCACATCGTGAGAGCCTGTAGCTCTTTGAGCTCTATTATTAGCACAATGTTATTTTTTTAAGCGTGAACTGCAGGGGCTCAATGATGGGTTCAAGATAAGACCATTAAGTCATTTCCAAAACCTCTATTCTTCCATTTTCATCAGCCTGTTGACCCAGTTTACAAATGGTACAGTAAGAGTTCAGCCTTTGATTGTGTCAACAGTATGACTCTTGTGCTTTGTGTGATGACTTTGTTAGTTTCAGTCTCGTAAAAAAAAAGAACAAAATCAATCCTAACACAAAGGAATTCAACATCATTCTAAACACACAAATTCACCTTTTTATGTGAAAATACAGATTAAACTTTTTTCATTGTAAGGAGAATAAATAAAGCAATCAGACTGTTGAGGATCCAGTGACATTTTTAATGGATAATTTTCTCAGAAAAAAAACGTCTTTGAAAACCAAGAACATGTGAAAATGTTCCAGTTGTCACCAGTAACCACAGGAATCAGGAAACAGGAATGCTTTCAGCACTTTTCACTTTCCATGGTCACATTCAGACCTCAGACAAATCGGAAAGGAAAATCACAGTTCCTGACCAAACTGTATAACCCATTTTTAAAGCTCTGGAGGGTCGTGGAAAGCTCTCAACTTTAATCTTACATGTTTTGTGGTTCCACTCTCGTACAATGGAGACTGATTTACATAGTTTGAATCAAGTATATATATTATATTTGCTCTGTTTAAAATAAAGACCTCTAATTTAAATGGCTCATCAGAAAACATTTCTGGTTCTGTAGTTTCACTCACATTCACCCACTTTTGAAAAAAAAACAAAAAAAAACAAGAAAAAAGTTAAACAATAAAGTGGTGCCTAATTTTAGCTGGCTTTTCCTCTCACTGAGTTACATCTAATCAAACGTATTTAAAGTTGGCCTTAACACAATGAGACACTGTTGCCACCAAGTGGTCTGAAAAAATACTACCCAGGATGTTTTAAACTGTTGGTTAAAATGACAGAATAGCCACTGAGCTGAAATCTTTCTTGTACACTGAATGTAAAGGGACATTTTCAAGTACAGATGAATATATGAACAGGACTCTCTCCCCCCCCCCCCCCCCCCCCCCCCCCCCCCGGATATATCAGGCCTAACTTTACAAACACAACACGCAGACTTTCTCTGTGTAAATCTTTACCTCTGGTGCACGCTGTCGGTGCAGAGAGAAATGTATACTCATGCAGAACAGAACACAAAGCTCATTTATCAGAAGTCAGCAGCGCTCTGGAAACTGTTGTACAAAGCTTCCCTTTAAAATAAAGTTGATAAATACAACAAGCGAAGGATGCATTCAAGGTAAATCCCCTAAAGCACTTTGATAGACATCTTACCATAAGTGAACATTTCCTGCCAAAGTTAGCCCTGTTTTGCTTCCTTTACTTGTGGGATTTTCTTTTAAATTTGATTTGTGCTCTTTGCACCAATCAGAACATAGCTTCCCTTTTCACTGTTAATCAAGCTTGCAAACGTCACTGTTAAGATTGTGATCTTATATATAATAATATAATAACTGCTACACACAGTTTAATCAAATTTGTTACAGTTGTATCTTTATTTGTTTCAAATAATCAGCAGATATCTCACTTCAAAGTTTGCTCACTGAATTGTTTAGGAAATATTTTTAAGTGTCCTGTGTCATCCAATCAACTGTTCAAAACCCAAATATATTCAGTTTAATTACACATAAGAGCAACAAAAGCCAGAGACGTCCCCATTTAGGATCCAGATTAAGTAAATATATAAACATTAACACTTTTGCTAAATACTGTAAATCACTTCATTATAAATGTTGTATCTGGTTATTATTGTGCTCTGGCTAACTGTTTCAGCATTTAGATGTCCTCATCATTCATGTTGGAGAAGCCTGAATGTGGCGCACACTTTTCTTCACAGGAGACAAACAGTAGGGAGACTAAGCTGACCAATGACCCCTCACTGGAGCGTTTCCATGGTTTCTGAAGTATGATGGACAGCCGAGTTCGAGGTGAGGTCTGAAGGTCTTCTACACTGTTTCCACCCCCTGTGTTGCATGCTCGCACTAATCACATCCTCAGCTCTGACACACCATCTATCTTTCATATAATGGGCTGTATTCGTTCTTTCTGCGGCTTTCCATTTTTTGCTCCTCAGAAGTTTCATTGCTGCCAAACCAATAGAAACTGGTGAACTGTTTTTGTAAGTTTGAAAGGAGACTGTCTGCATCAGGAATCATATTCTGCAGGGTAGATCAACTTTCTGTATTAACCAAACCATTATTACCTTTATTGAGTCCACTGTATGTAGTTCTTTTATATTAAGTTAGAGGAGGATGCAGAAACCCCATCTGCAATAAATACTCAGTTAGATGTATGTATATTTAACTTAATATATCTGATAAAATGTATTCAATATAAATGCATCCTTGATTTTGTGGCAATTATTTAAGTAACCTTCAAACAAAAATTGTTGAGATAGTATCTGCTAATTTTGGTTGCATTAAATATAATCTTTATGTTTAATGAATCCAACTCAATAGAATTAGCCTTTTTTTTTTTTTGACAAGCACTTCCTGTTATTTTGCGCCTTTTTTCTGCTTTTGAATTCAGCAGCTAAAGACATAAAGAAAGTGAGGATGATTTAACTCAACAATATGATATTCTGTCTTTAATCATTTATATGAAATAAGCAAAACAAAATTGATAACTCTCCAATAGAATAATAACTGTTGTAATTATCAACTTGGAGCTAATTCATTCCCAGTTGGTTAACTGTGTCAGCAGCAGGTTAATTAGCATGATCACCTGCAGCTTGGATCATCATCAAAATGAAGATTCAAAGCAGTGTCTGTTGACCTGATGAGTGAAATGTGATTTTATCAGCAGGTGCAAACTGCTTGATAGAAAGACATGAATCAGCGATATAGTGTTTGCCAAGATGAATGACAAAGTCACTCAATGACACTGTAAAATAAAGCTGCCCAAAGTTGACACTTGTCTCCCATCTGATGAATGTTGGGTGGGAACAGCCATTAGCAATCAGCAAGACGACGTCACATTTTGGCATCTGAGTTTGTTTTGTTGTTTCTTTAATCAAAGTGGCGCTTAGGTTATGCAGGAGCATTTATTTTTTCTCTGTGCTTCCCAAATACACAGGTAAACATACAGAGGGGTTTTTAATTGGTTTCATAAATAATTTGAAGGCTTTTGAAATCAGTTAAAATATGTCACTGCACATGCTGCCAGTGCAATGTGAGGCAATTATTCTGAGATGTAGCACTTAGAGGAGGTGATTCATCGTCTTTGTATTGACGCCTTTTAGGAAGCAGAATGTACAGAGAACACTTGAAAGGTTTTGAATAGGTATAATTTACCTTGTTGTTTTAATTCTTAGGTGAACCACCTGTTGGAAGCTTGAGTCATTGATTTACATTTTAGTTTTTTTTTTGTGTTATCTGTATTTCCACATCTCTCCAAAAATGCACTTCATTCACGCTTATTAAGATCAGCATTGACTTATAACAAGTTGTTACTGATGAATGAAATAAAATCAATCCTGCTTTCTTTTGATTTTGTGTCGTCTACCGAAGATATATTCCTTTCATCAGGGTTTGTTTGCATACTTTGTGTAAAACCAAAAAAAATAAGTAAGACATTACAGCAAGTGCCTTGAGTTTTTTCTATTTAACACAAGCGCCCCAAACTTCACTGATTTCACTGATATAACATTAGTTTAGTTGGTGTTTTACCTGTAGCCTGCACATCTTCTGTCTGTTTGAGTTGTGAGAGGCTATAAGCTGCGGATGCTCCCTGTTCCCATTGCAGTTTCACCTCAGGATCGAAATCGGGACATGTTCTAAAACTGTGTTTCAATAGATTTTTTTTGACTCAAACAATCACTTGCAAGAAATAACATCAGTACGTGTTGCACAAGGATCCAAACAAACCATAGCAAAAGATGACTCGACACACTTAAGTGTTGCCAGATTGTGCCCTGTCTGACTGTATCCTAGCAACACCACTCACAGTTTAATTAGAGGGACTAGATAGTGAAGAGTCTGGAGTCAGATGTTAATCTCTGTTTAGCACCTCCAAGGTGTTATTGTTGAGTCTGTATGGTTTCACGTCATAAATATTTTATGAAGACATACAGAATGACAAAAAACGTAGAGAGGTCTTGAATATGCTGTCTGTCAGCAAAAGCGTTCCTACTTTGTGTAGATCAAGAGATTCTCATTAAAGCATCTTAACAAGCATTTGAAAGGTAAATTAAAACAGAGTGGCTGTTTGTGGATCCACAGTCCATTGACGACTTCCGATAAAAATAGCAAGCGATGAATCTAAAGTGTTTCTTTGATTGCTCTGATTGACTTTATAAATGTCTCACTTCTCCCCTGGAGAAAAAATGTTATGATTCCTAAATGAGCACTGAGTGACTAATTACACAAATGATCTCACAGGCTCATTGGCTTCTGATGGCAGTTGACATGGCTCCCTCTTTCCATCAGCGCTCAGAATGAAACTGTCAAAATGTCACTAATGCTGTAAAGTAGCTGTGCAATTAGTGACACTCATACGGAGCATGTGTGTATCACCATTTGTTTCTCGTTATGTCTAAATGGTGTTTTATTTTACCCCCGTAAACATTTGGTATTGCATATTTTTGTATTTTATTGTATTGTACCATATGACATTGTATCAAATGGTCAATATGGTATTGTATTATTTTCTATCACCCTTATGTATCAGACCATGTCTAAACATATTGTGTCTTTTTGTATAGTAAACTTTTGTGTCTTATTGAATGTCTTATGGTATACTATTGGATTGTATTTTGTCAAGGCATACTGATTTATTGGTGTACAGTACCTTGACTTGGATCCTGGAATTTGTTTTCATTTGCACAGCTTGTAGATGTTGCAAAATTCTGATCTGCATGGAATCCGACAGCCGACAACAGAAACTCCAGTTCTAAGAATCAGGCAACCTGTAAAGTATAAAACTTTGATCGTTGGTCAACTCAAAAGGGCTTTCCTAAAGCTCTACTGTCTTGGGGGCAGACCTTTAACTACGAGCAACATCATTCTAATTTATTCTGGTTTCCATGTGGCCTTTATCACAGATATTATGGGATACATAACAGCATAATTTCATGGATGTATCACTGCTATACGCACATGAAAAGCCCCTGTACTTCAGGAGACATTAGGATTATCACTCTGAGACTTGAGAGAATCTTTATGTTTTGGCTCTCAAATTATCCATCATGTGAAGATTTGAACACTGATCTCAGTCTTCTTGTGGTTTCACCCTCTAGGCACACTAAAACACAGCTCTCAGAGAAAAGAAGATCCAAAGCCTCACTTAACGTTTACGGTAAAAGATTCTTGTTACCTTCATTGTTTAATTCTGATCATTAAAAAATACAAAAAAGTTTGCCCCCTTAACAGGAACTGAATCAGGATGTACACTGTGTGTAGGATTTTCTCAGATCATATTCTACAGACTTTCAACAAAACCTGTTTAATTTCCCACTTGACAAATGCATGTTTGAAGTGCTTATTTGAGCACTATATGGGGGAAGAAGGTCAGATATAGTGGGGACGGGGGCTTCTAAAATATTGCAGAACACCCTTAGGTAATATAAACACATTGTTGTTAAATCAACGAAAAAATGTGCAGCCCATCAACCTGACCAATTTTTCACCTCCACACTCAGAAAGGGGAACTTGTACTTGTACATTCACAAGGACCAGACACTCTTTGGTCCATTTATACATGACGCCCTGCAGTTGTTGATGTTTGTCTGAAACATGCCTGAATGAAGAAGGTCACAGCTGTTTCCCAAGCTGCATTATTGACGCTATGATGCACATTTATTTATGTTGGTTATCAATATTCATCGAATTTCTGGGGACAGACTCTTGTTTTAAGTGAAATAATCTTGAGAAACTCGTTCACATAAACGTGTACTTTGAGCAAGCATAAATAGGCATGCTGAATAAACAATCTAGATTCTAGATGACATCTTAATACATTTGAACTTCGCCCTTGTTTTAGTTCCCTGTTTGTTTTTTCACGTGAGGGTGGGCAAGAGCAACTTTTCCTCGTCCAAGGTGGTGGGGGCATGACAGAGAAAGACTGCTGTAGTGAAACATTGTGAACAGAAAGTAGGCTGCACTGAAAAGGAGCAAACGAGAGGATGGTGAGTTGTAGAAATGTAAATGCTGCTGCTAATTACACTGCCTCATAAAGAGAAGAAACGTTTACTGTATGACTAAATTGATGACCTTTGAAATTCCAAATAATTGGAATCCATTTTTTTTTTAATAAAATCCCCAAACTTCATGACCTTTTGAATTCCTTATCTCAAACCTTTCAGCATGCCTATTTATGCTTGCTCAAAGTACATGTTTATGTGAACGAGTTTCTCAAGATTATTTCACTTAAAATAAGAGTCTGTCCCTAGAAATTCGATGAATACTAATGCTCCGCTCTCTTGCTTGCTATGATCCCCTCTTATGCCCCTTTCTGGAATATTCCCCGCCTTTGATAGGATTAGAGTTTTGTGTTTAGATGGATGAAATGAATGAAGCACAGAAAGTGCAAAGGCAGCATTTATCAGCCAGCCTTCGCCAGAATTTAAAAAGGCGGAAATATCAATTGAGGGCAAGAGAGGGGCTACAGATCAATTTCTAGCACTTCCTCTGATGACAGTGAGGAAAATTACATAAATCAGTCATGGAGAATGACAATGTTATGGTGGCAATATTAATATTTGTAGGCCAAAGGCGACTTCTCATGCTTAAGACTTTAAACTCCAAGTATGTCTTGAGTTTTTGCCAATTTATCTACGGTCATTTATGGAAATAAAAGGCTTTGTCATTAAGATATGATGAAATGCATCAATGTAAACGTTCTAAAATATTGGCTCTTTAACATGAAAGAGAATTAATACAATTTAAACTCAATGATGCTGTGCTGTGCGTTTTCTTAATCCAGCTCCCTATGAGTCCTGAGAAATGTACCACTTATTTTTGCAACATAAAGCTGTAAGCAGATTTGTGAAAAATTAACAAGAAAATGTAGAACAAAGCTCTTTGAATGTACTTATTAACGGCAAGTCTGAGCAATAAAACTTGACGCCTAATTCCACAAATCTTTTTGTTCGCCTGAGAGCTTAATAAATTTAAGAGCAATAAAGCCTTAACCATCCATATCTCCCATTATCCCTTTTGGCTATAAAATACTTTTGTGTTTACTCCTGGTGCTGATTTTAGGTAGTAGAGGTTGCCTCTCCTCTGTAGCACTTTGCACTAATGAAAAGGTGTCATGTTTGCTCACACCATGATGGATTGAAGGAACACAGCTCCTGAGAGATCTCTGGCTTGGCTCTTCACAGACGGGGGAGATTGCTGTTTCCAGTCTGGGAGAAGGAAAGAGGAGGCGCGTCTCTGCCAGATAAAGAACCAAAGATGTGATTGATGGCGTTGAACCACAACCTCCAGGCAACGCTCAATCTGGATAAGCCGCTTGTTCGCTCGCTGGAAGCTTCGATATTGACAATTTGCTGATGGAATCTGATGGACAAGGGAAAACACGATAACGTCTGAGTAGCATTTATGGAGATGTTTGCTTCCTTCACAGTAAAAAAAAAATTTCTGGAAATAACTTTTTTTTTTTTTAAGTATGAAATCTTTATTAAAACGTTGGATTGTTATATGAATGCAGGAAATATTTTTGAATTTGAGACAGTTGGCAAACAAAATAGCTGCAACTTTAACACGACTTAAACTTTTTTTCTATTCACCTTCACCCATCACGTCTTTATTTTAGGCAGCTGGTAAAAGTTGATAGCAAACAAAACGGGCTCTCCATAGATTTGCAAAGTTTTCCTGGCCTGAGAAAGAAATCTATTCCGTCAAATTCTGCCAGGAAGGGGATTGAATGAGCCAATGTGCAGCAGTGAAGCAGCCATATCCAAACTTTCAATGCATTTCAGTTACATCATTGGAAAACTAATTATGACGCTGCCTTGGTCACGGAGAGAGGAAAAGATCACCGGGTTTGCCATCAATTTCTTATCTGTAAAGTTAACACATGCACAGTCACACATGCCTGTTTTGAAGTGAATGAATGGACAACTTCTGTTTCAGAAACAGGAAGGCTGACTTGTAAACAAAACACTGCTCGTCATTGTGAAAGAGACAAAGGGATCTGTCTGTATTTGTTTTGATGTGACTGCTTGAATGAACTTTGTTTTGGTTTGATCGTGAAGCACTTTGTGATGTCTGCTCTTGAAATGTGCTACTCTAGATAAATAAACTTTACCTAATAAACTTTACCTGATTGCTTGCTTACTTACTCAATTGCTTAGTAAGACACTTTCTAAAGCGTTAGCAGGGACTTGGAAGCAGTGTTGTTGTGGCAATGAACTTGTGAGGCACATAAACCCCCAAAATTGCTGTTTTCAATGCTCTTTATACAGATGAAAAGAAAAAGGGAATAAGCTTGTTCATTTGTGAGAATTAAAGACAGATTTGGTTACTCATGAACAGCAGTTTTTTATGCTAAGCTAAAGGGTATACGGATGTTGCTTCATATTCAAGAAGTTTGTTTTAATGGCAGTTATGAGAGTTGAATGTTTTATTCAACTACTACAAAAAATAAATCGATATATTCCTATAAAGGAAGTTTTGCTTTAAATATGAGAACTGTTAATCTTGTCTTAAACCGAACCATCAGTCAGATGATAAGGCCATGGCACTACAATCAAAGCTAAGTCTAAATGTATCACAGACAGAAAAGGCAGTTGCATTGGTTAAACCTGCATTGGTTAAACTGCTGAGAGCTCTTACCCATGATTCACTCCAGTGTAGCGTTTGGCAGTGCGCCACATTAATCGCCAGGTAATGGGAAGACAGGCCTATTGAACCAGCAGTCCAATAGGACAGAAGGGCAGGACATACAAATCAAAGCTGTCCAGCCTAATATTGACCATACCGTCCACAGAAAGCAAATTCATTGGCTGGGTTGACAGGGGAAGCAGACAAGGAATGAGCACAGGAAGTCACAGGGATTTTATTGAGCTCAGATGCTGCCAGACCTGCACGGAGTCATGAAGGAAAAGGGCAAGACTCTAATTAGAAAATAGTCGTTTTTGACAATCCCCGCTTGGTGTCTACATAAATGAGGTGTCTGTGCATGTCTCCATTGTGACTAAAATCTAACATAGAGGGTAGAGCTCACAAAGTGAAAATGCTCACAGAGTGCACAGAATTTGCACTTTGATTTTGAATTGCATCAAGTAAAGTGAGACCAGCACAGAAAAAGACAGTTCATAAACTCATGTATGCAAGTCGATGCTTATTAAGGCAGCTGTGTGACAGAAAAAGAAATAACCAGCAAGCGCCCTCATCACTGAATTGATATTAGAGTCGGAGCTCCATTCTTCTTCAGTGTGATTCAATGACAGCTGACACCTCAGAAGTAAATGAGCTGAAGTGGATCACTCCTTCTGAAGCTTTCAAATGTAATCCCTTAAATAAAGGGGGATGTGAGATATTGTTTAATGTTGGTTCAGTTTATTGTGGAAATCAGAACTCCCAAGAAAATAAATTTGATCAATGTTTATGTGGCTGCCAAGTGAGAAGTTTCATTAGAAGTAAATGAGCAGCTTTGAGGAAAGAATCGATTACTACAAGCTGAAGCGGATATTACAGAATGGCATAACTTTTACAAGATGTAAATAAGTCTTTTTTTTCCCCACACAGTGCATTTTGACATTTATTTATTCACATTGGATTCCCATTTGTTGTTACCGCAAAAACAACTAATTCTTCTTGGGGTCCATACAAATGAGACAGAAAAACCAACAACACAAAAACATGATCGATGAAAAACTCAACATTTGTGTCGAAAAAATAAAATTGACTACAGTCACGGACAAACCAAGGACTGATAGGCTACAATTCATCATGTCATGAGCACATAATTTAAACCAAAGTTCACCTAATAAGCATTCAAACTTAGCTCTTTCTACGTTTGTCAAACAAATCAATCACATTCATACAAGTCACACGAAGGCCAAACTGATTTATTTTATTATAACTACATTCCATAACCTCTTATTAAAGCTCATCTTATTAGTGATCTGGGTTAAATGTCGTGCCAATGTGTTCCAGTACATTTCCCGATAAATGACAGTTCTCTTAAAGGATTATTGGACATTGGAAATGTCATAGAAGGAAAAGCATGTGTAATTAATACTACTGATACAATTAATTCTCAGGATTGTGCTTGCTGACTCACCACCGTAGCTTACTGATACTCTTGAACACAACAGTCATTGCAGAGTTTTTAAGTTATCTCTGAGGTTTTGCTTGTGTGACAAGTCAAAATGTGTGCTGTGAAAAAAAAAAAACCTTTAATCTGAATGAATGACTTCAAGCAAACGATGAATAAAACCCCCCACACAATTAGATATTGAAGGTGCTATAAAGATTTTAACGTAATGTTTTTAAAAGGCTACATTTGCATACATAAATTTGGGTCCAAATTCATAAGTGTAGATCCCAACAAAATAACTTCCAATTACACATATATCACATCGCTTTAATATGTGAATAATACTTTTGATGAAAGGAGATCGTCTTTACTTTACTAGTCTTGACTGCCCCCTTGTGGGCAGAATAGTAAAACGTTTTATATTTTCAGTCAAGCTTATTAAGCTCTAAAAAGTGAGTAGGGCTATTCCATCTGATTAGAGCTGATTATTGTAGATCATGTTTTATTTAGTTTAAATTTGGTCTCCATTAATTGAATGCTTATTGGTTTAAATGTACAAATTCAAATGAGAGGGCACACAATGATGATCATTTAAGGTCTCGATTGCTGTTTTTTGTTGTTGTTGTTGTTGTTGTTGTTGTTGCTGTTGTTGTTTGTTTGTTTTTTTATGGCAAAACATTTTTGGTCAAACACCTTTAATTCTATAGACAGCCTCAGCTGGTCTTATTGAAAAGCTGCTGGATGAAGGCAGATGCATGAAGAGAGGATGAGGATGGATGAAGGAGCGGAACGACGCACATACTGTCACCGATCGGGGGGAGTTTCATTATTGACAACATGTTACAGGTCCTTCAGATTGCAGAAGACACGGAGGAGCACCGGGGCGACACCGAAAGACGGACACCTCAGCATTAGTAAGCCTTTAATAATCATTTAGCCTTCTGCAGGCTGCGGCGTTCATCATCGTTTGCGATTCTGCATTTGATCTAAAATCGCTGTTTTGATAAATGTCATCGTTATTTTCATCTTGGTCCGTTAGCGATGATATAAGCCACTAAACCATAATGCTTAAAAAACACATAGTGTGCGTTTACTGCGCTTTAAGCATCGCTTCACTTTCACCCTGCAGGCGACGACATGGATGTGTATTGGCACTGCCACTGACAAGGAGTCTAAAATAATTAGGCCTAAAACTGGCAATATTTATCAATAGGGTGTGTATATATGTGGATGTGATTGTGTAGAATTACAAAACGACTTTATTCAGTTAGGTCCTACAAGCGTAAAAAGTGGGAATCAAGGCTTTCTGCAACCTTATTTTTCCAAGAGATGTACATTTTCTATAGCCTAGACAGAAAGATAGGTAGTTGGAGTGGTGTTGCACATGTAATACAATAAACTGATCCACCTGATGTGTCTGCAACAACACAAAATAATAGACTGTATGATCCCACAAACAGGCAGAATAATAAGGTCAAAAGCACTCACCAATTAGTGAGTAAAAAGAGCTGTGTTAATGGTGAAAATAGAGGTTACCAAAGATACTGTTTCATCATTGTGTCTGTGTCTCTGGAGTGCCTTTGATTGGTTCTCCAGCTACCTGAAATAGATGTTTTTTTCTGTGTCAATTAGTCCTTACATCTTGGAAACAGCTGCTCTATCCAGCGGTGTACCTCAAGGATGCCTTTTAGGTCCTGTTTTGTTTTTCCCTTTATACTTTTGACTAGCCCATGATATGTATCTTTTAAGCCTATAATGATGCTGACAGACTTTTGACATTACTTAACTATCTGACCGCCATTAAAGAATGGCAGTGTGACAACTTTCAAATAAAGACATGCAAAACGTAGGTGGGTTGTATCTCTTTCCCCTTTCTCCAAATATAATTTAATCTATAACATCTTGGAGTAGTTTTTTTAATTTTTTTTAATCAGGCAATGCTTTTTGATCAAAATACCAATTCCCTATGCCATTAATGTTTTGTTCATTAAGGAAACATTACTATTGTTAACTTTTCTCCTTCCTCTTCTCTAAGGTGAGAGGCTGTCTTGGGTGATCTTCCGGCTCCAGTGTCACATGGTCTGCTTGACCTAATTGATCTCCAGAAGATGCCTTCAGGTGCTAATTAGAAAGGTGTAAATGAGACAGACAAAGTGAACACAGACAGACTGATGAACTGAAGGATAGACAAGATTTGATCTTATGAGGACACTCAG
Organism: Symphodus melops; assembly: GCF_947650265.1. Lineage (NCBI taxonomy): Eukaryota > Metazoa > Chordata > Actinopteri > Labriformes > Labridae > Symphodus > Symphodus melops. The sequence goes on from NC_136691.1 coordinate 11,639,621, forward strand.
CTTCTGGTGCAGCTGTGAGCTGTGTTGTAAGTGTTTGTTTTGGTGTCCAGTGAGAAAAAGTCAAGTGTTTATTATTGTAGGTTTGAAACATTCATTCTTCAGTTTGTTGTTTATTTTCTGTGAAAAGCGCCCAAAATTAAAAAAAAAAAAAAAAAAAAAAAAGGCAGATCTAAATCTCCTAAACCCAAATTGAGATTGCCAATTGTTTTTATTTTTCCCCACAACATTCCAAAATTCAGAGGCAGTTAGTGTACTATCATATAAGACAGAGGAGTGTAAGAGATCCTCCCGATCCATGTAACCTGTCCTGAAAAATATTTTAACTTTGAAGCTCCCATTTGCAACCTGTTCCATTTAAAAAACAAAAAAAGGTGTCAATTAACCTGATGTTAAGGAGAGTTAAGGAGTTAATGTTATATTAATAATAACATGACAGCATATCTGTTGAGGGGAAAAATGTTATCAAAAACGGACTAAAATAAATTGCCTGGCTGATCAGCCTCACAGCTTGCTTTGACACTGAAATGCAGACTTGACTGACTTGACTTTCTCTGAAGAAAGGTCCAGTAGGAGAGTGAAGGTGTCCTGAGGCAGAGCTATGGGCTGTGGGGGGAGCAGGACCGATGCTCTGGAGCCTCGATACCTAGAGAGCTGGACCAAAGAGACAGAGTCCACATGGCTGACTAGCACGGACACCGACATCCCGTTGTCGTCCATCCAGAGCATTCCTTCTGAGGGCTCGGAGACCTGCTTCACTTCTGAGAAAACCATCAGTCCCGGTAAGAGGAAACAATAATGGATGAGTGGATATTTTGTCGACCTCTGACAAAAAGGGGGTTGCATACTTATGGTTGTATGAATTGGGTCATATTCATATGTATGCCAGTGTTTCAGATATACCAAATGTTGGATGTGCAATATTAGTTGTAATTAGTTATTACAATGGATTGGCAATGAGAGGTCCTTTTTTTAACTTCTCTTAAATCAAATTGAAATCAGCAACCCATGAACCAGTCTGCTTTTCCCTGAAGACATTATTTTATAAGTGAAATTCAATATTTATTTCTCGATATTTTGCTTGTTTGATCCAAAGAGAAATCTATTTTACCAGTTTAAAAGTGAAATTTTTTGAAGATTGAAAAGGAAAATTGAATGAGAGCCCTCATGCTGTGTGAAATAAGGATGCTCTAAAAGCCTTTGTTCTTTTAGATGTGTAGTTAGTCACCACCTACAGGGCAGACACTCTGCCCATAATTATGTTGTTCCTCGCTAATTCATCTTTTGCCTTGAACCGTATGCGCTTTTCTGTTAAAGCCAGGAGGACATGAAGCGGTTTGCAGGGATAATCACATCAAGGCGGCCACATCAAACGCTGCAGTGCTCACACAGTACTCGTCTCTCATGGCAACAGATAGAGCTGTGATAGTACGCATGCGGAGGAGGAGCCTTGATGTGATTGTTAGAACAAATTCACTGAAGCTTACACTTTGTAGAGATGAGACAGGACGAGAATTGGCAGAAATCGATCAGCTTCCGACAACCCCGAAGATTGAAGCAAAAAGTAATACCACAACATCTCTTTGTGTAAAACAACAACATCCTGTTGACTTACGCCGCGCCTGTTATGCAGCTTCAGAGTGATTTTCAGAGCATTCTTATTATTCATCACACTCCACTGCTCGCTCTGCACTCACATTAGCTCGGTGGTGGTAGTCATGCTCCCATAAGCTTACTGCATTGTCTGACCTGTGACTAATGCTGTTTGAGTGACACACTAATTCTACACGATGCAATTCATAAATGACATAGTAATTGTACTATTTTCAGGACTGGAATGTACCTTTTTATGGAAATTTAAAAAGAAAAATGCTCAGTGAAATAAACACTGTAAGTAGTCCTCATCAAAGCTCACATCTGATAATAATGCTGTCCATAAATTTGTAAGAAGGGCTGTAATATTTAGATTTTAGCTTCATATTTACTTACTTTATGGATCCATTATATATCAATAAGCTTCAGTTTCACAGTCAAATTCAGCCAAAACAAAACCTGCTGCACTCGTGTGTGTTCATCCTAGAAACATGGGCCGAAGCGATTTTTAAAGAAGCCATATCATTTTGAAGTTCATTTGTAAGAGTCTGATGTTTGAATTCGTTCACATCAAGATGGTGCCACGGACAGTCGTCTTGGTGTTTGTTTTAATGTCAAGACAACATCACAGTAATGTGAAGGCTGAAACTATTTCTTTATGCATTATATTAACACTCGCTGGACTTTCAGTTTATATTTTTCATGCACCCATTGTACTTTTTTTATTATTTGACATTTTTTAAATTCTATTTTATACACTATTAATTGCTTCTCATACTTTATTTAATTTAAGTACTTGTTTTTTCTCTTTTCTACAAATTCCAGGTATAAAACCGATTCTGATTCTGAAGCTGTTTTGCTTTTTAATCAGTTCCAGATTTCTTCGAGGACAGCCTCCCTCTGCCTGCTCAGGCTTACCTGAAGGTGTGTTCAGCTGTGTCTGAAGCCAGCCTGAATGAAGTGAAGCCCAGCAGCCCCCCGGCTATCCTGGGCTCTCCCCCTAAAGAGACAACGTCACCTGGCACCACAGTGCAACGTAGAAGTGTCCTACACACAGAAGAGATTGTAAGACAATTTTCTTTAAATACTGAGACAATAAAGAATTTCTGTAAATGTTCCAACAAATAATGATGTTATGATTGCAGAGAGTTGTTCTTGTAGGTGTGAGATATCATTTTTTAGATTGCTGTGTAATTATGAGAATGCATGGAGTAGGAAATCGAGGTGAGAGAGTGCGGAACGATATGCGGCAAAGTGCTGAGGGTTGGAGTCAAACACACTCTGTACTTCTTCAACTGTGAAGGTCAGATCATTTGCAAGGTTGTCGTGACTGATGTCACCCTGTCCAATCACTCCGGTGTTTTCACACACCGTCTGAGCACACAAGTAGTCAAAGAGAAGTGATCACAAAACGGTGTAACATTAAAGACAACAATGAAACCTGTCCCAGCCTGGGCTTCAGTCAGTGAGTTGGTAGATAGCTTCAATTCCAAGTTGCAAATGTTTTTAAAACCATTGCTCCCAGTAAGGTTTTCTCTGGCAATAAAAAAAAAAGGTTTCCTTTGATGCCTGGCAATCTCCAAATTTATTGCGACACCTTTTTAAATTCAACGATACAAGTCTTGAGGACATTATAAAACACTTACATTCCTCCTCTTGATATTCTACCCAATTGTTGTTTCTTCAAACATTTCAATCTGCATAAGACTTTAGTGAACAAGTAGCCTTTTATTAAATTTCCCTTTTTAAGTAAAATATCAGAAAAAGTTGTTTCTCAACAGTTAAATTACTTCTTGGTACTGAACTGCTTTGAAGTTTTCCAGTCAGGTTTTTCACCACGTCCAAGCTCTAAGATCACTCTTTTTAAGGTCTTTATTCAGATTCTAGAAAACAATGTAGTCGTCATAACTTCACAAACCTCTTTTGGCAACTAGTAGAGTTGCAAACTACCGCCCATTAGAAAGAACGTTTCAGGCACGAAATGCAGTTATGTTTTATTTTCTGTTTTCTTTTCGTTCAAGAATATCAAATAAAAAGTATTAAAAAAAATAGAATGTTTCAGGCACGAGGGGGGATTATCTTCAGATACCAAGAGGCTTCCTTCACTTCTTATTAACCGATCATCTTCACAAAGTTACTTTTGCGCTTCTTTTATTCCCCATATACCATTCTTCCTCATTTTCAGACAAAATGGCAGGACAATCGGATGTCGACCAAACAGGTCACCATCACTGTGACACAGAGCATCCATCAGGTTGACAAGAACGGGAAGGTGAAGAAGTCCCTCACCACCTATGAGGTCATGAAACCTGTGGAGGCCCTCAAACAGGTGACCACACAGAACACCTGAGAGCGGGACAAACTGAAAACAAGACGCATGGAAATAAGAGACCTGATGGAGTTTTTATTGTGAAAAACTCCTTGGCGGCGGCTGGCTGATGAAAGGACAGTGATGATTGGATGGTTCCTTTTCTTCGAATACAATAGATGAACGAGGATGTGTTGTTACTTTAATCTGTCTAATGTATTTCTATGGTGCCTGTTAAAATGTTGAACCGTACTTTGACACATCGAAGACATCGACATGTTAAACTGTGGATCAGAGAACGTTTCAAAACACAACATTTATAACATGAAGGATCAAGCCAAAATGAAAGACTTCAGGGTGAAGCACAGCAGAATGTCTAAAAGCATCGAAGAAAAGCTGATTTCAAATTCCTGCAGTGAAACTGTACAGCATCTAAACACACGTAAGACATGTTGTGATCAATATTTTTAAAGCTATTACAAAAGAATTATTCGACACCACAGGAAGGATTTGCAGCTCTTTATAATTGAAGCACGGCGTGTGCTGTGCTACAATCCGTATGGCTCAGGAAAGGTGAAAGTGAGGGTGAAGATTGCACTATTTACAGTGAAGCCTGATGGGATTTAGTAATGACAATGTGAGAAAAATGGTCTTACTTCATCATGTTGTTTTGTACCAAACAGTGTGACATTTTAACATCTGGTCATTTGTGTTTTATAATAACAATAAACTCAACCCAAACATCATCAGTGCTTTTTTTTAATATTTCTTTACAAAGGTCCTATAACCTACAGAGTTATACAACAACATGTTCAGTGACAGAAACATGAGATAGACGTGTTGGCACTTGGAACACTGATTGCAAATAAAAACCTTACACATGCACTTGTTTTTTTGGTTTTTAGGTTGTCCCAGTTAGCATCTTATATAGCAATTAGCATTGTAGCATTTTCTGTTGCAGCTTGCTCTTTGTAGTATGAACAATGACTGCATAGCTACTAAGTGGTCCTTCAGGGGTGAAACAACAGCTCTAGGGTCAGCTTTGCTCTAAAAGTGTGTGAATCTGTTTTTGGTCGTCATAATGAATTTGTCCCGATCTGAATGATGGCTCTTCCTTCTCCATCCACTCCTCTGTGCAGAAGTCAGGGAAGAAGAAAAGGATTTCTCTTCGTGCTGACTCAACAGAATCTGCAGAGAAGTAGACATTGAGAAATGACAATTTCAAGCGTTTAGTCAGCTGTCAGTTCACCAAACACACAACTTGAGGCCTGATCTAGCTGATTCATAGACCTACGGGGTTTCTAAAGCTACAGAGTCAAAAGTGATTCCTTTGTTAATTATTTTACGAAACACAGAAAGATTTCAGATACTTATGAATCATCTTCATTTATATCAGCCTTCAAAGACCCTATCAGGGCAGAGGGTGAATATCGAGCTCTATAAAGTAAATGTGACATTAAAGGCACCAAGGCAAAATGATCTGTTAATGTCATCCTTATCTAGCCAGTTCAATCAAGATTTGATTTCCATGAAATTTACAGCAACTTGACCTGATAGAATGGTCTATCCTCTTTTTATCAGTCCATGGGTGTTTACGGAGGTCAAAAGTGTCTTATTAAATGTTTGATCACACAAGTTTTAAATGCAAAAAAGGGCAGATGTTATAAGGCACCATGGTGGGAAAAAAAGTGAATCCAATACTTAACAATGCAACTTGCCTCAGAGATTTTTTTGGGCCTTTTTTTGCCTTAATTTGACAGATGAGCTAAAAAGAGACAGGAAACGCGGAGAGGAGAGAGTGGGGGAGGACATGCAGCTCAGGGTCGAGCTTGGGTTCAAACCCACGGCCGATGAGATGAGGACCCCAGACATGAGGTTTAAATAATACAGCTGTTTTCATCTTCACTGTCTTCAAAAGTTAACCCTGGTGAAAAAAACTGTTCCATGATCTCACAGCCCACGTGATGCTGCATGTGGGTAGGACAGATCGGCTGTCCTGCATATTAAACAGTGAGCAATCTGACATGTAAAAACATGACCTTCAGTGAACTTCCTACCTGAGCCGTGAGTGGTGTTTCGAGTGTCTGTGAGTCCAAACTGAGCTCTGATGGAGGCAGGCGAGGTGAATCTGGCTCTGAAGACTTTGGTCGGCCCCATGAGCTCCCTCCAGTGCCGAATGGAATCCTCTCTGGCTAAAATATATGCCCGCATGGGACCACTGTGGGAAGGATTCAATCACAGTTTGATGAGGTGTAAAAACAGCTACGTAAGCGCAGATGTGTAGCTGTTAGATATTTTTTTAACAGATTCTATTCAAACACTGAAAGCATCAAAAGAAGAGGGGTTCTCCTGGCAACTCCTGATTCACCGTTGTAAGGAGACAAAATCCACCAATGGGAACACAAGCATGTTTTCCTATCTCCTGTGACCATGTGGAGCTAATGCTTCAGGGGAGCTCGGCTATATGTAGCAGCTGATGATTCCATGCCCTCTCATGATAAATCAGAAACAGACTCTTTGGAGACTCAGTGAGCAGGAAAGTCGAGCATCATATCAGGTGAGGTGGGTCATGTGAATGGTAAAGTTTCACTGCTAAATCATTGCAAACAGGAACCAAATCCAGCAAAGCACTACTCATTTATTTCACACTCGGTGGTTTCTTTTTGAAGGCTTACCTCGACATAAATTCAACAAGTCTTTGGTAGAAGAACCGCCCTAAAATCAAAACAAACACAACAAATACCACTTTTTAGAGGACAACGTGTTTTAATACTGCTCCTTACACAAGGCATTCTTTTCTTCCTTTCAAAGCGTGGTTATGTAATACAGGGAGGGAATGACTCACTTGTTTGGTCAATCAGAATGACTGCAGCAGAACTTCTTTTTTCCTTTTTGTTCATTTTGAAACCAGGTTCGTCGTGTACTCACCTGAATGTTCAGCGTAAAACCTCTCAGAGTCCCGTCTCCTCCAAACAAGATCTTTGTATCGAACGATCACAAAGTTGTTGTCCAGGATTCTCTGGTGAAGTGCCTGAGAGGGAAAAAAAGGCAGCATTTAAATATTAAAACGCCTGTGTTCAAATGAATACATATTTGTCTGATTTAAGGGCAGGTTTTCGCTGGTTGTGTATCTTTCGTCCATGGTGGAGGCATTCTAAGCAGATTATTTTAGAAAATTGCTAGATAACTTGTCTTTCATTTGGCTTTTTTAAGAGGAACATTATATGTCAGGGTTTTTTTCTTTTCTTTAAGTGAATGTCACAAAAGGGTGGCATCATGTGTTTATCCTGCTCAAATTGATGGTTCTTTAAAAGAGCTTGATCTAACTGCTTAGTGGTGTATCTGAACTGAATACAGTCTGAAAACATTCATGGTGAGTAGAAGTTCATTTCTGCAATTATGTTTTTTTATTTAACCAGGAAAAGTCCCACTGAGGTGAAAAAAAAAACAACAACAAAGGGAGTACTGCAGAAGTTACACTCACAACATACAAACAGCAATTACAATGAGAAAAAAAACAGAAATTAAAGCCCATTAAAAATAATGTCATATACAGACAAAAGCAAATAACAGAAAGTATACTTTCTGTTATGTCTCCATTATTATTTTTCAACAGTCCCTGTTCAAAAACAGAAAAAAACTCATCTAGTCCTAACCTTAGACTCTAAATATTACATCTTAACCCTTCTTTCCTTAGACTTAGACTGAACTTTATTGATCCTTTTGGGATGAGTCCCTCAAGGAAATTTAGGTAAGCTTTATCAATTATTATTAGCTTTCAAAATAAAATCAAAGAATAACTTTAACTAGTGAAGTAACAAAAGGACACAGCAAACAGAATATGTATCACAGATGTTTATTTGTTTATAGTCTAGAAGTAAAAGGATACCCAGCAGACAGTGTTATGTTATGAGCTCACCTCTAACATGAGAGGATGAGCTGCAGCATCAGGTTTAATGACCGCCAGGGTGAGCTGCAGCACTTTGGACATGCTGCGAGCTGTCAGCAACATTATCTACAGAGAGACACAGAAATGTCAAGTCCACAGAAGTAACTGGTTTCATAGAAGTTACTGGTTTCACTTCAGTCAGATACATCGATGAAACACTAAACTCACGGCTGACACAAACAGCTGTAAACAACACATGTTCTTATCATATTCCTATTCATGGGGGTCTTAAATTAAACGACACTGTTGAAGCTTGATATTACTTCCCATCCACATTCACAGATACTAACCTGGTTTCCAAAATAAAGGTCAGTGTAAAGAGAAGGAGCGAGCTGAACATGTCCTCTTCACTGTCACATGAAGCCTCCTACTCGTGTCAGAAAAAACGTCTTCATTTATTCGGTTGATATATTTGCATGCAAAATTTTTAAAGAGTATTTCAAATTGAATGTTCGATATTTTCTGCTCGCTTTACGGGTCAGTCCGTTCTTTAATACTGTCCCCGGAAACTAATCTGACTCATTCGTTCCCCGCGTGAAAGGTAGCAATTAAATAAATAAATACACATCAACAAATCACGTTTTATAGCCTAATTTCTATATACAGTATACATATTTGTTATTATTATTGGGTTTTTTAAATTCGAATTACTTCAACTCTACTCGTGCTCATTAGCTTAATCAAGAACTGTTGTTTTTATCAAGACTTTGTGATAAATGATTGTATCGGATATTTTTGATACTCCACTCCTCCATGTTTCTCTACCAGAGCCGTTTACTCATTTAGAACATGTATCTTGTCATGTTCATGTACTATGAATCGTGCAAAAAAATAAAAAATCTTGTTTTAATATTTTAAAAAAATACTAAAACTAAAAATGTAACGAAATAATGACAGCTTCTGAGTTTCACTTTTATAAAGCCAACAGGTTGTCTGTTTGAATGTCTTGATAAAACAGTCACAGATTATTTATGTTTAGGCTATGATGACTAATGATGCTCTCTGGTAGTTTACACTGCCACAAGCAGAGACTGTCGAGGGAGATTTCACTCAGTGGAATTTCATTAATGTGAGAGATCAGACATACAGTATGAGTTACAAACATAGAGCACATTCCAGCAATGTAAAATGGCCACACCCTTGAAAAGACGTAGTTGTGTGGTTATGTCCATGTGTGCGAGGTTTGACATTCAGAGAGAGAATAGGAGGGAAGAAAGTGGGGGGTGGGTGTCCCACATAGGTTTTCTCCCACCTGCCCATGTCATGTGACTCGGGGTGACACCACAGCTGTTACCACCCATGAAGGGGATGGAGAGGACGAGAGGAGGTGTTGGCTGGGTGAGGGGTTCAATGGAGTCATTTCCAAAGATATAGCACACAAATCTATGTACATAAAGTAAACACAAACAATGTAGCGTGTTTAGTATTACTATTTCTATTACTATCAAATCATATCAGAGAAGATCTTAGATCATTCAGTTTGTAAAGATAATAAAAACCCTAATGAGAAAATACCCCCGTTAAAAACAGAAACTTAATTGAAATCCTCCTTAAGTAAAGGTAAAAGATATTGTCATTAATGTACTGAGAAAAAAAAACATTCAAAGAAAAATAATATATTGTTATAGTGGGCCGTTGTGACTTACATTTCATAAAACCAGATATATTGATATTGAATTTACTGTAACAGCTGGCCAGTTCAAGGTTTGTAACCTGAGGTTCCTGTCAATCCAAAGGGTCATGAAATGAAGCAGAGAGGTCAGCAGATGTTTAATTGGAGTAACATAATTCCTGCCTCTAAAATCAGATAACTGTACTGGCCCTTATCCTTATCTTTACTTTTTAAGAAGAATAACTAGTTCTTCTTTCTTTTTTCAAAGATTTGTTTTTGGGCTTTTGGGGTTAGGGTTTATTGGAGAGACAGGACAGTGGATAGAGTTAAACATTTGGGTTAGAGAGAAGAGGGAGTGACAAGGCGCCACAGGTTGAGCCAACTGTCCTTCCATGACTGCAGCCTATATACATGGTGCGCACAAAAAAACCACTAGGCCACCAGTGCCCACAGTAGATCATAAGTTGCAAAGAATAAAACACAAGACGTTTGCAGAGTTAAAGTCTCTCTGTTGAAGCTTCTTACAACTCAGACACACCAGAAAACATGAGAGGGACCTAATGATTAAATGTACAATCTGTTGTACTTTTAAAGCGTTTCATATAAGTGATTTATAATTTGAATTCAAATTTCTAACCTTGCAGATAAATGAGTAAAAGGTACATTTCAAAACTGTAGTATAGAGGAAGTATCAAGTGGCATGAAATAGACTCATGCAGCTCAAAATTGTCTTAAATTGTACCTCAAATACTTGTGTAAATATACTCAGTTACATTCCATTGTGTGCTATTTTACCTTGTTCTATTTAAGCAGATGAACAGGAGTACAAAGGGGACGTGCATGTAGACGATGATTTGTAAAGCCTTATAGAAACAGAGTGTAACACATGTTGGTGGTGAAGATTATGACTGCAGTTACTCACTGGCTGTTTCAAACAGAAGCCTCATTGTTTGCCCTGAACCCAGAGAGGTGACTGAGAATGTGCAACAGACAAATGTTGATAAAGATATAAACAACTACAGTAATTCATAGATATAAGCTCAAAAAAACAAATCTACAATAATTAAATCATGTAACAGAGGGTTCTGACTCATCAAGTTTACTTCTATGTTGTGGGGGCGTATTGATTCCAAGTCTGTCATCCCTTAACTTTGGATATTCTATAAAACATTAAGCTGATGGGGACTGTAGTTTTATTTCACAGTGGACGCCTCACTGTAGAGTAATATTCACGTTTATGAAGAATGTTTAACCTTTATTCAAATCATTATCTTTTGCACCGTGCTCTTGGTGGAATTATTTTGCCATTATTTAACTATTACTGCATTTTACCTAAATATGTTAATGTGTCTATAAAAATATCCAGAGCAAAAATAAATAAATAAATACTTCTTGCTCAATAGAAGTAAAGCTTTTATTTTTATGAAATGTGAACTAGATACATGACACACCTTCTTATCTTACAGCTGCAACAAATGAGCTTTACCTGTTACTTCTTTAAAGAGCTCATGTTTCCTCTGTTTAGGACTCATAAGCAACAACAATTCAACTGGGATGAAACCTTCTTAGAAGGAAATCATACCTGTTTTCACAATCTTCCTCTCCCTCTTTTTAATCAATGTCCCTTCTGTAGACTCATAAGACCACCACTAATGTCAGGACATGTATGGGATCAAAAACACTAAAACCATGGTTTTTTGGCAGCCTTTAGGATGGACGTCAGTTAAGTTGAACAGAACAGCCACCGGCCTTGATCCCTGCTGACTCCTGTGTTAAACGTCCTCAGCAGGGCGTCTGATTCAGCTGATCCCCCACTCTGGGCCTCCATAAACTCCCACATCTCTGTTTTATCTGCTGCTGTTTCTGCTGCTGCTGCTGCTGCTGACTCTCCTGCAGTTGTCGTCCCCTTTTGGTGGGAGCCCGGCAGCTGACTGGTGACCACCACAGACTCCTGGGTGTCCACAGGCTCCTCCACATTCAGCCAGGCAGCAAGAGCCACAGTAAAGACAGGATCATGTCCGTGTACAGCAGTATGAAGGACAGTATTTTCCTGTGATGGCTGACACATTTTTGAGACATTGAAAGTTACACTGCATACCACGGTCACAGAAATACATTGTGACATAGTATAAGACTTGTATTTTAAGTCACAATGTGACACAGTTTCAAAACAGTTCAGAAAAGGTATGACATTATTTCTTTCATTTTGTTGATTTATTTATTATTTTAGGATAACTTTCCTCGAAATATTTAGACAAATAAGGACGAGTAAAGTAAAGCATGGAAAGATGGGACTGTACTGTATATTACCTTATAGTGAGACATTTAGATGTTACCAGACAATCATCAGCATATAGTATTGTTCATCTGCTGTGTCACATCCATAAATGTGATTTTTGCTGCTGTTTTTTTTGCTGTAAGAAGATTTTGATTGCAAATAGGCAGATTTGTACATTTTTGGTCAATTCTATTGCACATTGATCCTCCACATAGTTTTTTATATGTCATCCGGTCACTCAGAGGTCGCCTCACCGTTACGCACACACACACACACTAACATACACACACACACACACACACACACACACACACACACACACACACACACACACACACACTAATGGAAACACAGGCCGAAGTGTGACACCCAGAAACCTTTTATGTCCTGTTTGTTCGGTTGGTGAGAAAATGTAGGGATTTGTTTCCTGTCATTGCACCTTTGGTGACAGTTCAGAGGCTAATGAGAGTGCCATATTTCAAGAAATCTGTATGATTGAAACTTTGATGTAATTAAGTGCGGCCACCACTCTGTAATTCTCTGATGTTTCACCGTAGTTCGACACAGCACCAGTTTTTATTTGCTTACCAGATTTTATTAAATGCAATTCACTCAAATATGTTGAGAGTTGTTTGTATTTTTTTTTTCTCTTTGTGTCTGTAAGACTCCAGTCAAACACTTCAACTAGCTTCTCCATCTGCATCATTAGAATAAGTTTTTTTTTTTTTCACTGCCTCGTTCTAAGATCTAATGATCTCAAAGCATCTGTCTAAATTCTCTCTCAGGAGCGAGCTGCCTTCACCTCTCCCTCACCTGTTCCCTCTTTTAGCCTAAATGCCGCTGACCTTTGACGTTTCTGCACCGTTGCTCCAACACACGGGACCAGCTCTCTCTGTGACAGCTGTGTCAACCTCAGGCCGGGCAACTGGTGTGCCCAGAGAAGGACGCAGAGCAGGCATTAATGTCAGAACACTTAATGAGTCAGCAACATGGGACTGTTTTATCTGTGTCAGGATCATGCAGATCATGGTTGCATGTTGGTTTGTCATTGAAGCACGGTTTCCAGTCCTCATATTTGAAAAATGTTGAAGAAAAGCACAACAAGCAGGTTATCTTAGATGATTATCCAAACACTATTTGGGGCACTGCACTCAAACTAATTTCTGGCAGGACACTGCAGATTTTTTATTTTATTGTGAAGGATTTTAAGTAACTGGGGGAAAGGGTTTGGTTTAGTCAAACCCCACATGCTCCATACTTCCTGTTTAGACTTTCCTCTGAAGAACAGTTCTAAATCTGCCAGGTCGTCCCATCTTGTGCATGTGCATGACCTGATCTGGTGTCAGCTGCAGCTTTATTTATACCAATGGAAATCCATGCTATCTACTGCAGGAGGAACTGCTCTAGGGTTAGTCAGGCTAAACTCCTACCTGCTGTCCCGAGGGAAATTATTTCCTCCTGCCAAGAAAAGAGTGTTGTGACCTCCACTGAAGCAGTGCTGGGACGTTGGCATTGGGGTTAGATGGCTCTGACAGAGGGGAGAACAAAGTGATTAGCAAACGGGGGCCCCGGTATGTGAACATGGGTTATAAATAACCTCACTGACCTAATTTGTAAATTACATGCAACACAACTGCAGAGCCTCCACACCATCTTCTTCCAATTTTAGATCAATAATTGTTCGTCAAAAAATTACTTCAAGTTGAAATCTTGAATCAAACATTGAATTTAAAACTTGGCATTATTTCAAGTTCAGGTGACATTATTCATTTCCACAACACAAGCGACAGCACAGTCCTTTTATCTTTCATACCACAGAGCAAAAGAAACCACAGAGTTGAAAAAAGATTTGAAAATGTACCCCCATTTTTTCTTATTCTAACAAAAAAGGAATAAGAAAGGTGCTTCATGAATTCTAAGTTTCTCTCAGAAACGATGGTGCCCAGAGGGGTTCTTTATAGTTTAAAAGTTTGGGATTAAATCCTCTTTCTCCAGTATATCACAGTTTCTGTGATAAGCAATCGATTTTCATGAAGGGACATAAAATGCATCATATCGAATCTTTTTCAATCACTGGATCATGTTGTGATGTGTTGTATCTTATTTTATTTTGTACCGTGTTTTGTCACGATAGATTTGTATGGTTCCCTTTGTATCGTATCATATCTCATCATATTGTATCACATCATATTGTATGGTATTGTATCTTATTGTTTTGTGTTGTATCATATCACATCGTATCATGTGCGATGCTGTACCTTATTGTTAAGTATCGTTAGGTATTGTATCGTATACCGTAGGTACCATATCGTATCATTGCGCACCCTGTCTTATCGGGCAGAACTCAAGCAAATACTGTTTTAGTTTTTTAAACCTTTCAATGTGAAACCCTTTTGGCTTCTTATAAAGCTCAGTACTCCTTGAAAATCAGCAGCTCAAATTTAATGAAAAATGCTGCAGAATATTTGATTAAAATAAACAAAACAAAAAAATGATGAATCATGAACTCAGGAAATAGTTTTTCCCTTAAAGATAGATAGATAGATACTTTATTGATCCTGAGGGAAATTCAAGTTAAATGAGGGCCAAGAGCTATCCCTTTCTCAAGTAACGTTTTTATAGGATTTAACCGACTTAGAACTGATGACCAGACCACTGATTGGACCTTAAAATAAATAAAACAGTAGAGGGGTTGACAGATGCAAGAAGAATTGAGTAAGATGAGATGTATTTGCATCATGTGTGACTCATGATAAAAGAGGAACAGATGATTAGATGAGACGCTCCTCATCTGATCTTTTTGTTGGCTTGTCCTCCGCCATAAGTGGCAGTGATCAGCTGTTAGGAGGAACAGCAGGATTATGATTTGTGTCTTTACCATTGTGTCCGGTATGAGCGACCAAAGAATCCACTCAACAACAAAAGCCATCTGATATTCTCAGCACCGAGATATATCTGGCCGGGCCTTGGTGCATAGCTGACATTAGTGGAAATGTTGCATTTGTGATACACCCTGGCTTGAAGCCATGGGAAATATAGAACAACTGTCCAATTTAGACAACATCCTGTATGCTAGGGGAGAGAGACAAAAAAAAAAAAAAACAGGAGCTACAAAGATGCAATGGGGGGCTATTTGTGGACGGCGAGTGCCTCGAAAATAGCGAGACTATTTGGTTTCAATATAAGCCCCCCTTTCAGAGCTGGAGCTTTCTGTGAATGAGGCCCGGGTTCCTATCACACCCAACCCAGCGCTGATTTTAGAACACAGGTGTTGACCTTAGCGGAGCGGCTTGTGCTTGCAGCAGAGGAAAATGAACCCCTGAGCCCCGGCCTCTTCAGTATTGGTCACTGTGTGGTTGCACAGATGCTCCAAAACAGTCATATAAGGAACTACTGAGTCTTTATGATCACTCACCAAGTAATAATAGAAAGTAAAGGGAAAGAAATTGAACACTCGGTTGAAACGGTTGAGCAGAAATAGTTTTTTTTATACAGTGTTGCCCATTCCTGTCAGTTTCCCACCATCACCGGCAGCGCAAATGCAGCTTTTGTTTCATCCAGTGTTGTATCGAAGTGTCAAGGCGGCAGGATGGTCACCTTGTAGCCACTGGAGAATTTATTGCTCAGGTTTTATAGGGCCCCGAGAACACCCATATAACGTTTTCACACTCCTCATATATCATTGACTGAGCTTCATTAACAGAGGTTTAAATTACAGAAGATTGATTGATTTCACTTGGCTTTCTCCCTAAAGAAGGAAACACAAGACTTCATGATGTCACGTAAAAACAGCTTCTGTCAAAGGTTAGCGTGATAACAGTCATTCTTTCTTTCACTGTAAATGATACAATGACATTAAGTTAAACATAAAAAACCAAACTATTGAAACTTAACCTTGTCTTCAGCTGTGACTCCCGGCCTGTTGTAACTGCTGCTTCAACTGTACCCCCAAACCCAATAAAACCCGCCCATCCTGCAGTTGCTTCCTTGTTTCCTTGTATCCCTCTCTTTCCTCCTTTTTTTTTTTTTTTTTAAATCTCAGGAGCAGCGATAGACATACTGTGTAAAATACATGCAGGGTGGGGTTGTGGTGGGGTCCATGGGGTTGGGGGGGGGGGGGGGGGGGGGGTTGAACAGAGGAACGGCAGGGGTGTAGGGTGTCTCGAGCCCAGTGTGAACAGCTGAGAGGTGTGATTTCACAGGCTGGCTCCCCCCTGTCAGGACCCTGATTGGGCCGGACAGGAGGCGCAGGAGAGGCCCGGGCTTCTAAAGGACACCAACAGGTGGGAGGCCGCTTTGGAGGGGGGCGCTCCCGAGCGGGATAGAAAAGGCCGATCTGCAAGGCCTGCTGTGGGCACAATCCACCAGGTCAGATACGAAGAAGGATGGTCATTCACAAGGAGAGCTGAAATGTAGGGAAGAGAGGGACAGGAGGGAGTTGTTGAATGGTTTAAAGGAGGAAGAGGGAACCTTTGAGAGGAGTTAGGGCTTATAATCGGTGTAAAAGGCCTCTTTAGGCACGAGGTACAAAGTTGTTCTGATTTTCAGGACTTTTTTTCAGGTGTTTTTGATCACTTTTCTTTTGAAATTTCTGTTGTTTATCCAGCAACTCTGTCAAGTTCTTTATGTTGGTTATTGTTCCTATCTGTTAATACATTTACACTTGTTGTCCTACAGTTTTTTTTATTTATTTTAACCTCACTTTGAGTAAAATTCAGGCGTCAAACTTGTAGTTTTAGTCTTTCTGCAAGTTTTACGCTGGACTCAGGCTGCAGTGGAGGAGCCCGACACTTCTGACAGGTGAGAGGAAGCTGAGGTGTGATACAGGAAAGAATCAGGATATTTTATTGAGCCGACATTTGTTTTTCACAGTTTTATCAAAGTCAAAGGTTAGTCTTTATTTGGCCATTTGGTTGGCAGTGGAGTGCTTAGATGTCTCAAAGTAGGCTAGTCACAAGGAGAACGTGTAGCCAGACTGTAGAGGCCTCCAGCTCAACTCCAGCCTCTTGCAGGAAGAGCTCAAGAGGAGACACAAGAGACCTCAAGGTGAGTTAAGATTTTCAAACCATCTGTGCTAAATTGCGCTCATATTTATCCACTGGTTTCTGATCATTAAAAAGTTGTATAGACTACATTTTCCCACAGCAAATCGTAAAGACTTGGTATGGCATTATGTTTAGATTTGTGACCTTTGTGTGCTGAAAGTCAATGTTTACCTCACCCTCCACAGTTATTTAAGCATGAGGGAGCTCAGCATCACCACATCGGCATTACCCTTCAAAGAGACGCAGGGGTTGGCATTTCATTTAAGAGCAAAACACAAATCTTTTTTCGAGAAGTTATGAGAGATGGTGAGATTTCTAAAAGAAAAAAATAATCTGGAAATATAAGAAAACAGCAAAGCCTCAAATAAGCCGCTTTTTGACAAATGTAAACAAATATTTCTTATCTTTTAGAGGAAAAAAGTCTTTGCCGCCATCATCAACCCCCCCCCTTCCCACCATCTTGCTCTGTCACAGTTAACCATTGTTGAGCCGGGTTGTTCCTGCTTCTCTGCATCTGTGTGACTATGAAAGGCTGCTTTGTGCCCCGAGGAGCAGAGCGTGGAATCCAGTTGTTGCCCCTTGAGAGGACATGCTTCCTTATATCCCCATATTAATACAGCACTTATGGAATGTAAGGAAGTGTGTGGTTTCAAGGGGACAAGAGCGCCAACCACACCGGAAGACGACATATTCAATATTTAATCTTTATTTTATCAGCACAAATGTTGGAGTTCGCCATTGTCTGTTTTATGAGATGGGAGGGGGAGGTCAGGGTTCATGAACGTGTGTGTGTGTGTGTGTGTGTGTGTGTGTGTGTGCGTGTGTGTGTGTGTGTGTGTGTGTGTGTGTGTGTCTGTCAGGACAACAGGTGAAAAGGCCCGCTCCCTTTCCTTCAACTCAGGCACGCGTGTGCAGTTTAGTGTTACTCGCCGGGTAGCTCATCAGATCTCAGGGACTTCTTGAAAAAAATTCCTGCCCATCCCCACCGGCCTGACAGTCAAGGGGGATTGACAGAGCACAGCTGTCACCCATTATAGCACCCACAGGACCCTCAAAAAAGGAAGGGATGAGGAGGGAGGGAGGGAGTTGGAGGGAGGGAGAGAGCTGTCAGTGAGGTTTCGCTCCTGTAGGCCGGATTTGGATGGAAGTAGGGCGATGTCACCAGCTGTCAGGGTTTCCATGTCTCTAAATAGGAACTGTCTGCTCGGTAACATGGCAGCGCTTGTTGCTATTCTGTAGCTATGCAGAGTATTTTGTGAGTCACTGATGATATTTCTCTCTGTGTGTTTCATCAGGTAAGGCTGAAGAGGACACGATGGCCTAACCGCTCCAGAAGATGATGTCCTGCTTCTATTTTTGTTCCTTCTCCTCTCTCATATCCTTCCTTTTCTCTCCTCCACCTCCTCCTCCCTTACTTTCCCTCTGTCTCGCTGATGCAACACGCCTTGCTGTGGCTGGTCAAACGGAACCAAGTCAGGTGTTTCTGTGAGGTTTGGTCCCCTTCAACCAGCTACTGCGTCGTGAATTCAGTCAGCAGACACCAGCGTGAAAGAAGCAAAGACACAGAGGCCGTATGATGTAAATACCGTTTACTTATATGGTTTTAGTCAACTGATAATGACAAATCATATTTTATTTTAGTTTTTTGGTGTTGATTGTTTCTTGTATGGAAATGGATGATTAAAAAAAAGAAATAAAAGATGTGAAAAAAGGTGATTTTTTTTTCTAAATGTGAAGAAATCCAAGTAATTTTTAAAGTAAAAAATGCTTATCTCAACCTGGTTTATGATTATTATTTCCCATCTTACTGTTTCTAAGTATTTTTTTAAGACTATATTATTATCATTATGAACAGATAACGTCTCATGAATACAATAAGTAGGCCTCTGACATAAGCTTGCTTAATATTCCATTAACATAAAATTGTAACTATTGCTTACTAAAATCCACCCAAAAGTGAAACTCTGATCTTTAGTCTCACTGTTAGATCAACTCAACTCTTTATTCATAAAGCACTTTAGAGCACTTATCAGTAGTTGTGTACCTTGTTAGAGAACATTTTCTTTATGTTTTAAAAAAAAGTCCCTAAAACTGTATCGCAAGAACATCAGCACAAGGCCTAATATTGTTCATTACTTTTGATATCTTTAACACCATACATAATGGACAATCTAATTTCAACTGAAACAGATGTTATCCCTTGTTTTGTTTTATTTGTTTTACATCAAGCTGAAAAGAGCCATTAGCAGTCAGATTACTGAGCAAAAGCTGTGATTCCTCAAATGATTATGATGTTCAAAATGTTTTGGTGGCTGTTTATGATAATGCTCCACACTCCAGTTGTTGGTATTTAAATAATCTTCCTTAGATCGTTATAGTCCCATGCTTAAACCCTCTATTTGTCAATTAACATCCCCCAACAAAACAACAATTAAATAAAGATCCATGTGAAATAGATGACACCTCTGCCTATCATTTGCTTTGCTTAAGAAACATGTTGAGTCACAGTATATTATATTGTGAAGTAGGCCTATTTCAACGTTGTAAGCATAAAAGAGAATAAATGGCTACATAATTGGCATAATCAAACAATAATGAATCAAAATTTCAAGACTAAATGAGTGCTTTATTTACATAAAATAAAATTCAGTAATCAATTAAGCCTGAAGGGATTCCAGTTTAAATATATTGTGAAATCATCTCTATATATATATATATAAATCATCTGTCCATAGAGTATTGAGCAACAAATAAATAATGCTTATAAGTCTGAAAGTTGGGCACATGTATTGTAATAAGGCAACATTACACTCATGAGGTGATAGCTCGAAACATGCTAAAAAAACCCCCAGTTAATTATGATTTACCTTGAGATATCAATCCAAAGATATATCACATTCCTTATAAGCAATAAAAAGTAAGAGAAGTGATGACAGTTCTTCATTTGTCCACCAGGTGTCAGTGTAATTTTTAGGAGGCAGGAGTTCTTCCACCAGCAGCCGGAAGTGAAGCGGCGGCGTAAACATGGCTGACAGTGGAGACACAGGTGAGTTTGAGAGGCTGAAACAGCTGGACTTTATGGATATTTTCCTGGTAGTTTCTTATGTTTGTCCGCAAACACAGATACAAGATAGCTTCCACTTATTCCTCCTGTTTTCGGTGTTTTGGACTGGCTTGTAGGAAAGTTGTTTCCCTTAGCTCCAGCCCCATCAGTGCGTTAGGCATGAGTGGCTTGACATCGCGATGTTATTGCATCATCTTGTCCTGATTTGTTTTTTTAAAATCAACAGAACAAGTTATGTTGTTGTGTTAAGTTGTCTCTGTGTTATACAGCTGATGGTCTGAGACTGGTGTCTTTAGTTTGATGCAAACATATCAAGTCCAGAGTCATCCAGTCCGCTGACAGCTGAAGGAGAGATTGATCCTGTCAGTGCTGCCTGTTATCACAGATGGACTAGAAGTATACATGTATTCATATATTATCTTTGTTTTACAGAGGGAGCCGGTCCGAAGGATGAAGTTGATCGAGCAAAGGTTGCTTCTCTTCCCTTGAGTGTTGCCTTTGCCTTGAGACTTCATATTTAAAAGGAGATTGACTGTTCCATCATCCATAACCAATGACTGACAAGCAGCCATCCTAACCTTCAGTTTAACACCTCATTCTTTACGTTTTTATTTATGTATTTTTAATGACTGTATTTCCCTGTACATACCTTTAGAAAATCCCAAATATGAAGTTGGTTATTATTTGATTATCTCAGCTTTTTAAAAAGTAAAGTCTGTTCATGTGTACTTGTACTCATGTATGTATATTTGACTATTTGAAAAAAAAATAGTCATGGATACTGTTTAAAGAAGGTGGGTTTTCTCACAGCTGATGAGATCAGTGCTTGATTGATGCATAAGATTTACCCTAATGCGACACCTTGTGCCATTACAAAAAAAAGAAGAAGTAAACACTCATTATTCATTGCTATGATTGTAGCTGGACATAGTCTACTACCAAGTGGGTAGGCATTGTCCAACCTTAACACATAAGGCCCTCTTGTGTTATAGTTGCTGACTCTTTTTAACATGTTTGCTTATTAGACTGAAGGCAGAGAGTTGACCAAAGAGGAGAAGCAGCGTCTGAGGAAAGAGAAGAAACACCAGAAGAAAAGCAAAGAGAAGAAAGATGGCAAGGGCTCACAGGAAGGGGGGAAAGAAAAGAAGCAAAGCAGTTCAGATCCTCCATCAGCCCAGCCCACAACACATACCACGACCCAAAAAGGTGACTATTATATTGACAGCACTAATGCTTGTAAGAGTTGGGATACTTGGATACATTCTTTCTCAGCTCTGGTTCATCACTTTAAGAACTCTGCTCTCTTTGTCTTTCAGCCTCCTCAGCAGTGCCTGCTCCTGTTCCTGTGCCTGCACCAGAAACTCCCGCCCCGGCAGACAAGCCAGCTAAGAGCAAAGGGGAATTAAAAGCTGAGAGGAGAGCTCGGCAGGAGGCTGAGAGGGCCTCCAAGCAGGGCAAGAAGGGAGACGCCGGGCAGCAGGCGCCCACGGGGAAGCCGAAAGCAGCGCCTAGTGAGCTGCAGCCGGGTACTGCATCCTAATCATACAATTCATCGACAATCTGAAGAAACACTTTATGTGGAGTGGAAGGGGTGACACCTCTCTTGTGTTTTCAGTGGTAAAGAGGCTTCCAGAACATGTGCAGGTGGACAACCCGGAGGTTTTAAGGAAGCTGGCAAAGAAATTGGAAAGACAACAGGTGAGCTTCTTGATTTAAAGATCAGTGTGAAAGCAGCGAGTCTGGTGCAGCTTGACGTGTCATCATGAGCTGTGAGTTCTGCTCGTGCACCCGATGTTGAAGAAATGTTGTTGAACCTTGATCAGGAACACTGTAAGGTTGACTGGGCACAGCTTGGTATAAGAAAGAATGAGTTAGGAATGTTTAAAAGGAAATAAGGGATGCTGGGGGCTTTGGTGAATAACACAAACTAATGTGAGAGTGGATGGGTCTGAGTTGTTTTAATAACGCACGCATTGCAGATACAATATTGTATAAAATGCTTAATATAAAAATTAACAAACAACTTTGCCATGACTTGTTGCTGATTTTATGGGAGCAAGTTGCTTTAATACAGAGTGTGGAAAAGAGTCCTAAATGCATGTGCTTGTACTTACATTTCTTTGCTGCTTGAATTTCCCTCGGGATCAATAAAGTATCTATCTATCTATCTATCTATCTTCAGACATCAGGGTGCAATGCTGATTCAGAGGTCTCGTTTTCTAAAGTGTGCCATTTAGATTTGTCTAACATTGTTTTGTTTACTAACTCCTTGTTGTTGTTGTTTCTGGTTCAGGATGCTCATCAGTTAGTTCAGTTCGTCGACATAGAAGCGGTCCGTTCGATCGTTCGATGGGATGTGTCTGTTTGAGGAGTTGTTCCTTTCTGTTTTGAAACACTGTGCTGGTTGCTGTTCTGGTTGCTGTGCTGGTTGTGCTCTGTTTGGAAAGAGTTGTTTTTCTTTTTTATATGAACACACTTCTGATGTTTATTTTCTGTCACTCTGAGCCCTTCACTTTAACTTCCAGACTCATCTGCTTGTTTTCTTTATGGCTTTCCTGTGCGTCTGACGTCTGCGTTCCTTTCCTCATAATCTCTGCGTTCTTATGAATGACTTGATATTAATGGTTCCTCATGTAATTTTTATTTTATTTTTTAAACAGATCCCTCTCCGGTCAGACTACGGATACAAAGTCAGCCTGTTTTCTCATCTCCACCAGTACAGCCGGAAAGCCCCTCTAACACAGCAACTTGGGTAAACTGACAAACTGTGCAGTGCAGTAGGTCGTTTGTGTTGGCTGAGCAGAGTTTGATTAATTCCACTCAGTCTCCACTCTTTAATCTCACAGATTATTATTGGTTGTTTGTTTGTTGCAGCATCCCCTCCACAGTCATTCATCCTGTGATTGTTCGACTTGGTCTCCAGTATTCACAGGGAATAGTTGCAGGATCCAACGCTCGCTCTGTCGCCCTGCTGCATGCCTTCAAACAGGTACAGAGCACGGCGTACACAGCAACAAGGACAACTGGAGGTTTCATATGTAGAAGGGTTTCTGTCATGACAGTGGAAGATGATAACAGACAAACTTCCTCATAGTTCTAGGAACTGCTCTCCTCCTTTTTTTTTTTTTTTTTTTTTTTTTTTTTAAAATTCATTCTCTGCCCCAGGAACTATGAACTAGTTTCAGCTAGTTTTTAAGAGGAAGCTTCTGCTTCGGAGTAGGTGCCGTGGCAGTGTGAATGCAGACAAATTACCATGGTGTGAAGTTCTTAGGAGAACTCCCTCGTGGAGAATCCCTGTTCAAAAAGTCCCCAGAACTGTTCAGTCACTAAACTGGCTGTTTACTCTCTCTGCTGTTCGTTAAAGGGGACATATTATGATTAATTCACTTCTACAGTGTTTTTGAACATTTATCTGGGTAACCTGAGTGTCTATCGACCCTCAAAATTTGAAATAAATCCATCTAGTCTTTTGTTTCTGGTCTGCATAAATCTTACTACACAGAGAAAAATGCTCCGTTTCAAATGTTCTCAGTTTGTGACATCACAAGTTGGGTTCTACTTCTAGTTAGAAAATCCCCTCCCCTGTTTTCACCACCCATGGACTCCACCTCCAGCCTAGAGCAAGAGTTTTGCGCAGGTCTGCCACTTTTATTGTCTCATCAGAGGAGTGATGTCTACTGGGAAAACTCAAGGGGGTCTCTTACATTTAAAGAGACACACACACCAAAACGGAGCGTTCTAAGAGAGCTGGTTTCTGCAGGGTCACAAACCTCCTCTGGTGCTTGATTCATGTTAAAGCACCGGGGAAAAAAAGGTTCTAATGTTTCCGCTTTAAAGCAACGTTAAACCAGAAATGTTGTTTCTCTCTCAGCTATACATACAGCCAACTTTTCCATACTCTTATACCGCCTACCTGTCCGAGCTGTGATGCAGCTTAGAGGTCGATTTTAAAAAAACATTTTTTTAAAGCATTCGTCAACATCACCACAGTGTGTTTAGATATCGTGTGTGCTGGACTTTTATGTTACATTGTGGATGTATTTAAAGTTTTAAAAAGTCACATTTCTTTGTGCTCAGGTCATTAGGGACTATACTACACCTCCAAATGAGGAGCTGTCAAGAGACTTGGTCAACAAACTGAAGCCTTATATCAGGTATAAAAAAAACTGCTGCAACGTTTTTCATTTATCAGTTCTACTCTTTTATAATCTGTTTCTCCTAATTTTAGGTTTGTAACAGATGGGAAATTCAACAATACTACAGATGTTTAGATTTTCATCCTTTTTCTTACAGTTTTCTGAATCAATGTCGCCCTCTGTCAGCCAGCATGGGTAATGCAATCAAATACATCAAAAAAGAGATCTCAAATATCCCCAGTCAGTGCAAAGAAGAAGAGGTGAATATCAAACTTTCTCTTTTTAATGATTTTGCCAGAAGTCATAAATGTAAGATATTAACCTATAACTTATTGTTTTCATTCAATAGATTTGATTGACTCTTCTCACCCTTCCACCTTTCCTCCCTTGTCTGTTAAGGCTAAAAGCAAACTGCTGAACTGTATCGAGTGCTACATTAATGAGAAGATCGTCCTCGCTGCTAAAGCTATTGCCAAGTACTCCATAGAAAAAATCAGTGATGGGGATGTCATCCTAGTTTACGGATGGTAAGCCAGGAGAAGTTCATGAACATGTCTGTGTGCCTTATTTTTGGTTAGTTTCACATTCTGTTGCCCTCTAGTTAGCTATTCATAGTGTGATTTGTCGTTGTGTCAAACAAATGCCACACTTGCATGTTCGGAACAGATTCAAGTCCTACTTTTCACCACCCTTAAAAACTTCCTTCTCCCTTTTTTCGTCTGCGTCCATCTCCGTCTTCTCAGCTCATCACTGGTCAACCACATTTTGTGCGAGGCCTTTGAGAAGAACAGGAAGTTCCGTGTCATCGTGGTGGACAGCCGGCCTCGGCTGGAGGGCCGGGAGGCTCTGAGGCGTCTGGTCCAGAGAGGCATCAGCTGCACCTATGTCCTCATATCGGCTGTCTCCTACATCCTGCCAGAGGTAACAAGGTGTTCACATCTCCCACAAAGAATCATACGCTTTTTTTTTTTTTTAATAATAAGTTAAATTCTTACACTTTTTACTCCCCTGTAAATTTGTACATGTTGTAATATTGTATTGAACATTGATCTCATAGGTTTCAAAGGTGTTCCTCGGTGCTCACGCCCTGTTGGCCAACGGCTATGTCATGTCTCGTGTGGGGACGTCACAAATAGCTCTGGTGGCCAAAGCCTTTAACGTGCCTGTGTTGGTGTGTTGTGAGACTTACAAGTTTTGCGAGAGGGTGCAGACAGACTCATTTGTGTCCAATGAACTAGGTAAGGGGAAATGATGACACTAGCTTGTTTTTTTACGTGTTTTGTTATGTGCTGTTCTATAGAGTTTCTCTGTAGTCTTTCCAGATTGTGATACTACAACAATGCCATAAAGATGCTCTGCGGTCGCTACGTCTTTGTTCTTTGATATTGCTTCAACGAGGGCATATTGGTGTCCAGAGGTTTGATTTCATATTATGTTCTCACCCCTGTTACTAACTCCACTGGGGCCATTATGTCCGCCCTAGTACGCCT
Source organism: Symphodus melops (assembly GCF_947650265.1). NCBI lineage: Eukaryota > Metazoa > Chordata > Actinopteri > Labriformes > Labridae > Symphodus > Symphodus melops. The sequence goes on from NC_136691.1 coordinate 11,665,093, forward strand.
CTGTGACATTCATGTTGAAGGCGAGACGTCACAGGGGCGTAAATATATCGCCCTGAACTGCCAGTCTGAAATGGGCTAATGTTTGATTGTATCACTTCCAAACTTTATCTTCCTCGTCTGTGCTTTCCAGATGACCCCGATGACCTCATTGTGACACGGAAAGGGAAGACCCAGCTGGAGCACTGGCAGCAGGTTCCTTCACTCGGCCTGCTCAACCTGGTGTATGATGTGACTCCGCCTGATTTTGTGGACCTAGTCATCACAGATCTAGGAATGATCCCGTGCACTTCGGTCCCTGTTGTGCTGCGAGTCAAAAACGTGGACCAGTGAACGACCTGCTGCTGCAGCTGAGCCCGGAGGCTGTTTCTATGGAGGAGTTTGTGTGCTTGGATGTCTACACACAAACACAAAATATCGTGCTTTTAGCATGCAATAAATATATATCTGAAATGGCATACGCTTTTTTAAACGGAGTCCATGTGTGTATTAATGGGAAATTCCCAAATTACATAGGTTTGTCAGGTACTTTGGCTTTTATGTTTGCTAGATGGTAAGATGTCTCAATGGATCTGTCATGGACTATTATGTAGAGGATAAAATGTGATTTCAGTTATCAACACTCACCCTGCATTAACCACAAGATGCAATTTCAAACGAGCCAGAAAATTGTTACAGTTACTGTGACCTCCACGTACAGGTAAATTCCTCTAGTGAACGACCTAATCCATTGAACGATAAAAAGAAAGTGCAACACAGATAGTAAAATATTTTTTGTCAAAAGAGCTCAGCTCATTTATTGTTTTGATCAAAAAGTCAACACATAATACTTAAATGCTTTAAATTACATTTTGGCACAAATTCGGGGGAAGGAGTTTTATCCACAGCTACAAACAGTGTTTTCTTTAACAGTAGTTAGCCAGCAGTCGATGCATCAGTCGATATTGATTCAGGTCCATGACTGTTTAAAATGAAAGTCAAGCAAAACAGGATCTTTACTATTCCTTATTACTTCTCTCCATGTCATTGGGAGGAAGTAAATAAACTGCAAACTAATAAACGGTTTGCCAAGGGTAACAGATAAATGAAGAAGAAAATGACTACGGCATAATGTACATTATAGCAGATTGTGGAGTTTAACAAGCAAGACACTGCAACAGCAGGCGACAACTACCGGTACATGAATTACCTACGTAGTTCAACTCAATGTTTCCCTTTTTGTCAAACTTATTTGAATATTAATCATGTAAAAGATTGAAAGCATAGATCCTAGTTAAACTTCAGTTTTCAGTGGTTGACATCATGACGCGTGTACAGAAACCTGACTCGATTTTCCATTCGAGTTCAGTACATGTTAATCATGCAATACACAACCCGGCAAACTACCGGGTTTTCTTAAATGTGGCAAAGTACATTCAAGGTCAGTTGTGTAAATTCAGACCTATTCAGTGCATATTTGACACAGTAAACGGTACAAAAAACTGAGGAATGATCTGAAACAAAATGTAACATCTTGCCTCAGTTTACTGTGCTTAAAATACTATTTTAATCAACAGTAATGTCAATAAATAGAAAGAATTCCGAACTTGGGGTAACGTGTTAAAAACGTGTCTTTTTTACTAAAACGATATGATAATGCAGTCAATATTGTTTTAAAAATGTCCAAAGTAAAAATGTAGCTTCCCCAACAGAATGTGTTGAAGTAAAATAAAAGTACAATAATAAATAGAAACCTGGGGGTACACCGCACTTTGTGTCAGTTGTCCCTTTTCAGGACAGTCAGTTTCAGCAAGGTGGATCATTGCAGATGAATAAAACGACTGCAGTTCAGACTTTACAGTGACTTGACTTTACGCCTCTGGGTGACCCACAGCAGGACAGACAGCACAACTGTAGATGCTCCAAGAGGCCCAAACACCTGCAGAGTCGGGAACGTCCCCTAATCACAAGGAAAAATAAAAATATGACTTTAAATTATTTTAAAAATCCAAGTGCACCAAGAATGAAGTGAAAGATGAGAACAGAGCTGACCTCTCTGAGACACTTGTACCCGTGATAGTTGTCAGCACAGCTGCACTGGAAGAAGCCAGGGCCGTAGGGGGCGCACAGGGAGTTCTCCGGGCATTCAATGGCTGTGGGTTGTCAACAATTATGAGACAAACAGATGTCACATATCACCAGAAGGCCACTGTAGTAAAGATTTATGTCCCAGTGGAAAATTACAAGATGGAAACTTACACAGCTGTCCAGTCTGATTGCAGAAATCTTTCTGGCCTTCGCAAAGACGATTTCCCATTTTAACCTCGACTTTTTCCCAGGAGGAGTTGCCTCCAGGACAATCTATTTCTTGTGGCAAAATCCTATGATGACCCAAAAATAGAGTTACAATGATTTTAAACTTACCGCAGCATCATACTTAGATTTAATTGATTTATTAAACAGAATACTTACACATGATTTAACTCACTAAATCCTTGAAAGACTGTGTCACTGATGTTGACTATGGGATTCAGTGAGAGGTCTCTGCAAAGCAACATTTTATCAACAAATTGGGAGAAATGGTTATTAAAATTAAAGAAGACATTCACTGTATATTAAGAGTGCTCTTATTATATAATTAGTATTTTCAGATCTATTTATTTTGTCCACTTTAGGCTAAGTTGAAGGATTTTAGTCCTTGCCAGAGGGGTTGTTTCTCCCAAATTGTAATGTGAAATTGTCAAAGTAAAAAACAAGGTGATGAATGATATGTGTGTTTTCAAATGCAAACTGGCATTTCATTAGACAACATATTCTGTATTGCAAAGAAAATTGAAATGTGTATAATTCAAGCAGTAAAATTGAAGGGCAGACTGCACCTTCTGCACCTTTGTTGTTTGTTTGTGAAGCAAATAAACAATCCATAATCAACACTGTCAGCACTATTTTCACGCTGTGCAAATACCTGTTGTCTTCAAATTATTAAGTAACACTCCATCACATCAGTTTCTACACAGTTTCACCAAGTCTGCAATGGATTTTACTGTACATACATCATTAATGCCTCTGCCGCCCCCTGCAGATCCTCCACCCGAGCAAGTGAACAATTGGACAGATCCAATCTGCACAAAAAGAAAATTATTTACAAAACTAGGCCTGGCTTACCCGTCTATTAAATTCATAATGTTCAGCTCCAAAGAAAAGGAATAGAAACGGTCATTAAATACAATTGCACACAGAAAACATTTCACGTTTTTTGATATACTAACGGATTTATTTCTTTATCCAGTTGTGTATGGTATGTTTAAGTGTTCTTACTTTTGCATGTTTCTGTTCCCAGGCTATATTTTACCCAACATAATAAGATGTAACCTCTAACTTTCAGATAAACCACAAAGGCATCATATCCTACCCAATGATGCGTTGATGGTCACTTGTGTTGTCATTTGAGAAGCAGCAGCGCCTGTTAACCCGTCCAGCTGATGAGGCGCAAAACTGACCCACAGCGGAGCCATGGCGCACCGTGCCGCCGCAGAGCTCACATACCTGGATCACAGACCATCACAAAGACATACAAGTACAACTGTAAACAGCACTCCCACCAATGGCTGCGCAAACACCAAAACAAGACATTTTTCAGAACTACGTGGATACAATCTGATTTGCTCATCGGAGTAAAGACGACAGCTGTTCTGTTGGCTGATTAAAAGTTTAGGCCTACCTGCTGCTCAGTCAACTGAAAACTTGCGTAATTACAGAGATTAAAGATCAAAATAAGCACCACCGGTTTCAGCTGGCTGCACCAAGCTTTCATTTTCTTAGGCTAAAGTCATATGATCTGGATCTTACGGAAGAGGACATGTGACAGGAAGTTACTCTTTGCACGTTATTGTCTAAATGTCTGCGCTACATGCTGCGCAACAATTACGCATAATAACAACATGTACAGTAGTGTCTACGATTTTTGTGAATAGAATGAAAAACCTTTAATTATGGTTTATAAGCGTGTGAAATGTTAGTTTTATATCCAAATCATTTTACAGGTAATCCACGTCTACCTGTTTTAATCATAGGTTTTAATGTGGGGAATACACTTCTTCTGTCTGACTTTTAGGTTGTGAAATAAAAACGTACAAATCCAATTGGCCCCAACATTTAAGCGTGATATTTTATTTTCACTTCATTTGTTTTATTTTTCTAAGCCCTACAATGTAAAGAAATACTTTTTTGCCTTTAAAACAATGAAAAGATGCAGGCGGAGGCAAAATTAACCGTATGAACCTGCCTTTTGTAGAATGAGAGAGGTTAACAAAAAAATGTTAAAATTATCCTTTTAGTATTTTTCTGCAAATGTTTACGAAATGTATACGCACTTTTGTGATCGTAATGAATCTTGACTACGCTTTCACTGTCACATTGGGTTTCACCAAATACAGTGGTGACTTCAGGTTTGAACAATTTTACCAGATAGAAAAATAGATCTACACATTTTATGGCTTATTGAATTTAATTTAATGAACACACTTAGTCACCCGGTGCGATAAATAAACCTGTCTGATGCTTGTGTAGTCTTATTGTTTAACAGTACTAACATGTATCACCCCCGGCTGACAGCTAGATGGTTTCGCCCAGGGGGGGAGGGGCTATTGTTGCAGTGTCTCTTGATGTGCCGCTAGGTGCTCACTGAACACACAGCAGGTCTGACGGTGACGGTACAGCTACGTGTGCTCTCTGCTATTTTGTCACATTTTATCTGAGTTTTTCTCCGTCACTTTGCGGATTTTTTTTTCTTCTTCAGCAAACCTAGGAGAGAGAGGAACCCCCCCCTCCCCCAGTAAAAAAAAAAAACCCGACACAAGTACAAGTGTCTCCCTTGTTAATACGAAAAGGTTCGCCAGCGTCTTTCTGCGACGCTGTGTCGTTTGGAGAAATCAACTGCACCTTTTATTATCTGGGGAACTTCATCTGGTAACGCCAATGAACGGAGCTACCTGTGTACGCTGAAAACTCAAAACGTGACAGTAGGGGATTTAAACAGATAATATATCACTTTAAAGTGGGTTGAAGGAACATTTTATCGTCTGTAGTGAAGGTATAATTACTTAACACTTGCAACATGGCTGCTGCGGGAACTGCAGTGAGAAAAGTTTGACACTGACGTGGGAGAAGTTTTAATGCCAGTGCTAGTTTGTACATGGGCATATTTTTAAAGTCGTCAACAGTCTCCCCTGGCCTGGCACCGTGCAGTCTCAGTGGATGTATCGTGTGAGAGACCCGCTTCCTTCCGTCCTCCCTCCTCTGTAGTCACTGCAGTGGTGGACTTTGTGGAGAGAAACTGTGGCGTCTTCTTCTCCATCGTGAGCTGCGGTGGCCTTCAAGGAAGTCTCGTTTGGGCAGCGGTGTCGTTCGAGCGAAAAATGCATTTCTCCGTCCCCGAAACGGAGGTTCGTTCAGGAGAAAATGGATCAACCTACGTGGTGAGCGTGATCATTTTGTGTGTTTTTTACCTGGTTTCACTCCGTGTGCTGTTAAAAAACGATCGAACTGCAAGAGCAAGCATCGAGCAAACTACTACATAATGCATCAACAGAACCAGATCACTTTTTTAAAAATATAACATGCAGGTAGGCCTTCTGCATTTCACAATGATAAAAAAAACAATCACAATTTTAACTTTTAAGGCCATTGAATGCGTCATCAGGAAAGAAACCTTCAAGTCCTCATGATGGTTTTATGATGAATTAGATCAGATTGGTGTTACACTGTTGTCATACTTGTTGTGTTATTAACTCGTATTTAGTGTAAGGCCACCCAGCACACTTCCTTTTTTGTTGATAAAGGTTTGAGTCAGCACTTTCTAACTCCTTTACTTCTTTCTCAGATTTGCTCCTGTAATAGGCAATCCTCCTGTCTATTTAGAGACAAAAACAAACACAACCAATGCAGCATTGCTCAACCCTATTGTTTAGTGCTCTAACAACTAACAGTTAAATATAAAACAGCAGTCATGAAGAGCAGTAGTGGCTCCATCAGCTGACATGGTTTTATTATAGCAGCCTCACTTCGTGTTATCTTTGCTTCTATTCTGTGTTCCTGTTTTTTTTGGTTATTTTATTCCATATTTATAGCACCTTCAGTTGCCACTGTGTTAACGTGCTCCACCTTGCATTGACTTTACACATTGGTCAGAGAGGCTGTAGTCAAGGACAGCTGCGCTGAAGCACCATGAAGTTGTTTCTGAGCTTGAGGAGACGACTCTGACGTTTTCCTCTTGAACTAGAAATACCTGCGACAGAAACAGTCAGGACACAATACTTGACAGAGGCAGAATTACTGACAACCCCAAATAGCTTCTTCTTCTTCTTCTTCTTCTTCTTCTTCTTCTTTTTCTTCTTCAACATTGTGTTGCTAGGAAACAGTTTGACTTCCTTTTCCCAGTTAGTTATTAATCTGTATATATATATATAAATATAAGAAGACACCATGAAGTGAAAACAAATCGTAAAGAGCATCATAAATAGTTTTCATTGGAAGAATGTGCAATGTTTTAAGGAAGGGAGCTGTTGCTCTCTTAATCTGCAGATGTTGAGAAAATAGCATCTGCAGTGTCTGATTTCCATGTGGACACACTAATGGCTGCTCTCTACGTGGTACACCTGCAAACAGCTATTCTTCATCTGGACTCCATGTGCTCCAGAGATGGGAGACGTAACTATCCTGGAGTTTACTCATTTACATTTCATTGTGTCACGCCGACGCAGCAGAGTCGCTTAACTTTCAAACTTTGTCATATATTTCCAGAAGTTTTGATGTTTTATTTGCTGGAATTTGATTGATTGTACTTTAATTTTTAATTCCCCATACATAAGTCTTGTTGTAGAAAACAAAGTAGTCTCTGAATGGGTGCCATGTTGCACTTGTTTCCTCTTGGCTGAGCTCACTCTCTCGCCTGTACTGCAGTGGGAGCTTTAGAGCGCCTGCTTTTCACCTCGCTGCCTGGCAGTCGTGTGACTGTCATTGTGACCTTCCCTTAACCGGCCAACAGGAAGGGACTTTGCTTGATTGTAATGCTGCGAGATGGGCTGCGTACCTTTGAACCAGCAGACCACAGAATCTGCCGAGTTTGCACAGAGCTTTTTAGAATAACAAGTGTTACAGTTTTGTTTTTTTTTTGTTAATATGGTGGCGTTCCTGTGCAGGCAAAGACAAATCAAGAGCTCAATCACACTTCCTCTTGATTTGTTGACTCGTAGCTTCCTCTCTGCTTCACAGGATATGTACTGTAAGAGCGAGGGCGAGCCTTTGCTGCTAAGTGACAGTGACTCATTTACTTTGCTTAAGGATCATGTTGGGACATATTTAAAAAAAAAAAAAAAAAAAAAAAAAAAAAGCAGCAGGTAAATCAGCTGTTTAGAGTTTGGTCAATCACGTTAGTGGTAATAACAGCACGTCTGTATCTAATCCAGCAGGCACACGTATGTTCACTGTTAGGGACACAAAGATAAACTATCTTAGTGTTCCTCTGACTTGATCTCAGCACACACACACACACACACACACACACACACACACACACACACACACACACACACACACACGTACGTACGTCACATGTACGTACGTCACATGTTGGCACCTGACAACAAACTACGCGTTTATTTTCAAAGCAATGTTAATTTCAAAGTCAGACATTCGTTAAGCCGAGCTGCTATAAGAAAGTGTTTTCAGAATAAAGTTATTTAAGGAATAATCCTCGGCTTCATAGTCTTTCTGAAACTGTTAACTATCTGCTTGTCCGACATGATTTCTTTAACTTGCGTCCTTTTTTTTTTTTTTTCCTCCATCCAACAGAAACAGAATAAGTGCTGACTCCTCGTTTATGTTCGTCCACATTTTGATGAAAGAAGTGTGTGTGTGTGTGTGTGTGTGTGTGTGTGTGGATCATGGTGGTTGATGCCGCTCGTCCTGTCGTTGACTTTCTCTCTCCTGACTTTAGTTTGGATCCATCTTTCACCTTCATCCCAGCCGTGCTTTTTCCTCCCACGTTTGAACCCCCGTCACCCGCGTTTACGTTGACCTCGCTAAGTTCTGCTCGCACCCATTTACTCATCCAGCTCGCCACTTTCACTTGAGACAACACAGCCTCCTGAACTTTCACACCTTTATTTAGATAAACGGCTCTATTCTTTGTATCTCGACAAATGTGACACGTTACGCTGGATGTTCCTGGATGATGGAACGAGAATTTCTACATTTAAAGCACACTCCCAAATTCTTTCCAACGTCATTTCAGACATCACGTAAAGGGAACAGTTCTTCTTCTCTATGCAGATCTTTTTTCTCTTTTTTTTATAGGCTGAGATTTGCTGTGAACATTTTTCATTTACTAATCCATTAGTTAAAATACCGTAGCAGCTTATATAAACCCATTAGACTTAGAAACACATGTTTATGTGCTGGGATTCAAAAACCTGCAGTGATCTGTACGTCCATACTTAAACTGCTCATATTATGTAGAAAACTCTGAACTGTTTTATTTTGTGTCCTGTCAATAAAAATAGAGAAAAAAAATAAATAAACCCACACACTCGTCATTCTGCATACTCACTCTTCCTTCCTGCCTGGATCCTCCTGACGTGCAGCTTTCACTTCATTCACTGGCCTTCTTCTTCATTCTTCGTTTCTTTCAGCTTTTTTGTTGATCTTTTCACTTCTTCTGTTGACTGCAGATCCTCTCTAGATCATCAGTGACGGTTGCAACTACACGAAACAGGCTTGTCTGCAGTCTTTGCAACTTTGACAGATGACCAGAGATCCACTGATCTGAAGGACATTAAAGAGCCAACCGTTTTTTTTAATACTGATGCCGAAAAGGGAAATCTTTGAACGAGCAGACAGAAGCACTTCCTGTTATCCTCGGCCTAGAAGCCGTACGCAGCCTGATGAAGGCGAGCGAGTATTCTTCTGATCATTATTCCCACAAGTCACTCATGGCATATCTGTAGAACGTCCTGTAATTATTCTGACCAATAGTGTTTCATTACAACACAGCACTTTCAGCTGCCTTGAACCATGACTTCTTCTGAATTCAGTATGTGTTAGATTTTCTTTTTTTTTTTTTTTTTGTCTGTGTCGACCTGACTACAGTTTGTGGTTAGAGTGGAAGCGATGACCTTGAGAAAATAAAAACAGAATAGTGTCCAGTTCAAGCGTGCTGTCCTCTGGCTGTGTTTGAGCAAACATGAAGGGTTCGGCCTACAGTCATCTCTAACACTTCATGAAGAATCTGACAAGGAAGAAAAAAAAAAAAAGAGAAGGATGTTCTCGGTCAAATCGGCTCCAACCATGATGGAAAGCAGATCTTTTGGATGACTGATTCCAACTGTTGTTGTTGTTTTTTTGCACAGAAGTATCCAGTGATACGTCTTTATCTTCTTGTCAAAACAAAGTGAGGGGCGCCTGTGAGAGGGAGCTGAAGATTCCTCTCCTGACTCGTGCCTCCTGAGCCTCTGCATAATTCAACAAGGCGTCGTCGTGATTTGAAAACTGTGCGGCGCGTTCTGTTTTCCTCTGAGGAGATCAGCAGCGTTTGATCAAATCCAATTAGTTTTTTTTTCATTTTTTTGGCGCTCCTTAATAGATGTGACGATTGAGGAAACTCTGTGATGAGATTTATGAGATGGATTGAGATTTGGAGCGAAATAATACTGTAGAAGTCAGACTACTTAATATTTATATATGCTATAGTTTTATTTTAAAGGTCCCATAGTCTGTTTTTTTTTCTGGTCTTAGATGCTCTTTATTGTGTGTTTCCAGGTGTCTGGTGCGTGTTTAGTTAAGTCCTCTTCTTCTGTTAGAAGTAGCAATAGCTGCATGTAACGCTCTGCCCCCCCCCCTTTCTTTGTTTGTGTGATATCACAAACCCATGATGTCACTGATCCAAGCCCATTGGCTTAAAGTTAACTTTGTCCCTCCCTTTTTTTCTCCCTCGCAGGCCTACAACATTCACGTCAACGGCGTGCTGCACTGTCGGGTACGCTACAGTCAACTTCTGGGCCTCCATGAGCAGGTAAGCCTTCCGCCATGATAATAAACGCAGTGCTGCTGCTGCTGTTGGGATTTGGACCGTAAGAGTCCGGCCTGCACGTCAGCTTCACCGAGAGCCGTTTAAATGCCACCACATCCACCCAACGTGACCTTTTCACTCGTCTCTCTGTGTCGCACGGTCGATACGCCGCCCCCCCAATCACTTTGAATCATGGCCACGTCAGCTTGAAGTTTGGGGGCGGGGGGGGGGGCTGTTATTCCTCCCAGATTTCCGACTGTTGCATGTTAATAGGAGGTGGTGTGTGTGCGTGTGTGTGTGGAAGAGGTTAGAGGAGGAGGAGGAGGGTGGCATGGAAGGAACGCTGCTGGCCTTTCTTTCGCTTCACCTGCTGGGGGAGAAAAAACAGAACCAAATGGGCGAAAGAGATGTTGATGGAAAGTGTTTGGCTGCCTCGTCTCTGCGTTACTGAAGCGTCACACAGAGCCTCGGCCTCAGTGTCTTTATCAGACACTCACAATCACAATTCACCTTTTCTTGAAGAGCCATGGCTGATTGGGAACTAACTTGTGAAATGTCTTCATGCACATATTTAGAAACACATTGTGTTGCATAGCTCTGAAAAGGGAGATTTATTTGAGCTCTATGCACTATAAAATGTACACTGCAGTATATAAGGCAGCCATATAGACGCTCCTGCTCTCCTGCTTTCACACATTAATAAATAAGCAAGCAAGGGGCCAAACTTTGCTATCTCCCTCACATAGTCTGTGTTATCCAGGCTGACAGTTGCCGGTGTTGCCAGGCAACAGGGTGTGGGGACGACACACTTGAATCTTTAAGGACCAACCCCACGGTGGCGAATGGCTGACCCTGAAACATTCATGATAACTGGGCACACGCGCTTCATGCAGGGAACGTGTGATTGTTTTCTTTTTTTTTTTTTAGCAAAGTCAATCATCTCTAAAATCCAGAGCTTGTTTTTAATACAAGAGTGAAAGTAAGGAACGGTTTGGTTAAAACGCAGCCGTTTCAGTTCCATCCTGAACCTGTGCTTCAGCACGTGTGGCTGTGGGAGCTTATTGGTATGTGTGACCAGTGCAGCGCTCTGACGTACGGAAAATACCAAAGGGCAGAACACTGAGGTGAAAATCACCTCTCTCTCTCTCGCTCGCTCGCTCGCTCTCTCTCTCTCTCTCTCTCTCTCTCTCTGGCCGCCTTCTTTACACCATATGTGCAGAGCATGAGTAGTTTTACAATAGGTGGGGGGGACACATCAGTGAATTTCCTCATGATGAGTGCACCTCAAAAAATGTTTTCTGTTAAATTAAAGCACATTTAATTTGTGATTTCTTTATGTGCGAGGGTGAGATAGTTTGAGACGGGCACAGTTCAAAGCAGCCTGCAGGCTAATGACAGAAAATGGGAAGAAATGAGTCAAGAAGCTGGAAGACAAAGTAAACTTGGACTGACTAGACATTCAGGCTTCCAGATGTGTGTGTGTTTCCTTGTATGTTAGGCATGGAAACTTCACTCGCTCTAACTAAGTCGATGAAACAAACCTTAAAATAAACCCGTGATTCATCTTGAACGGCATGAATAAACCTCTTTAAAAAAAAAAAAAAGGAATCCACAAGTGTCTTTGAGAGGCTGCTCTGTGCTGAAGTGAATTCCACACATGTTCTAAAAATTGATTTAAAGAATGAATTGAGCCATCCTGCAAACTCACCTTCGCTCCTCGCGTTTTGAACCGACAGATAAAGAAAGAATACGGCAGCAATGTGGTGCCTGCGTTCCCCCCAAAGAAGATCTTCACGCTGACTCCTGCCGAGGTGGAGCAGAGACGAGAGCAGCTGGAGAAATACATGCAGGCCGGTAGGTTCTTCATGCTGAATGACTCGTCTCGCATTCCCCTCTTATTTCTGTCTCAATTCTATTCAACGTTGTTGTTTTTGTCAGGGGTTTAAATTGGATACAATTCTTCCCTGAATTGCAGAACTCAAATCCCAGAAGGTTTTTTTTTGTTTTTTTTCTTCCATTTTTAAGTGAGCGAGTATTTGTTCTTTAAGTGGAGAGCCAAAAAGAAAAAAAAAAAAGATCAGACTAAGACTTTGTTTTCTTCTCCACAACAATCACAGGAATGAGTTGGCTTGGTATCTGCGTGGAGCCCAGACACACACACACACACGCACGCACGCACACACGCACACAGGTCTCTTGATGCCACATGAAGACATAAAAGTGTCCCACTGAAGAACTGATGATGTGAGCACAGACTGAGCCAAAGCCTCACTAGACAGTGTTATGCTGACACACCTGAAGTGAAAACAAAAAAATTTAACCTCTCGCCAGGATTTCAGACCTGGAATTTTTTTGATATTTATTGGATGTAAAAACGGAGAACTACTACTTTTTCTTTTTACTTTAAATTCCTCATGACCGATTAGAAAGGAAATATAAATCATGTTTAGCGCTCGATTTGATGTCGGATTTGGGGGAATTTTCTGCATATTTTCTCAAATTTCGCAAACCCCACTGGCCGGTAAACTTTCCAGTAAACGCACATGAAGAAGTGGAGCAGTCAACAACGCAAAGGGGTTTGTTTTAATCCTCTCAAGCACTGGCAGTTACAGCAGAACAAGGAAGCGTTGTTCTCGTGTGTATTTGCTCATAGTCCGGGAGCAAACGCACACAGGGTGTTCTTGGCTACGAGCGCGCTCGGTTACATCACAGCTTTTTACATAGTTATGGAAAATGAACAGGCACCAAACACAATCTGCTCTGACGCAGATGGCTTACAAGTTTGACATTTTGTCAGAGGGTTAGACTCATTTGTAAAAGGACAACAGTTTACAGTGTACACGCACACGCGCACACACACTCGGTCATGTTGTAGTCATGCAGATAATTAAACGCACGGCTCTGCAGCTGAAAACTACCTCATTAGAAAACAAAGGACAAGAGCAAAAAAAAAAAGACATGTCAGCACAGAGGACACCACAGCGTGATTTACAAATAAAGTTGATAATAAATAATGAATAACAACTGCTTAGTAATAATTAACTGTTTATTTTAATCTTTAACAGATAACAAGTGATGCCTTTTATATACTGGGCTGACTTCACAAACAGCGCTTTGTTGCGAGTTAAGCGACAGTCATCATTCACACCTGTTTTTTTTTTTAAAGCGGTAAAATTAAAAACTTCGACAAGAAGAAAACACACGAATATCTCTGTCTGATGAGGTCTTTGTTTACATCCTGTTAAAGACCTTTAACCTATTGCTGCATGAGGAATTCAAAGCCAAACATGTTTTCATGATTTTCTCTATTCTTATCTTAACATGAGTCTTTCTCCTGACTGACCTCTCTTATTCCACCTTTGTGGGTTTTTTTTATTTTTTATTTTTAAATATATTTTCAGTTGCACAGGTTTAATTTTAAATGTTGTATTCTTAGTCAGATAGGGGGCCTTCTAAATCTTCTTTTTCGGCTCATTATATATGTAAGGGGGGGGACAGCCTGTATGTCTTGTATACTGCTACTGGATGCCTTGAATTTCCCCTGGGATTCATATAGCATCTCTCTATCTATCTACAGTGCGTCAGGATCCTTTACTTGGAGCCAGCGAGATGTTCAACAGCTTCTTAAGGAAAGCACAGCAGGTTAGTGAAGTCCTGTACCTGCATTCACCTGTTTTCTGCTGTGTCACTGTACGGTCAGCAGGGATGATCCTTTAAAACCAAAAAGGCGTATGCACTCATTTCTGCACACTCAGTTATTACTTTTGGCAGGGCTGTCCAGTGAAGAGGCAGCCATCTTCTTTCTCCTGCGTCATTCAGCATTCAGCGTCTCTTGTCACCGTTTTTTTTTTTTCTTGGGTTATGTCATCTGTACATTCTGAAAATGTGATTTTTTTATTTTATTTTATTTTTGTCAGATTTATGTTTTGCTCTGCGCGCAGAAAATGTGAGAAATTAGAAATATGAAAACTGAAAGGAGAGCAGCATTCAGCAGCAGTAAAGTCACATTGTGTGTGGGAGCTGGGTCTCTCTTGAACCATTATGCCATTTAAAAAAAATAAATAATGGAAAAGATGATTCATTCTACCTCATTTAGCCAAAAAGTTCTTTCTGCAGAACTGAAATGTAAAACAAAGCGGACGTTGCTGTGAGAGAACAAACTCCCGCCGTTGTTGCTGCTGCCTGACATTAAAGACCATTTGAAACAGGTCGGAGTGTTGATGACTTATTCAGACCAGCGAGAGAGCTCCAGTCTTCAGCGTTCAAGCTGTGACCCGCATTGCCAGGAGGGCTGAAACACCAATAACCTTCACAGACAGATTCATCCGTCTGCAGCCACGTCACAGCTTCTTCTTCTCTCCCCTCCCCCCCCCCCCCTGCAGCTCACCATGTACTGCGAGGACAGCAGGTGCAGAATGGGAGATGAGTTACCACCCCCCCCCCCCCCCGCCTCGTCATTTTCATCTGCACTTTCAGTAGTATGTTGTCAGAGACCTCCTGCTGAGAGAGCAAGCATGATCAGAGATGATTTAACAGGCGTGGTGCCAGAGTGCCTGAAGGCAGGAGACGCCGAGCTTAAGATTTAGACTACTTAAAATCAGCTGTCAGTTGTAAAAATATTAGTCCCTTTTTGACAGTTGGTTTATCTTCCTTATTTATTATTTATTCATTTTGTGTTTTTGTTTCATCGCCTGCCTCGTCGAGTGAAGAAAAAACTGAAAAGATGAACGCAGCATTACTGATTTATAAAAAAAAAAACAGCGTTTTCCATCTCTTTGAGTTGACATGGTTACACAACTGGAAGGGAGAGCTAGAGTTGCAACACTTTATCAGTTGTTGAAGCGGCTGATTGAAGGAAAATGAATCTGTAGCCATCTAGATCTTCTTGTTTTACCTCGTTATGTTATCATTCATTCTTCCCAGCTTCCCATTGTCAGCATTTACTGGTGAACATCTCTTTGTGTTGGTACAAAAGGGAGACATCACTTTGGACTTTAAAATACTGGGAGAGGCTTCTCCTTTCCTTGCTTTGATGTTGTATTGACGCTAAAATAAATCAATCAAGGAAGTCAAAGTCTGCAGATTAGTTAATAGAAAACCATCTATAAAATAATCAAGTTATCAGTGTCGGGGCTTCGCTGCTTCTCTGTCTCAATCAAATCTTGAAGCTCTTGGAGGAGCGTTTATGTTCATGTGGATTTTGGCGCCGCCTGTGGACAAAAGTGGTACCACATTTTCTTTGCCGATTTTTATCCAACACAAATTAAATGTGTGTATGGTGGAGAGGGGTTTATGAAAAAAATCGGTCTCTTAACAATCAAATGTATTACTAATTGACAATCTCAGCTGTAGACGTGGACTGTTTGATCATGGCCAGTGTAAAAGTTTTTTTGAGCTAACGGTGGATGATGTGTTCCTGTGAATAACAGGCTGTTTCTGCAGAATCACTTCTTCTGAGACTTAGCATGCAGGAGCAGTTTCAGTCCGTTGTATCGTCCATTTGATTCCTGATAGTCTTGTTTGCTCTTGTAAGTTATAAAGATGCACCATTGTGTACTTAATTCTGTTTTTTCACTGAACTGGGTACGACTGGTTCCAGTCTTGGCCTTTAGAATATACACAGCTGTACTCGTGTAAAGCGTATTCGACTCACTGTAGCAGAAGAGGAGATAAATCACAGCTATATGTAACGTGCCCTTGCATTAGGGGTTTATATAAGGTTGACTTACCCCTCCTCTGACCATCACACATTTCTGTCCACTGATATCCCTCAGTTACATTTTTTATTTTATCGACCTGCTAAGAATGAGAAGCTTCAGCTTCACTTCCCCATAAAACTAAAGGAGAGCCTGTCATGTTTTTTTGTTTTTTTTGTGTTGTTCCCTCAGGAGACGCAGCAGATTCCCACAGAAGAAGTCGCTCTAGACATCTGCCTCTCCAACGGTCAGAAGGTCACAGTCAACATCCTGACTTCGGACCAGACGGAGGACGTCCTCGATGTGAGCGCTCTACAGTCGTTCGAAAGCACATAAACACAACAGGAGACCTTCTCACTATCACGCGGGCTGGTCGTAAAAATAGTCAGGCTGAAGATGTTTTTTTAAGGACGGGTGTAAATCCAGTAACTGGTGCTCTGCCTAGAGTAGGTCATATCATCTGGTGTTTATCGATCTTGAACTTGTGTTTATGGCTGGAAATGACAGGAGGAGTGCTGATAAGTGGTCAGAAGTCCCGATAAGCTTAACATCTCTGAGTTCATTTACAACCTCCTCAGGGTTTATGACACTTTAAGTAGACTGCTGTTCATAGAAGGCTTCCTGGATGTCCTTCAGTTAGCTTTAATGTGTCAGGCTTTTCTGAACATTGAAACTAATATTGTTCACGTTCATTCAGGAAGGCCGACTTATTAGCTAAACAAATGAAACCTCGCACAGAGGAGACGTTGGAATGAAGTAGGTGGGACCAACAACCAAACTCCAGATTATGATGAATGAAAACTCTTCTTTGACTGACCGTCACCACACACACACACACACGCACACACACACACACACACACACACACACACACACACACACACACACACACACACACACACACACACACTATGAAGAGGATCCCTGCAGTAAACATGTTGATGTTTCATCATCGAGCCTGGCTGTAAATCAAGCCCGTTCGTTCGCTCTTATGAAAGTTTAACCAACGTTAGTTAACCTCTGTTCGGCTCAGCAGGTGTCCGAGTATTTCTCAGTCACATTGGGGTAGAAAAAAATAAACAAACAAAAAAAAAAAATCAGGAGGTCTGTGTTGTCTCTGAAAGCAACAAGTGTAGTTTAAGTTCAGAGAAAAGAGAAGAAAGCACCACAGATGACCGTGAAGGCCTTTGAACACTGGCTCTGTCTCCCCCCCCCCCCCCCCCCCCCCCCCCCCATCCATAATTGAAGCATGATTAAACGCAGTGGGGGTGGGGTGGAGGGGGCTTCTTATCTTAAACATACTGCCAGCTGATGTTTCCTGATATACACATGGAAGCATTCTGCAGCCACTTCATCAACAGTCGAGTCTCTCCTCGATCTCGTCTTGGTTTCGTGTCGACAGACACAGAGACACAGAATCTGCTTCACTGTGCGATGACTCGGACTCATTTTGTGTCACACTGTGAACTTTCTCAATGAGAGAAAAATAAACGTCTTGGACTCAGTGTGCATCTAAACAACAGAATCAGTGTGCAAAGGCCTTAGGCTTTGATTAATCATTTTTTTCTCTCGCGGATAAAGTCGTCGTTCTGTGTGAGGCCGTTACAATACTGCAGCACGGTGCTGGTTATTTCCAGCTGACGCAGTACAATCTCCAGTTAAATGAAAAATCCATTGTTCATCTCATCTGTTCTTCAAACACAGTCGCTGCTTTACAGTGCGAATAACTTGATTGCATTTGACCTTGAAGGCGACCCTTCCTTTCTGTCTCATCTCTCTGCAGACTGTGGCAACCAAGCTTGACCTTCCAGACGACCTCGTCGGTTACTTCAGCCTCTTCCTCGTCCGGGAAGGTGCGGACGGAGGTTTAACATGTAAGTCGCAGAACAAGTTTCCAAAAGAATCGGCGCATAGAAAACGTCTTCTGTAGCTCTAGCCGAGTTTCATCTCCACGTGTAACGGCGTGAATAGAAATAGTGCAGCCTGTGTGATTGGCTGTCGAGCCTAATGATCGTCAAAGACACTGATTGTCAGAGATAGATTTGTGTTCAGAGAAGCACACGCCAGTAAGTCAGTGATGCCGTTAGCTATGTATTGCTTGAAGAGGCAGACCCATCGCCATCATGGTTTCCTTTTTGTGTGCGTTACAGTCACAATCTAAAACACGAGGATATGCTCCACAGAAACTGTGAACAAACTGTTGAAACAGTTCCATTACATGAATACTTTGATATTTTCTTTAGTGTTTTCATCATATCCAAATGTGCAGTGATGGTTGCTGGGTAATATTGGATCATGTGACCATGCAGCAGATAGAAGCTGTGACCTCAGCCCGAAACGATCTTAACATCAGGCTAGATACATGTCAAGACCAGTTATACTTTGAATTTGTTACAGTCTAACATATTCTTGCTACATATACTGTATAGCCTAATTGTGTACATGTGCACCAGGGCCCGTCGTGACTGCCTTACACCACTGTCCACATATATTATTATTATTATTATTATTAAGAGAAATGGGAGAAGACAGGGAGGAAATCTTCAGTTTGATTTTTCTGATTATTTACAGTCAGTCTGGAATTTCTAAAAGCGTCTTAAGAAGAAATCCTTCCAGCTGGAAACCGTCAAAAAGGAAGTTATGTTGATCAAATATCTGAGACTTCATGAAATCATCATAAGTGTGCTACTTTATCAGATCCTCTGTAAACACACAAAATAAAACTCAGAGTACAGATCGGTCAGACGTGGACACTCACAGACTGTAAACTCATCTTCCACTCTTAACGCCCCTCGATGAAGCGTACAGAGTCGTCTCTGGCTGCAGGCCAGCAGCTCTCTGAATCTGAGCCTCTGTTTGGATATTCACTGTCGTTTATTTGATAGAAAAAGAAAATGCACGGCCTGTGAGGGTTGTGTCCTCGAGCTTTGTGATGCTCTGAACACATGAATGATGCATTAAAGCCAGAGTGTCAGTTAGAATCAGCCTGTGTGTCTGTGGTCATACAGCACAGTAATGGCAGCCCGTGTTTAGACTGGCATGAGCTCGCACAATAGACTCATCAGGGCGAGAAACCATTGTTGCAGTTGGAATTCTAAAAAATAAAAAAAAAACCCAGAAAACAAGAAGCTTGTTTCAGATCGGCGGCATTCAACAGCAACTTTGAATGATTAAAATACAAGAGGAGTCGACAACTTCTGCAAACAGTCTGAATATATTTGAGAGAGGAGTACAAACTTTAGTTGTTTGGAAGAAAGTCAAACGTAAAAAAAAAAAAACAACAACATTTGTTTATAATTCTAATCTTTTCAGTGTGTTTTGGTCATGTTTGTGCATAAATGAAAAATGTTTCCAACAACACTGCATCCCCAAAGTCCTTCACTGCTGATATGTGAAGTCTGTTGTCGACAACATGAAATAAATGGATAAAGAGGCGCGGTATTTATCAGTCCCGTTGTCAGACTGTGAAGTCATCAGAAGAACACTCCGAACATAAATAATGAATATCTGAACTTGACGCGTTGAGACTCTTTTCTTATTTCACAATCTTGGATTCGGAGAATTTTCTTTCACTTTGACTGTTAGTGGCAGTTTTTCTGAGCCGTGCCTCAGCTGCGTCGTCACAAATTCTTTGCCGTCTTTAATACTCGTTAGTTGTCCCACATGTTTTGGAGACGCAGCAGTTAAAGTGTTGTACTGTTTTTAAAGGCTCAGATTTCTATCATGCTCTGTAATCCTCCACAGAGGAGCTTCCCAGGAGCTGCTGACACCTTTGTTTGTACACATTGCTTTATGAATTTGTGAACAATCCTATTTTCACCCACATGTTATGTATAATGAGTACAACACAG
Source organism: Symphodus melops (assembly GCF_947650265.1). Lineage (NCBI taxonomy): Eukaryota > Metazoa > Chordata > Actinopteri > Labriformes > Labridae > Symphodus > Symphodus melops. The sequence goes on from NC_136691.1 coordinate 11,684,682, forward strand.
TCAAGGTCACATGTTTCAGTTTTCCGTTCCTCACAGCCCTCTCAGGTTAAAATCCATTCAGTCCCCTCGTCTCCCGTTTTCCACCTACCCAAAAAAAATCTCCCCCCGGTCTCCTCACGCCAAATCCTTTCCAGGCAGGCTCGAAACCCTGCCAGGCCAACTTGGAGGGATCCGTTAAAATATTGCAGGCATGTTGTATATTCTTGGCAGAGCTTAAATCTGAAACGTCTGAGCTGTTTGAAAGAGAGCGGCCATGTGTTGAATCTGACTCGGCTACTCGAATTAATCCAGCGCAGCAGGCCGCCATTCAAACAGAGCCGGTGGGAGTGTGGAGACGACGAGGGCAGCTGTGAGGAGTCGCTCCCTCTCTGACCAGCACTACGTTCTCTACGAGTCTGTGTGTGTGTGTGTGTGTGTATCAAAGTGTGAAGTGAAATATGCAAAGACAAAAAAAGAAATACTTGTGCTGTTGTTGTTCTCCCGATTTTTCCAACTTTCTTTAATACGGATTGATTTAAAGAAAAAAAGGTTAAAAAATATCTGAAGTCTTCAGTTTGCATCTGCAGAGATTCTCAAACACTTTCCTGCCTCCTCTAAGCATCTTCGCTGATAAAGAAGGAAAAAAAAAAAGGGGGGGGGGGAAAGAAATCCTTGAACAAACATAATTGCAAACTGAAAGGGGGCCGTTAAGTCGTCGGATTTGAGGTGTTGTGCTCATTTGTTGATGCCTGGAAACCCAGCAGCAGCATGGCTAAGCACCTGAGCTCTCCTCCACTCTCCTCAGGGAACAGGATGCAGTGAAACAGCTGCAGATTAGGGACAAACACACACACACACACACACACACACACACACGCACACACGCACGCACAGAGCCCATTATCTTTCCTACATTATAAAACTCACACACATGAAAAGTCTTAGCCTCCTGGGACCTGTCCAGATGGACTTCTCCGATCCTTCATTGTTTGTTGTTTCCATCATTATCCACATGTCCTTGGGACTTAACTCAAGTTATCTCTCTCTCTCTCTCTCTCTCTCTGTCTCTCTCTCTGTGTCTCTCTCTCTCTCTCTCTCTCTCTCTCTCTCTCTCAGTTGTTCGGAAGCTGCAGGAGTTTGAGCTGCCTTATGTTTCCATCACCAGCCTGCGGAGTTCTGAATTTCACATAATCCTGCGGAAGAGGTACCCACCACCTGCTCACATTATGACTTTGGATGAATCGCATCAAATTCTCTCCAAAGTGATCTCACGCACTGATGGTCTGTACTGTATAAAGGGAGTTGGCACACAGCAAACGAACTGAACTGCTCAATGTGGTATCATTTATTTCAGTGGAGCGGTTAAAATGTGTCATTCTGGGTGTTGCTCCTTTAAATCCCTTATCTTCAGTGAAGCGTTCACTCTTAATGCGTCTTATCTGACTTCACCATCGTCTACAAAAAGCAGTTTAATTTAAAAAAAAAAAAAAAGTCACCAGATTGATTCGTTTGACAATTTATCTGGCTGATCATGATTGTTATCAAGAGCAGGAAGGAGGAGGGATGAGACCAAGGCCTGATCTCTGTGCAGTATTCAATCTTTCATGTGTGAACATAAAGGGGAATATCTTCAGTGTCTTTTTAAAGGGATTTAAATTGGCACAAGAGAGAGAGAGAGGAGGACTGTTCCGCTCAGCATCAATAAGTTATTCTACTTTTGTGCATTTTTCCTGCACAAAATTCTTTGTGCAGGAAACAAAGAATTTTTCTTTTTTTTCTTTTTTTTTTTTTTTTTTATCAAAGCATCCACATTGGGCCCCTGTTTACCGTGATTGGTGGAACATGCGCCCCATATACAGAGGCTGCTGTCCTCGATTCACTGATGGCATGTCAGACTCCAGATCCTGATGCTGCTTGGTGCATGTCATCCCCCACATTTCCTGCGTCTCTGTGGCTGTTCTACCAACTCAGACCAAAAAAACAAAAACAAAAAAAACACCCCAGCTACAGAAAAACAGAACCTTACCCCATACCCTTAAACTTCACACCCCCTGGAAACAGAAGAGCTCATGAGTTGTAGTCAAACACTCGTCTGGTTCTGGGCTATTTATAGTTCATTTATCTTTATTGAAACAGTCGTAAAATGAGAGTGCAGAGGGTCAGGGCTGCTTGTGCAAGGAAATCCTTTTTTTTTTTCATATGAAAAATCTTGCTGGGTGGGCCACCCAAATAATTTCAAACCCCTGGAAAAAGAAAAAAAAAAAAGGATGTTGCCTCCCCCTCTCCTCAATTCTCTCCTTCGTCACACGTCGTCACCCTGCCCCCTGCTGACTGAGGTACACAGGATGTTTACTTTCTTTCTGCCTCAAGGAGAGTCTTAGTCCTTCTGACCTAGTTTCTCTGAGGAGTGTAGAGCAGCGAGGGAAGAATGAATGTAGAACTAACAAGTGGAGGTGGAGGAAAAACAAACCCCCGAGTGTACGAGCTCCAGAGGAGGATCTGGTCCAAAAGAAGTGAAAGGCTGTTTTCTGGCTAACTGAGAACGCTGGAAAAAGTGGGAGCGATTGTCGTCACATGTCCAGTGAAACCTTCCCCCTGAACTGTAATTATTTACTCGCAGAATTCAAGAAATGAAAACATGAAATGAGTTGAGATCTAATACATCAGCATGCTTAAAGGAAAAAAATCCAATAAATCAAATGCAGAGTTTCTTACAGAATCCACCGCCTCTGTTCTCTTCTTCCTCTCTGTCCTCGTCTCCTCTCTACTTCCTCGTCTCCTCTCTAACCTGCTTTGAATAGCTGAAGTAGTCGGGCATCATGCTCGTCGTCTGCTTCGACTACTTCTCCTTTCACTAGCAGCTCTTGAGTCCTGAAGCTACAACATGTCAAATGTTCCATGCCTCCCAGCGAAGTGGTGTACACTTAAGTGTAATGAGATTTTTGCCCGTGAGCATTTTAAATTCAAAGTCGAAAAAGTGTTTGGCTTGCTGGGTTTTTTTTTTTTTTTTTTGGTTCCTCTCTTCTTCTTTTTTTAGCACATTATAATTTTTTTGGCCGTGTTCATATGTAATCACAGATGTGATTCTCTCTCCTTAAACTGAATTGATGCGTTTTCCTAACGTCACGCTCCACTCTTCAGAGTGCCCTTCAGCACCCACACATCTCTCCCTGTGCACAGATTTAACAGAAGGAAAGAAAAAAAGAAAACAACCTCTCTAATACATCCACAGTGCTGCCCTTCAGATCACCAAGGGTGGAGGAGAAACGACAGATGTTTACACCACAGTCACGTGGAAAGGAGCGTGTTTCTCATCTCATGAGTTCAGATGATTCTGTAACTTCTTATTAAAAAAAAATGCATTGTGACCTTGATGAAAACTCATTAGAAGATGAGGATTTCTTTGAGGTGTGTGTGTGATTAGCAGCACATCTGCAGAGTCATCGTTTCTCTCATGTATGCAGACGATCACAGCAGAAGAGATATATATATATATATATATATATATATATATATATATATAGTGACAAGAAGCTGTTTGAGACTTTTTAAATAAATGTGGAATTGTAGCTGTTGCCTCTTTGTTGAATGTAATTTATGATGGAAAACAGATGAATAAAGATTGTGTCCTTTTTTTTTTTGTTCTGCAGCTACTGGGACATGGCGTACGATGGCGACGTCATGGACAACAGAGTGGGCCTGAATCTGCTCTATGCCCAGGTAACAGACTACATGACTGAGCTGATCCAGACACTGTTTATTTTCAGCAGCTAAAGTGCACTCAAAAATACCTTCTTTTTTTTATTTTTTTAAGATGAGTGTCACCTCGGGACGTGGAACCAAATCGAAATCACTCCTAGGCGTGATTGCATTTGTTTTCATTTAGCTTCTGTCGATTTTTATTGCGCGTTCGCCTCGGCAGCAACAAGAAGAGAGCCGAAAACCAAGCATCGCTCCGAGCCTCCAAACGCTTTTGTCCGTCCCCTGAGTCCCTCTGTTCTCCGTTTGCGATGTCAGCTTGTTCTCACTTTGCAGCACCTCGACTCTCCTTCGTCTGTGTGCTCCTCTGTGATCCTGTTAGCAGCACATCGCTTTCAACGCCACAACGGTGATCTGACGCGTCGAGCACTTCTTTTCAGGGCCGCAAGCTCGATTTAAAATCTGAAAATTGCCTCCTGCACGTCTAATGGGAAAGGTTTCTTAAAGGAAAATCAAAGACAAATAAACAGAGTGTGCAGGGGTGTGCATGTTTCTGCGTAATTATTCGCTGACCTTGCACTGTTCACATCAAAGCTTGAGGGTGTGATGTCTCCCATGTGTACCTAAAGAAACACACAAACCTGCTTTGTTTCGTCAGCCCTTGCAGAAAGATGATCTCCTCCTTTCTTTCTTCCTTTTTTTTTTTTTTTGTATTTTCAGACAGTATCTGACATTGAGAGAGGCTGGATACTCGTCAACAAAGACCAGCACAGGCAGCTCAAATCACTGCAGGAGAAAGGCTCCAAGAAAGAAGTAAGGAAGGGCATCTCTTCCAGATGATTTAGCCTCTTCACACTGTCATGGATACAGCTGTTACACAGAGGACAATTCTCAGCCTCAAGTGCGATGTGTGATGCCGTTAGCCTCTTTTCCCCCTGATGAGAATTTTAAATAATTCAGCTGAGAATTCAAACATATTCTCACTGGGGATTACACGAAGACAGATTTTTTTTTTTATTATTATTATTTTTTTTGTCATTTCATTGAATAATGTTTTTTTTTTTCTTCTCCCAGTTTATCCACCTGGGTCAGACTCTCAAATATTACGGCTTTATAAAGTTTGACCCTTGTGTCACCGACTTCCCGGAGAAGGGCTGCCAAGTCATCGTCAGCGCCGGCAACAACGAGCTCAACTTCCACGTCAAGCTGCCCAACGAACAGATGAAGGAGGGGAGCTTCAAGGTCACGCGCATGAGGTGTTGGCGAGTCACGTCGTCTGTAAGTGGAAGCATGAACGGGGGGGCGGGGGGGGGGGAGGGAGGGGGGAGTGGGCTCGCCTTAAGGCTTGTGTGTATCTCATCAATAGCAGTGATAATCCAACCGGAGTCTCTCCATACTGTTATGAAACTGTGAGCTGGCTGAGTATGAGATGCTTCTGGCTGTTTGTTCACAAAGCTCCTCTCGCCGCTGCTGCAGTAACAAATGTCTTCAGTTCTGCCAAGCAGTAGTTTTTACTCCTACTTCTCGCTAAAGTGCTGACCTCCACACCATCCGTCCTCATCAGCCCAATGACCCACACACACGGGATGGTGCTGCATCGATCCACCAGCAACCACGCACACACATGCGCACACACACACACACACACACACACACAGCTGATAATTGTCTGTCTGTGAGAAGGAATAGTGCTGGCATTCAGTCTGTAGTGCGAACAGCTACGATGCTTCGCTGTTTACATCCTGCGCTAACAACCCTTTAGAGAAAGACGGACGCTAAATCGACCAGAGGATGAAAACACAAGAGGCTGCGTTCCAATTGATCCGTGCACATGAGATGCTGTTGGACACTGATTGATTCATCAGGACTGCTTCACTGTAATTCGTCAATGCAAGTCACTGAGCGAGAGATGAATCCTTTTTTTTTTTTTGTTATTTTTCAAGAATTGTTGGAGGCTGATGGTGAGAAAAACGTGCCACACAGGAAGTCATTTGACTGTAAAAAGTCCATACTATGTTAAGAACGGGCACATTTAAAAGAAATGACAATTACAGATCCATCTTTTTTGTCATGAGCGATTCCCACTTTAACTCCTCTGTTGCCTTGTTTTAATGCCTTTTCAACAACACACGTCTTCTTATAAATCTCTATAATTACAGATTCAATTTAAATTTCCATCATGCACCACACACCCGACCCATCTTTAATCTGCACGTTTCTCTCCTGCTTCCAGACAGTTAATCTTAAAAAGAGGCAGCGTGATCGTCTGTTTTCACCACTGTTAAAACGCTGAGACGAGCGCGGCGTGCCACATCATTCCAGCCAGCCTGAAAGAAAGACGAACATTTACAGTCGTAAGACCTCATTTAAATGGAGGTGGGAGAGCGCAGCAGAGTCGTTCTGTGATTCCCAGAAGCTCGTGTGCTTCTCCAGAAGTACGTTGGCACTGAGACGTGGACACACGGCAGCACATCTGAAATGAGAATACATCTTGGCTCGCCTGATTATGGACTGAGCGCGCTCGCTGCGTTTAAATTCTGAACACATTCTACTGTAAGAGGTCAAAGTCATTTTAATGAGGCCTTTCCTCTCCGACTAACTATTCAAAACATCATGTTCATGGCAGTGCCATAGCCCCCCCCCCCTCCTCCATACTCATCTCAAATTGCATCCGGCAGATCGTGCACAGTATAAACAGTGAGCGTGTCAGAGCTTTGATTTCGCATGTTTTCCTCGTGTGTGTTGTAACTACGGGAGGGGCAGACGGTCTCTGACCCAGAGGAAACCCAGAGGCTCCGTGTGTGTGTGTGTGTGTGTGTGTGTGTGTGTGTGTGTGTGTGTGTGTGTGTGTGTGTGTGTGTGTGTGTGTGTGTGTGTGTGTGTGTGTGTGTGTGTGTGTGTGTGTGTGTGTGTGTGTGTGTGTGTGTGTGTGTGTGTGTGTGTGTGTGTGTGTGTGTGTGTCTAACATTTTCGTGGAAGCATTTCAGATTCTACATACTTCTGTCTTTCTCTCTTGGCACCCACGTTACGCCTCGTCTCCTTTAGATCTGGGTGCCTGCGGTTGGTGATGCAGCAGCTTAAGAATGGCAGCTTACACCTTGAGATAAAGGGTAGCAGATGTGATCGAGCTGCTTACACAACCCCTCTGGTCGTGATGTTGAATTGCAAGCTTTAGAATTCAAGCTGGGGAAAACGCACATTAAGATATATTTGACTGAAATAAAGACTGGAAATTGTAGAATAAAAATGAAATATTAAATCTCAAGCTGTTGATGTCAGCAGTTGCATTTGTGAAATTAAAAAAGATGATAATGATGATGACCGAATCCTCACTCTCCCATCTTTATCTTTGCGTCCCGCTCTGCAGCAAGTCCCGACGACAAACGGCACGACAAATCCCTGCAGCTCATCCAAGTGTGAAGTCAAGCTGGAGCTGGCCTTCGAGTATCTGATGAGCAAGGACCGCCTGCAGTGGGTCACCATCACCAGTCAACAGGTGAACAGTCACACGGGGTCAGCGTGCGCGGCGACCAGCGTGGAGCTAAGGAGAGCATGAAGTTGCTGTGACTGTTACGGTCCATGCATTGAAGCCGCACTCCAAACTAGGCCGCTATGTATTTTCAAAAAGATGTCAAAGCACACTGAAATGAACTCTCCTCATCAAATCACAGTTTCTTTGTTAATTGTGTGATTTCAGGCCATCATGATGAGTATCTGTCTTCAGTCGATGGTGGACGAATTAATGGTGAAGAAGTCAGGCGGCAGCATAAAAAAGGTACTTAGAACATATCTATTTAAAAAGTTCAGGTCCACGTCCTTCTGTATATCAAGATACTCTTATCTGCATAGTATGTTACACGTGCTTCCTTCCATTAGATGTGACTTTTTTATGATAGATTTGCTAATGGTAACACATGGAGCCTATTTTTAAGCAGAAAAAATTAGGATTATGTCTTTCTTTTTTTAAATGGGGTGATTATGGGAATAGTAGGTCATTGTTTTATAGTGCTAAAATAACTAAACTTAACTCTTTTTTTTTTTTTCTACTTGGTCACTTCTGCTGCTGTCTCCATCCTCTAGATGCTGAGGAAAAGACACAATGGCTCCATCCACAGGACAGACAGTCAGCAAGCTGTGAAATCCCCCCCTCTACTGGTGAGAACAGGAACTGCATGCTCTAACTTTTTGACTTTTGATAGATTTTTAAGTACAGAATAATTTTACTTCTGTTGTTCTTTTGCTGCAGGAATCTCCTGACCAGAACCGGGAACAAATTGTTAAACTCTCAGTGAGTAGCTTTTCGATTCTTACTTTTTTTTGATGGTGTGACAGAATCTATTGACAGAAGCTCGAATACATCACCGTCACCATGAAATAAATCATTGTTTGTTTGTTTGTTTTTTTCTTTAGACCAAGCTGAGCTCGGTGTCGCTCCGAGGGATCAGCGCCTCCAACTCCGCCAACGACATCAGCGGCAATGACTTCCATGGAAACTACGCTTTCGAGGGAATCGGGGACGATGACCTGTAACCCACGATCCGCCCTGCGCCCCTCTTCTTCCCACTCTCAGCAAACTGGGACGACAAAGATTACAAGCTGAGCTGAGCCGAGCCATGTGAACCACACAGGTGTCCAAGTCTGCGAGATTGTAGCTTCTTCCTGGAAAATTTGCAGCCTTAAGCTCTCATTTAATCTTTAACAGATTCATTTATATTACTCTAGATTTAAATTCCAGCTTCAATCGTTTCATTTTAAAGTCCCTTTGTTGTTGAACTTGTGGCCATATAATAACTAGCATGTAAAGTTACAGATCCTGGCATAGGGACGCTTCCAGTACATTAAGGTCTGAAAATGTCTCACTTCAGATTCATTGACGTCATTTACAGCAGAACAGAAGTTCTCTTAGGCAGTTACATTCTTAAGGTACAACATCTATTTAAAATATAAACCACATGAAGAAAAACAAAACCTAGATCATCTCTTAGTGGCTGCATGTTCCCTTTTGAAGCAGAAATCCAAACTTTGAGTAGGACCTGGCACTAGTGAGAAAACAGCAGAGCTGGGTGTTTGGGGTCTCTCCAGATAATCACAAGTCCAGTGAATGTGTTGAAATTGACTTTAAAACTGTAGACGTTTCACAGCAACCGCTTACTTCTATGTACGATCAACGTTTGGCTTGGCTAAATACCAAAATGTCATGTTTTTATACTGCTAGTGTGTCATGCTCTTCATGTGCCAAGTCGGTAAATATCTCAGCAGATGATAAAGAGTAATGTTTGTAGAGGCACGGTCACTCATACTGCCTTCAGAAATAGTCTTTAAGCCTTAACTTGTACTTTTAATTTTGCCTCGCGGGCCACCGTATCATTCAACAAGACATTGGTTGAAACCACAAATAAGCGCCAGTGTCAGCCAGTGTTTCCTAAGTCTCGCAGGACTTGTTGGATGGTGGATTTGGGAGGGAGCTGCTTGCACTTGCTGAAGCCATCATTTTGCACAGTATTACAGGTGGAGATGAATGTTTGAGCGAAAGCTTGGGCGTTGACTTTAAACATTGTGTGTGGCTCTCGAATTCCATCGAATCTTTTTTTTTTTTTTTTTTTTTTTTTTTTAAAGACCATTTTTTAAAGGTTTCTCATAAATGCCAAATTATAGTTTACTAAAGCATTTTGCACAAAATAAACAGAAAATTATGACAATGTCACTTTTTATATTATGTACATGCAATTAAGTATTCTGAACATTTACTAATATCTTTCTCATCAATAGCTTGTTGTAATCCAATAGATCAAATGTAATCTAAGCTGTCTAGAGCACAGAAAGTTGAGATGGACTAACATATATCATTGTTTACATAATGTGTAGAGGCTTTTTTTTTTTTTTTTTTAGGTAAAATGTAAAGTGTTTACGAATTCAGACTTTCTTTGTCTTGTCTTTGGGCGAGTGATGGTGTCGTAGGAGCGTTCCTGCAGGCTTCATTTCTTTGTAATTAGTTTGTACATTGTGCCAATCATCTCAGAGGATATAGAAGATGAGGCGCTTCGATGAAGATGCTCATGTGATCACAAGTGCTGGAGAACAAAGTTTTTAGTGAGCAAGCAACAAAATGAACATTTCCCGCTGTTTTTTTTTTTTTTTTAAAACATCATTCCATTTTTCTAACTGTTAGCATCTGACATCTGTGTTTTTGAAGCCTCTGCATGTAAATGGATACCAACCTATCAGCAGCTTTAATCTCACTGGTAGCCTGAACTGTCGGTCAAAATGTTCTCAATATTGTCTCGTTCTGACATTTTCAATCTTTTTTTTTTATTTTTTAATATGTCTAATTCCATGTATGTGGAAGCTGCACGGTCCAGCTTGTCCACTAATGCGTTAGGTGCCAAATTTAAAGTGCATTTCTCACCAGCATCACTTTTAACAACAAATGTCCGATTTTACGAAGGTTGTATCGACTTCATTCATTTCGCTGTTTCATTTTAATTTGAAGTGTTCAGGTCCGAGACGGGAATGATGATGCTACAATAAACTCTGAAATTTGATCATACTGCGGTCTTTGCTTTGTTTATGGTCCATGTTTTCTTTTCATCATTATGAAGCTTTGGTTTTCAGATGTGTCATGCAATGACTCTTATTCTGCAAACAGCAATAAAACCAGATCATCTCAGCAGTTGTAGGAAAGCCTCACTGCATGTGTACACGTGAACAAGAACTTACCTGAAACAGTAGTTAGATGGAACTTAATATCTCGTGACAATTTTGAATTTAGACATTTGACATCGTAAAGTGATAAGTGAGTTGTCCGTGCAAAGCAAATGAGCCAATATTTTTGCTTCACCAATGATTTAATCTGACTCCAGTAATTACACTGTTAACAATCTTTAGTATGAGATCCACAGTTGCTGATCTGACTGCTGCAGCCATGAACACTGAGCTTAATGCTAACGTCAGTATGCTAACAAAACATGCTGGTTTTAAGAAAAACACAAGATTCAGTCTGCTCTGACATTCAATGACATAAATTCCACGTTTATTTCAAAACCCTCGCTTAAGGCATTTATGAGACACTGCATAATGACAGAAAATGGACACTTAAGGAGGGGGTGTCTGTACTAATTAACGGGTGCTCCACCGTGTCACAGGAAGTTGGCGACCTGAAAAAAAATCTCTCACTTGCATATAATAATTCAGAAAGACTCCAAATAAATCAGTCCCTATTATTTCCCATGATACATAAATGACACATCACACATTGAAAACGAAAAAGACAAATCTATATATTTAAGGATGAACGTCTAGTGTGCAGTGTGTTACAGTCGTATTAGAAGAATAAGAGAATGATGCTCACTAATGTCATCTTATTTTCTCAAAGTAAAAACACAAGAAAGGGTGTCCTTTCACAGTCAGCAGTGTTCAAAATAAAAGGTGGTTTGCGTAAGGCAGCGAAATGAACACATTAATGTCTTGCACATTTAAATTGTAATGTTTGTATGTAGACGTAACAAAAAAAAAAGATTGAGGACACAAATTGGCCACACGCCAAATCACACATAAGTGATGTCAACACATGATTCCCTTTACAGCTTTTTTTGTAAACTTTCCAAACACACCTGTAAATGAATCACTGTGCTTTTTCTTTAAACAAAAACAAAGAAGACTTGGGTCTTTCAAAATGCTACGCATGCAATCTAAGACTTTAAACAGGACTTTTTTTTTTTTTTTTTTTTTTTCCCCACCTTTCTTTACAATGTTAAGAGGGCCACACCACATTTTGTAATCCTGAGGGATTTGGCAAAAGTGACTTTATATTTGAAGACACTGCAGATTTTTTTTGACTCGCAAACACAAACAAATGAAACAATAACAATAAGTGTAAAACATTTCCAGTACTACTGAATAGCACTTTGCTAGTAGTTCATACAGTATACAGGCACATGCTCCAATGCAAACAGAACACTATATCGTTCATCTTTACTTACTTTACTGCTGCACTGTGTAGTTCCGGAGAACTTGCCGGAAAATGTAATCAAACTCTGTCTTTAAAATACCTGACAGGGGTAAATAATGTGGTGGAGGAGAGACGACGGCTGAGTAATAAATCATGGTATTTATTGGTACACAAAAAGGACGGCAGGTCTGTCTTTATGTAAAAGTAAAAACTCAAACAAACTACACAGTGCAACTCAACAGCTCAGCAACAATTGTGCACTAGTTCAGTTAAAGGTAGGGCTGGTCATTTTCTCTGGATGCACTTTTTAAGATGTTGGTTGAATTTGTCTTTGGATCCTGACAGAAAGTAAAAATTCATGTGCTCTGAAAACAGAACAAAGAAAATCCGTCATCTGTAGCGGTTATAAGCCTGTAAAAAAAACTGAAGGAGGTACCAATCTGATGAACCAATCACGTCTCCCTGCTCGAGCCCACACTCGCGTCACTCACTCAACGTCACCGATGACGGCCATTAAGATTAGTCGTTGGCTGCTGTGAGTCGTAAAACAGGCCTTTTATTAAGGCGTTTATTTACCGCTGAATGAGACGACGTAATTTAAACACAACGCACGCAATGAGCTGAGCTTAGCGTCTAGTTCAAGGCGCTGGTGCATGCAAGAAAAGGGGCGGGGCTTTTGGGGGAAGGGGGTGGGTGTTTATGGGGCACTGAGGGAATGCGACTTTCCAAATCAAGCTAGCTTTTAAAAAACGACCAACCCTGCCTTTAACGGAGGTGTATTTGGTAGTGTTCTCTGTCATGGGATGAAAAGTGGCATATATGTGTTAAAATGAGGGATACATGTTGTAATAGACTAGTGTGGGCTAACTTACACAATGAGACAGTCAACTGGTAAAGAAGAAAAATTCCCTTTATCTTGACTCGAACACGCCCATCCACCTTTCTTAACCAGAAAAGGGATGTTGAGATTCAGAATAATAGTTTTTCATAATGTGCGAGATTCTACAAATAAACAATTAGCAGCCATTGAAGACATCTGACATACACTTAAAGAATGACACACAATGAAACAATATAAAGGCTCTGTGAAGTAAACAAAAATAAAACAAGTTGCTGGTAGCTTAGTTTTGCTGAGTTTTTCCTTTTATACAATCTCCAGTTTGTAACACGACGGCATCGTCTGTCCTCCCTCTCTGGACATGAACTGCATATCAACCCCCGTTTCTTTTCTGTGAGTCTGACTGACTGCTCCCATCCCTTTCCTCGCTTCCTGTTCTTCATCATTGCCCGTCGCCGGGACTTTGACCCAGCCGTCTGTGGCCAGGCCGTGCTTCTTCTGGTGTCTCTTGTAGTTGTCCCAGTGGCCCGTGGTGTAGCCGCACTCGGCGCATTTGTACGGTTTCTCTCCCGTGTGCCGCAGCATGTGGCGCTTCAGATTCATACTCTGGTTGCAGCTGTAGCTGCACACGGCGCACTGGAATGGCTTGAGGCCCGAGTGCACACGCTGGTGGCGCTTAAGGTTGGCCAGGTTCCCGCAGGCATAGTCGCACAAATGGCACTTGTAAGGTTTCTCTCCTGTGTGCACCCTGTGGTGCCGCTTGAGGTTGTCGAAGTGCGCCGAGGCGTAGTCGCACTGAGGGCACTTGTACGGTTTCTCACCGCTGTGTGTTTTCATGTGGCGTGCCAGGTGATTGGGGTAGTGTGTGAGGAAAGGGCACGAGGCGCAGGTGTAAACCTTGTCGCTGCGCTCTCCTGGGCTGTTGGGAGACGAGGAGGAGTCTTTAGTCAGCATTTCGAGGGTGCACTTGGCGCAGATCTGTGCCGAGGAGCCGTCCTCGTCCTCAAGGACGACGCCGCACAACCGGCAGGTGAAAGGGAAAAGTGAAGAGGGGAGGGGAGCGTTGTCTGCTACGCCCCCTCTGCTCACTCGGCTGCCTATACTTCCCATGTTCTCCAGCAGGGACGGAGGTTGGTGGCTCGGTGCCGGATTAGACGCCGGTACGGGTGGTGGTGACGCACCCTTTAGGCCATCAAAGGCTGGCATGTAGTCGTTTTGGGTGCCCAGACTTAGGTTGGAAGTCGGCCTCACAACTTCTGAGAATTCACAAAAAAAAAAGAGCAAGACAGATCACATTATGTATACAAAGAATAGTTCTGAAAAACGCATCTTTTTAGACCAGAGGAATTTCATGAGTGTTTGAGGAAATGGTTCTTACCCTTGGTCGAAACACCAGACACTTCCTCGTTGGCTCTCTGCCCGGCCAAATGCCTCTTGAGGATGTTCTGTCCACTGGCAGCTTGTTGTGGCGCTTCCTGTACCGCTCCCAAAGTGGGAACATGCATGCGCTGGTGCCTCTTCAGGTTGCCCAGAGAACTGCAGGCAAAGGTGCAGCTGTCGCACTTGTACGGTTTCTCGCCGGTATGAATGCGCAGGTGTCTCTGCAGGTTCACCAGCTGGGCCGAGGCGTACGTGCACAGAGGGCAGTTATACGGCTTCTCCCCGTTGTGCGTCTTCATGTGACGCTTCACGTGGTTGGCGTAGCGCGACGCGAAGCCGCAGATGTGACACGAGTGCAGCTTGGGGAACTTGTCGTCGCCCGTCAGCTCTTTGTCGACCATGCCGTTCCCCACGCCGTCGCCGTCCAGCTGCAAACCTGAGCGAATCCCGCTCATGCTCCCAAAAGGTGAGCAGAAGTCCGCGCTCTTGGCTTCCCTTGAGGCTTTGCAGCACCTGAGGCAGTACGGACCCAAAAGGTCTATGCCCGGTCCTAAAGGTTCGTCGCGGAGCTGACCGCAGCCCCTGCAAGACAGGTAGGGAGGAAAGCCGGACTCTGACTGGGACGATCTGCCATCGTCTTCCCTCCCGTTGTCGGTGGCACCTTGTGAGTTTTCTGGATCACTCTCCATGCTGAGCTGGCTGTAGGCAGGGCTCTCTTCATCAGCCAGAGGATACACGGAGAAACCGATCTCTGCTGCTACTTCTGCACAGAAGGCAAAGGACGTTTTCAAACACTGCACATTTGATCTAAAAAAAAAAAAAACGCAGTCTCAGGTTGTGTCCCAAATCTACCTCTGTCACTACTCCTGTCTGATAGATGAACATGAGCACAATGAGTGAGGGTAGGTGATATTGAACTGGATACATCACCAGCGGATGAATACTTCTTTACACCATGCATTGTGCCATACTTTTCTTCTTATCTAACTCATCCTTCAGACAGCACTACACAATGGTAAACGTACCTAACGCGAGCAGTAAGACAGTCTGTACGTCACTCCAGAATATATCTGTCCTGCTATTATTAAATGTACAACACCTTAGAACTACCTCGTGTGTGTTTTCTGATGTAAATATATCCCTGAAGCAATGCATTGTGGACAAATTCAATACCCCAAATACAATGATAAACTGTAATTTCATAATTTTAAATGTAACATACAGTGCAGGTCTAGACAGGTCTTTGCTATATTATTTGTAGAGACCCAACTTTATCCACCAGTTAGAAAGCCCCGTATCCTGGAGCGGAAGCAGACTCATCTATACAAAGATAAAAGAACATCCGAGAGAAAAAAAAAAAAAAAAAAAAAAAAAAAAAGAGAGAGAGAGCTTAAAAAGAGGGGAAAAA
This sequence comes from Symphodus melops, assembly GCF_947650265.1. Taxonomy (NCBI): domain Eukaryota; kingdom Metazoa; phylum Chordata; class Actinopteri; order Labriformes; family Labridae; genus Symphodus; species Symphodus melops. The sequence continues at coordinate 11,699,934 of NC_136691.1, forward strand.
AACCCGAGACTTCCAAAGAAACTTCTTACACACTTTGTCTTCATGAAAGACGCTTTAAAAAGACGAGACACCTGAAGGTAACAGGTCCGATCCAAACGCTTCTCCTGCTGAACGGATCAACACTCTCTGATCAAGGAAGAACAAGCAGCCCGAGCAAAGTGGCTCTCAGCCCAGATGTGATCTCTCGCCACAGGAAAGGGAAAGGTAACCGTTCAGAGAGAAACATTTGATACTCACAGAGCTGCCAGCAAGATCACGTGCCATCCGAAGCTTTCAGACAAAAAAGAAAGGGGGGAAAAAAACAAAAAAAACAAAAAAAAAAGGGAGCGATGCTTTTCCCTGAAGGGGACCTCGGACCATGTTCACTCTGTTTTTCGGTCGGCTCGAGTGAGAGCCGGGGAGCTCAAAGAAAAGCGCCTCGCTCCTCAAACGCTGAGGCGGGATGTGAGGAAGGCGAGGGTCGACGTCGCCCTTTTATCTGCCCCCTGGAAACCCCTTGCGGATGATTACCAGCCTAATGATAATGACTATAATGGTGAGGCTGCAGCTGATGATGATGATAATGATGATGATGATGATGATGATGATGATGATGATGATGATGAGGAGGAGGGGGAAACGGTAATGGTGGTGGGAGCCAGGGCTGATGATGATGATGATGATGATGATGATGATGATGAATACATACCCTCTTATAATGGTGTCCTTGATGGTAATAGTCCTATTTTTATGACCATTATATAATAATGGCGTCTCAGCTCCTTTCTCTACTTTCCCATTTTTCAGACCACTCTCTCTGACAAAGAGGCATGCTGGGAAATATGAGCTGCTAGTTCCATTTCTCTTACTGTGGCAAGGGGGGGGGGCACTCTTCATCCTCAAAAACAAACCTACCAGTCCTTCTTTGTGGTACTGATGAAACCCCCTCTGCTGCTACAAGTCCTTCAGAGGTGAAACCATCAAAAATAACTCAACATCACATCTTCATTCTGCGTTCGATTGGCAAGGAATGAAAACGATTCCATCATCCTTTCACTGAACACATGCAGACCCATCTGTGGAATCCATTCAAAAAAAAAAAAAGCACTCTGATGATAACAGTGTGTTCCTCCTGCTATCTTAATTATGTCATCAACAGACACATTTGCAGGATGTGGGATAAGACGCTCGTGAGTTTTCCGAACACAGAACACAAACACACAACATTTGAAAGCAGTGAGACACTTAAAAAAAAGAGAAACATAGAAGTAGATGAGAAGACTGTTTAAAAGGCAACCTCTTAAAATACTCCCATTAAGACTTTAAACAGATTATTATGCTTATTTAAATTAGCTTTTTCCTGCAATAGCATCCCAAAGTTTCTCTTTATTAGGGTTAGGGTTAAACCATCCCCCCAAGTGGGTGACACTCCCACAGCTAGGTGTTTGTTCTGCCCTCTGAGGCCCCGTTTACACGGAGACGCTGTGACAGTAAAACGAAACCGTTGAGTAGCGGATTGGCCTTTCGTTCACGCGGCGTCGGTGTTTCACGCAACGCAAGCTTTTGAATTCGACCTCCAGGGTGGAGCGAAACTGATACGGGGGGGTGTATCGCAGCCATGTGAACGAAACGGAGCGGACTGAGTCTGCCTCCTCACCGTAAACAAGAAAGAATAATGCGTGAAAATCCGAGCTACGTTGCCTTCCAGGGAGAGGCGTGGTCAGACACGGCTCGCTTAGATTTAAAGCTACAGGAACGGAAACAGCCTGTTCTGAGCAGGGCTGAAATAGAGGGCTTTATGGGCACGATCAAATCCAGGATCAGAGTGGATTTAGAAGAAGAAACTTTACAGAGATGTTCTGGCGTGCTCTAAGACTTTTTTAAACTTGTTGAAAAGGAGGCTATCATGAAACCTTTAATTGTGACGCAACCACAGGAGACAAAAAGTACCTTGACAAAGACTTACATATCTACAACCAATGCAGAAATAATATTATGGGTCACAATAAGTTCAGTGGTCTTTTTCAGCATTACTGATCAGCATGCAAACAAGTTAGCATGAAAATCAGATGACGGCTGCGATCCCTGTTGACTGATAAACCGGCTTCTTCTCCTGCTGTCGTTACTCAAACAGTGGCTGTAACAATGCTGATTTCTGATGTTGCCCAATCAACCTTAACTGAACTCTTATACAGTCGAGAAATTGAATACTAGAGCATGAGTTTATAGAGGGGGTTACATACCGGAAAACTTTTCCAGGGCTAGAATCCTGTCTTCATGATCAGGATCATCAAACTCAATGTTTTCTCCTAGAAGGAAGTCAGTGTCTAAGATGAGGTTCTCTGGAGCTTCAAATGCTACACCATCTTCAGAATCCACTGCAGAGAGGAGAAAATGGACAACATTTAACTACTATCATTTAACTAATGTCTCAGAACAGCACGAGTGTATCCATAAATATCTGCCTCTCCATTCAGAAATATTAATTAGCTGCTATTATAAGCTCCAATCACAATGAAATCAGCAAGAAAATAACTTAATTCATTATACAACTTTGTTTGGAGGATTTCAAAACGATGCATTAAAACACGTCACACAATTTGACTTAAATTTAAAAAATCAAAACAAACAGACTCTTAACATGTTACTCTTACATGTAAAGTTTGCGTCAGTTCTGAGTTGGTATTTCTGCAGGTAAAAACAAGTTTCAGAGCGGCCTTAAGTTCCTTCAATCCTTCGCAACAGTTTCCATTCAGTTTTAATGTGGCAGGAAAAATTAAAAGTCCAACATTATCGAGCGTGATGGTAAAATGTACTCTGGTAAAGTAGAGAAAATGTCATTTTCTAAACTAAAGTGAAACGCTAGGAGTTGACAGATGCTGCAGTCACAGCTAATGATGCCTGAAAGTTTTGCTCTTGGCTCCTCAAGCTTGATGGAATCTAAAACAACTATCACACAGATGTCACTGTTCAGAGAAACTACCAAGAGGCCAACTCAAGGACATTGTGCTCTTTAAGCCCTTAATGAGAAATCCTCAAGAAACCCATCAATGCTGCCATCTGCTGGTCATTAAAGGGTTTGACATAATGCCAATAATAATCAAGCTTTCATATCTAAATGTGGAAGAATAGATGAGAACAAAGGTTTCGTATGACGTCAGGTTCATACGACAGATTCTAAATGAATGTCGTGGACGTGAACGCTTCTCACTGTCATGTCTTTAACATTTTTTGGAGTAACCACAAGATTCCACGTTTACATTTAATCTGATAAACGTGAGATTTAATGTTGGCTCAAACAACATTGCTTGTCACAGAAATGAAGGTCAGTATGATGGATGTGAAACATAAGCAGCACCCTGTGTTCAGATGTGAGCACAGAAACAGGACGCATGTAGCGAACGACCCTCGCATCTGGAGGACTTTTTTCTTTTCTTTTTTTTTAAAGAATTTGAACTACAAAGCCACGCCACGGTAACTGCTTGTAGTTTGAATACAGATGCAGGAAACTGGCGTGTGTAGCTGTGGACACTAGAACAGGGCCTTGAAGTCCTGGTACTTACACTTGACTGGCTGTGGATTCTGTTGTTTTTTTCTTGGCATCTTCCGGTCAGCCTCTCTCTTTTTTGGAACGTCTTCTTGCAGACTTCCACAACCATCAGCTCATTCTTGTTGGACAGAAAGATAGTCTTCAGTATTTCTTTACATGTAAGACAAAAGAAACAAATCTAAATCAATTATCGTGTGGGTGTAGGATTGTGTTAACGCACTGGAAGTCAAAAGAGAAAGTCAGCTTCAGGGAGTGGAGAGATGAGATGGCTATGGCTTCCTTTGAACAGCTAATATACAACATTTACAGTAATACAAAGGTTTTTAGATCTGTTTGGGGTCCCTACCTGGAAATGATTGGCAGAGATGATCATAGTGGTATTATTATTATTTGATGTTTAATGCTAGTCCTCTTCTGTTTCCATAACATACTGCATGCTTAGTGAAGGACTATGAAATATCATTTTGAGAGAACAATCTGTAATAAGTACGGTACAATTGATAACATTTATGTGAATACCTTTCTTTCATTTTTCTAACTTTTTCATACATCTATATATGTTTTGTTATTTTTTCGTTATTTGTTTTTAGGTTTTGTTGTCTTGCTTTTGTTTTTTGTCTTGTTTCTTTTGACTTGCTTTGATATGTGTTCATGATTTGTAAATTTGTGATGTTTGTTAAAGATGGAAAAACCATTTTAAAAAGGCATCTGATAAGTGTCCTAATTATTTTATGTGTAATGTGTCTCCCTCCAGTCAAAACTCCGCACAGACATCAGTATGAAGATCATTACATTTAACAAGCTTGGATCAGTAAATTTTTTATTCAAATAAAGGGCTCACATGAAACATTTGCAACATTTGGTCTTCTGCTCTTCAGAGAGCATGGAGGATCTAACCTTACTCAACAGAAACCTTCATAGTGTTGTCACTGTTAGATAGTTATAGTAACTAAAGGTAAGTTTTCGAGCTGCTTCACCTCTTTAAAGTCTTTTTTTTATCTCTTATATTCTTTAGATCTCCAGGTGAAGCAGGCTGGAGGATGACACACTGCAGCTGAGCAGTTTTTTCCCCTCACTTTCTAACTCACGAAGAGGTTGGTGAAACATTTAAGTCACAGGAGAGTAAGTGATGAATCGATGATGTTTTAACAAACACAACATGTACACTTCACTATCTATCCTTACTGAAGCGACATGGCAGGCTAACACATTAGCTCTCGTACTGCAATCCGATAAGAGAGCAATGAACCGAGTCAGCTTCTTAAACAGAAACATGTCCTCATAGCATACACAGTTAGCTCATGTTGTCACTGTAACAACAAGAAGAACTGTCTGTAACATGTTTGGTGACCGAAGCTGCCCCCCCTTCAAAAGAAGAAGCGAAACAAAACGCCTCCTCACAGACACGTTCATAGCTAATGATGGGCAGGTGCCATCTTCAGTACATAGTATCCGTAGATAAACATGTTAACCTACAGCCTGAAGCTAAACTAGCCGAGTAGCTGTCAAGCTAACTTACCTGAAAGACGTAAATGTTCCTGTCGATTGAGAAGGTCTCTTTCGCGCGTAAATGAGCCATTAGACGCAGCAAATGTACAAAGTCTAGAGATCCGCCATTTCCTCTTGAGCTGCGGCGACAAAGAAAGGCAATTAATGGTATTTTTCATAACTTAATTGATTTTTCTGATCCGTCTGAGATTCGACAGCAGCAACAACAACACTACTTCCGGTCCGAAACCTTCAGATTAAAAACAATACGTGTAATCTCTCTAAAAGTGAAGTTGAATGAACAAAATGTTTGCTCTGTAAAAGGAATATTTGATTCAGCTTTACTTTGTTGGATGGCTTTATCATAGTAAGATGTATGTAACATTTGTCTGAGTTCAAATTTATACATCATGGAGATGATTATGAAAATCAGGGCTGATCCCAGTGTTTGTTTCACTCTTTGTTAGAAATTGTTTGTGCTGGATGCATTTGAATTGTAGTTAGTAGTCACTCCTCTTGAAATGTAACTGGATCATGTTGTGGATATATATCACAGATTATTTAAGATTCCTGCACTGCCAACATATTGTTTCACATTTCCCCAGTAGGTACAAACATGATTTGATGAACAGCCGACTTCTTCTTCCAAATAAAAAACTATTATCTGAATCAGAGTTTTGGTAGTTTATATTATTGCTGGCCATCATTAACTTAACGTGACACAACAGATAGTGATACAAATCAGCTACTAACAATGGTGCGTTCTTTATTATTTCGCAGGTAGGCTGATGTTTGACAAGAGTGCCAATGTCAGCCGATATAATTAATTTTCAAACAATAGATCCTTACATCCCTAATGCAAGTCTGCAATGACACAGGTTATCATCTCAAAACACTACTGTGTGCTTTGTGTGGCCTATTCCAGGTAGAACATTCATTTTTAAAAATGTAATTATGATTTATGCTGTATACACTGAACAGCATACGCCACAGACAAAAAAATTCATCTACCCTTTTATAAATTATTTTAATTATGTGCCTCTATTTTGAAGGCGAGTTTGTGCATACCGGATGTCTCATAGAGATGCATCGCATGCACCTTTACCATTTACGTATAGTTCGTATTTCCGTTTCCGGAAATACGAACTATATGAACTATACGTTTTACCTTATTATATTCCTCTTGAAGCATTCTTACGACTTTAATTTGCCCCTTAATTTATAGAAGATTAAAAATTAGGCATTTCTGACTCAGTGTCTCAACTCAAAAAATAGATCTCTAGGGGTTGGATATATTGATGTCAGCCTCATAATAAGCTAAAATAGTTAGTTGTAAGTTGTTAATGTCATGGACAAATTTAAACTGGACAAAATTTCTAAAACAATTAAAGGATTTCTAATTGCAATCAAAGCAATAATTCACTCCTCTGGTATTAAACGAACTGTCCTCTTTTCAGTCTTTAATGGCAGTAAACTTAACATTACAGTATTTCAGTTTAGCTTCTGGCTGATATAAATATTTCAACTTGCTGGTGCTACATTTTTCCCCTCTAAGAAAGCTTCTGCACTGCTGTTTAGTTCAGTAGTTTTAGCTTTTTACATTTATTTTAAATTTCTACATTTTAAGGTCCTGCTTTGTTTTTAAATTCTTTCAAAAAATGTTTTAGCCCATTTCGTTGAGTACATTTCAGAGGATTTGTCATGATAGGAACTGACCTTTTCCATTGCTCTGCTCAAACAGCATAATGAATTCATCCCCTTTAACTTCCCCAACTTCACCTTCCCATACAAAACATATACATTATAATAGCCAAGTAGAAAATAGATAGTGGTTGACCTTTTTAAAAAGGACATTGTGAGTATTCATGTAGCGCAAACTCTATCCAGTCTATCTTCCTGAAACAAAACACAATAGCTTCCTATCTGATAGTTTTGCTTTGCCATGTAAAAGTGCACAAGCAAGTGCAGGAAATTCTAACTTAAAACACACAACATGTTTTAATTGTTCATTTCTTAACACAAACATCATATTTATTTCCAAAAATTATCCAAGCTTCTTAAATTTGTGTCTAAAAATGTGTGTACACAGAGTCTGTGTTTATACCAAAGATTTGTTAAGGAGCTTTAGGAGGAAACCCCTGAATTAAACAAAAAATTGTGTTGCAATAAATAGTATCACAAGTGTGAACATTTGGCATTGACAATATGTGAAAGCCCCTGTTTGTTTGTTTTTTTATGGGACTGGGCATTTATGAATAGGAGATCCTGGGTCTCTGCGTCATCTCATTGGTTCGTGTCACTGCAGTGTGCCTCCCCTCAGGCCGCCGCACAGCTCGGCCGTCAGTCAGCAGCTGTGAACCTTGAGGAGGACTCTCCTCAGCGTCAGCCCGGGTCTACCCCTGCGCCAAAACCAGACCTGCATGGACCACTCATTCCCATCCTCTGTGCAGCTTTGACGGCGACATAACGGCGTGTTGTCTGTGCGGCATTTAAGAGGAGGAGATTTCTCTGCTACTCTTTAGTGTGAGGGGAGGAGCCAGTTGTTGATTTCTACGCTGCAAAGAGAAGGCGCCGCACACATAGGTAAGACACCGTTTACGTAATAGAAATGATTGTGTTTTATCCGCAGACTTTTAAACGCGCATGTTGACCTCTAATGTTCTCGCGTCTCTGATGATATAACGAGATGGAGTTCTATTCGAATACGTAGTCTATTTAACATGCCACTCCCTGTAATAGCACACTGATGTCCGACCTAGACAGACCTGTCTTTAATTTTGTTTAAAGGAATTGAAATATTGTGTTTTATTTTAGTGGAGCTTATGCAAAGCTGCATTTCTTTAGCGCATTATAGCGCTTTAAATTGTACAAATGCATCATCCCTACACAGTGTGTAACCTGCAGGCCTGCCCTCATCGAATATTCGGTTAAATAACACGCCTTTTATTTTATCTTTACGTCAGGACAATTCACTCAGAAGATATGCACGGTAATAACATGCCAAGCTGAGACTAGTTGCAATGATAAAATGTCGTGTGAAGTTGGATCATTCATATCGTGGTTATTGAATTAAGTAGGATAAATAAGAGGTCAATAAGACTTAGTGTTAAGCGCCACATGGTAACAGCATCATTTGGTGAAGGATGGCGGAGTACAGGTGTGTGTGGGTGCGTGCGTGTGTGTGTGTGTGTGTGTGTGCGTGTGCGTGTGTGTTTGTGTCTGTGCTGAGGTCACTCTATGACTCTGAAACCCGCATTGCTGATGTGGGCTTGTGTCCAATGAACAGATATTTAATAGGGTGTATCATCAGGTTTCCCTCCGCTAAAGGCACAACTCAGCTCATCAGACTAGAAAACTGACCTCCTTCTCTGTTCACTGAGTGCATAGCAACAGCTTCTTAACAAGTGTCCTCCAACACCCTAAAGTTAAGTAATGAAATTATAATATGGTTCATGCCAAGGACACAATTTAGGGGAAAGTGTGTCCTATTTCTTTTCTGTTTGTTTTTGTTTGTTTTTTTTTCAAAATGAGGGGAAATGATTCAGGCAGATGTTGCTGGTTGTGTAATAAACCCATCTGTCATTGTCATTCTATCTGTCATCACTCATCAAGAGGCAGATCTGATGTCCCACGATTTGTTTAAACACATTGACAATGTTGTCTGACATCTCGCAGGAAGCAATTTAATCAAAAATAATTCAGCATGCAATGGATTACTTGCTGAACATTTTGTCCAGATTTATTGAATGCAGTAGAGGAATGTGCTGGGGGAAGAAAACATTCAGAGCTGCCTTTAGCGATTTGAAAATGATTTAAATTTCCATAAAATATTGTGTTGATACAAAGCCAACCATCTGTGCAGGTCAAATGTAAAAGTAACAGCTCCTCACTCATCCACTGAAAGTGTTACAAGCTATTTGGGAACCAATAAGATCGTGATCAGAGCACTATAGTAGAAAAGTAGAAAAAGGAATTGTTAACCTTTAGAGGCAAAGATAAACACGTCTGTCACACGTGTGGGTCAACCACTAAATACAACCTTTGAAACCTATAGCCTCATTTTATTTGACCTTTTTGCCTGGGAAATGTCCAAGTTTTCTCAAACCTTTGACGTGACTTTTCGAACACACACGTAGCTTATCTCGCAATTTAGAGACTTTTTTGTTTATTCCAACAACTCCTACAATGGACACGGGCCCAGGGATCAAATAGATCAGAGTGCCTTAGACTTAGACTTCAGCTTAAAGCTTCTGCCTACATTTCTTATCAGAAATACACAGAAGAAAACAACAACAGAGAGACACTAAACAACTAGAGACATGTCCAGTTTGAGAACCGAGAGACATATGTGACAGATAATGATAACAAAATATTAAAGGGAGAAACAAAGAGACTCTTGATAATTGTGTTAGAGACGGTATAAAAAGACGTGGAAGACCGCAAGGAGCCTCAGACTGACAACAGAACGAGACGCTGCAGCTTCACTGAGACACAGAATGGCTACAGAGAGATGCAGACAGCTACAAAGAGACAGATTTCGACTATAGGAGAGACATAAAGAGTATACGTAAAGATGAAACGGCTACGAATAGACAGATTGAATGGAGAGATGTATACAACTACAAAGAGAGAGATAAATGGATGTGAAGAAGATACTGAAGATTGTAAACATACTTAAAGTCACATACTATGTAAAAGAAACCTCAAATGAAAACCTATTTATCTTTTGAAACATGCCTAACTAAAGCATCTGTAAGTCATCCTCTGTTATGTAGCAGGGCTGCGGGCCCGGGGGTCTTTTATATGTCTGTGCTCAATGGACAATTGACTCATCTGCTCATGTTGAACTTCGATAACCTTGGTGACATCATTAGGCCTATTTCATGGGAAAACAGGTGTAATTCTCCTTGAAAGTTTAAAAACGCCTGAACTTTTTACCTGAATGTTATTCTATGATGAAGTGTGTTAAAATGTGTGCTGCTGCTGCTGCATTTGTTGTTTGATTGAAATAAATGTGAATTAGCCTGCTGAATCATGTTAGTGAAAGAAAACACGACTCCAGCCAAAGGCTTAGTGCATTATGTAATGATCTGTGGTGAAGCTGCTGGCCAAAGGATCACTTTCCTTCTGCCTGTTAGAAATGAATTAAAAATGAGGGTGCGCTGCCGTAAATTAAGACTGAGGTGTGGGGCTGAAGCTTCGGTTTTTTTTTTTCAAGCTGATGCTGCAAGATGGTGTCATTCACTTGTAAGGTCACAAGGTCAAGCAGCCATCTTGTTCAAGTCCCCCATAGGTAGACAGGGAGCATCCACTTCCTGCTGACGGAAACAGAATCTGAACATTTGGATAGATTGCCTTAGTGAGAAAAAAAAGCCACTGTTAAGTTTAATGTTATTTTAAATTCAGTGGGCAAATTCAGAAAGGATGGTCTGTATTACTTTAATTTATAATGATTACATCTGTTAAGAATTAGCTCCTTCACTGGAAACACTGCAGTGAGAGTTACTCTACTGAGGATTTCTCTTTCAGGACTAAAGTGGGTTATTTGTCTCCCATGAGGCTCACTTCAACAGTATTGATTTTTTTTCCCCTCTGCAGTGGTGCAACTTAACTCTCAGAAGAACTATAGGAGTTTCTCAAGCATGTAGTAGCAGGTTATTATCCATGTTGCAGTTATGCACATACAAAGCAGGTCTCATGTGACACATGACTTGGCCAAAAACATGTACCGTAAATTCCGTACTATTGAGCGCACCTGGATATAAGCCGCACCGGCTAAAAATAAGTAAATAAATGTATTTGTACATATATAAGCCGCACTTGATTATAAGCCGCAGGTGTCCACGCTATAACAAAAGCTATTTCACCCGATCACTGTCGGCCGTGACCACGCCGTTTACAGCAGAGAGCAACACATAACTTGCTGTAACAATCCAACTCTCTCCCCCAGCGTTCTCTCATACAGCCACTCAACACGTTCTCGCTGTTGCATTCACTGACTCTCCACATAATCGGAATTATGAACACATTATCAACTACTGACTTTAAACATGAACCGTTACAATACGAAGCCTAGCCGACGGTGTCTGTAACACGGCTGATGAAAAAGATGACCGTAATATATTTCACAAGAAAAAGTCCATCCATTCACTGCCTCAGAATGACTTCATTACTCACTTCCTCAGTCTCTGTTGTCGCTGTCAGTGTCATCTTAACGTGCAGCAGCTCTGTTAGCTTCTTTGACAGCCAGCTCGATCGCCTTTAACTTGAAAGCTGCATCATATGCATTTCTCCGTGTGTTTTCCATCATGAGGGTGCGTGCATGAAGCGCAAAATGACTGATATTAAGATCCGACGTGACGAAGTCAAATGTTTTTGCGGCAGAAGCTCATTGTCCCCCATAAAAAATCCATGCATTAGCCGCACCGGAGTAGAAGCCGCAGTGCTCGAAGTGTGGGAAAAAAGTAGCGGCTTATAGTCCGGAATTTACGGTAATTGAAAAAGGAAAAAAAAAAAATCAGTGTTTGAGTTCTTTGTACTCTGAGCACACAAAACAAGTTGTATGCCAGATTTTGTATTTCCCCATAATCCCCAATGATGCCTTAAGAATTTGACTTTGTGTGTAAACTGTTAGTGTCGCTACTGTTCATTCTGTGTGAGTGAGTCAAGTGAAACACCAAAGCAAGGGATACAGTGGAAAGAGAGAGGTCAAGTCTTCAAGTTTCTTTAGCCTCTGGAGCATTTTACAGCATACTGTACACACACACACACACACACACACACACACACACACACACACACACACACACACACACACACACATTCAAGAGAAGAAAGGCATTAAACTGTAAACTGAAGATGTGCTCCCTCTCTTTCCCAGCAACATCTGTGTCCAGGCCTCGTGATGTAAGATGTGTTGTCTCTTGAGTTTAGTGCGGGAGTCCCCTCGTCTCATTATCACGTTTTTTAAAGAGCGGTCATGAATTTTGTTTAACATTACAGTTTCAAAGAAAAAAATCTAATCGTGCATGATGCATTACACAAGAGGATGTTTCTTTTTAGCTCAGCTAGCCTAAATGCCTTATTGGCACATCCTCTGTAGTTCCTCTTTGCATGGCTGGTAAATAACCCTTTAATGAGTGTATCTGTCGACAGATTGATTGATATAGATATATCATTTATTGGACATGTTAAAATAATACAACCACAAAATATTGCACTTAATATTTTGTGGTTATAATATATATAATATTTTATTCCTTATAAGAAATAAAGAAGGCACAAACAAAGCAAAAATAAACAGGACCCTCAGGATCCTCTGCACCAAATAAACAAGTCAAATAATAAAGTTCATATTGGCTTCACTTAAAAGCGGAGGCCCACTTCTGAGGGTTGAAGGGTTGAAGGTAAAAAGCTAAATCTGTGAGGAAAAACTACTTTTAAATGCTCCACCATTACTTCCAAAAAATGTTATCCTCATTTTCAAATATGTTTGCACTATATTTGGTTTCTATCATGAACAGTCAAACAAAAACATGTTTTTATTGAAATCACATTTTTGATTAAAACATTGTGCTGGGACATTTAGTTTTAAAAATGTTAAATGAAAACTATTGATGTTTCCAGACCACTTGTTATTTTTGTACATTTTTGCTTGTTATATTCAGTCCTTTTCACTTTGAGTCAGCCTACTTTAACTTCAATTACATTTTTGAAAATCCAAAGGTAAAAAAAAACAGCATATCATTACCGAGACCCTTTTCTGTTATTCCTGTCTGTTCATCCACATATTTACAATGTGCGTTTGCATGTCAGGATCTTTGATTGATGGATGATCTGATTCGAGACGATGATTTTTAAAAATGCAAAAGCCGCTTTGCACAGGATTCATGTGGAGAAAGAATAGGATCTATTATAAAAACAAGATTTAGACAAATGTGGAAGAGAGAGAAAAAAAATAAAGCTATACAAAAGTTCTTTACCCATGCAGCACTTGATTTTTCTCAGCATTCAATCTGTCTTCTTATAGTTCATCTTTACTGTTAAAAACAACAACTACAACAAGGTTTGTGCAGATCAACATTTTTTATAATGAACATGGTGATGGAACATTTCTCGCTGAAATAAAAACAGTGAATTATATCTGTGTTTTTAGAGTACAGTGATGAGCAATCAAAAACATAAAAAAAACACTCAGTCTTGAGAGTGTTTCCCTGTACATGCATCGGTGTGCGTGTCTGTTTTTGAGCGTGTCTATTTGAATGTAGAGATGGTATATATATATATATGCTGCATGCAAGCAAAGCTCCTTTGAATGTGTTATATGTGTGTTTAATGTCTTCATGTGTGGGAATAATTTCTATAAATAAGCAGCAGCACAGTGATGTGTTCATCACAGAGTTTGCTGCTTTGGAAGTGCTTTTGTGTGCTTTGGCTAAGTAAGTCAGTCCCAATGGGATATGGTTGTTGCAGAAACAGATACTGGGAATTGGATGCAGAAAAGATACTCTTGCTAAAAACCCCAAAAAATAACAAACTGGGAATTAAGTTTTTCCATTTATGAAAGGGATGACTTACTCAACACATGCTCCTTTCCTGTCTGCAAAAAAGGTTTCCCTTGAAAAGAATGGGAATGTAAAAGTCTGAAAGCTCCTTCTGAAATGAGCAAATACCAAATCAAGATTTTATGATCATGGATCGAAAATGACCTAAATGCAGAAACAGCAGGACTGAACTCTTTCCAAATGTAACTATTTGATCTTAAATTAAACTTTGGAAAAATAAAAGTTTGGTCTTTTTTTTGTATTGTCAGGAGCAGATTATCTGTCAGGAGTGTTATCTCACCCTTTGAGACTTGTTAACAAATTTGTTTGAGCAAAACTCAGTAAATATGTTGTAAGGAATTTAGCTGCAACAACTTACCAACCGATTCATCGATTAACTAAAACACAATCAACAGCCTGTTAAATAATCGCTTAATCCCAAAAGTATTACTTTCTGTATCTAAACTGTTGAGATCTGTTTTAGATCTGAAACTGAATTTTTTGGGGTTTGGACTGAAAAAAAACAGGACTTATTATTTCAAAGACTTCCTATTGGACTCTCAAGAAACTGGATTAGATGTTTTACATTATTCTCCTACATTTTCTAAACCAAAACAACAATCATATTATAACAATATGTAGATAATGAAATTAATGAGTATGCCTTTCTGTTGGAGAAGTAGTTTCATGTTTCACTGATTGCATTTAAGAGTTATTTGTTGACACCAAATGTGGAGGCCACTTTGAACAGATAATCGTTGCATTTAACACAACAGCAGAAACTGTACACCAAACACGCCTTGGTTTCAGTAGTTCTGATTTGTTCTTGATGTGTGCTGGACTTCATGTTTTTTCAGCTGAATGCACAGCTACAGAACTTCCAGCTGCTCAACAATGAAAAAAAACGAACTCGCATCCAGAATATCTACACTAATTATCAGTTTATGCTGCCAAAGGGCAGAGGATGTATTTTCTATACTCTCAAATTATTATATATAATGATGTGCTACTGGAAGGACAGCATGCTATTCATATCGATTTGTACATATCCACCGGACTGGAGTATAACTCCAACTCTAACTCCGCTTCTCTGTGTAAGAAGGCAGGTTAGACTCTACAATGTCTGTTTAAAGAAATAGGAGTGTATACAGTAGTTACTGCCTACCTCTGAAATATGGGATATTATTATGAAGTCTTTTTCATACTTAGAAAGATTATTCATCATGATAGTGTACCTGATGTGGTTTCCATGGTCCAATTTGAAGTAGTGGCAATATGGAGACAGATTTTTTAATTGGTTTAGGCCTGCATGCATCCTGTTGCGCTCTCTTTGCTCTCTGGGTCTGATTATGAAATCTGGCTGAGACCTAATAGAGACAGAATGAGTCGTCTGTGCTGTCATTCACTGCCTCTCTTTTTCCTCACCCTCTGTCTCCCCCAAACAGTCACAACTCCCTCATCCATCTGCTGGCTGTGTTTTACGGCTGTGACCTTACTGCTCATATCTGCAGCCAGGTCGCAGGGACTTAAACACCCTCGGTTTGTGTTATGGATAAAAAAAAAGATTCATGAGGAAAAATGTGTTTTTGTTTTTTTGTTTTTTTTCTGTCTGTTTTTGGAACGTTTTTTTAAAAGGTCAGGTTTGAAGGTTCTGGTTTTGTGTCCGCTCAGGTTTCCATTTAATGTAGGAGACTGAGCACACAATTTCATACATAATATATCTTGTATTTACGTGCAGTTGTTCTGCAGTAGTTAAATATTAATAAGTTGCTAATGATGATGAAGTAAAACAAGCCAGAAACAGAGCTGATTAAGCCGTTGATGTGTCGACGTCTTTTGTTCTGTGTAATGCAACTCCATGAAAGAAAACATTAATTTATAACACATTTTTATTTATCTATGAGAGGTTTACGGAGAGGTTTTCTTACATCATAAACATCCAGAAGAAAAGAAATAGGACTAGAATAGAATACGTTTTGAGCAAGCCATGGCTGAAGCAGTTTTGTTTTTATTATTTATTTTGTTGCTTTAGCTTAAACTAAATCCATCTGATAATGTGTATGGCATCCATGAAGGGCAGGGGAATATTTTAACCTTTTAAAACAAATAATTATCTGCTTGCTTCTTGCAACTGTTTGTCACTGGGTGCATTTGTCTAGCAGAAAGAATTTCCCTTTTATTGCTTTCTTAAAATTTGTTTTGAAGGAGAATAAACACTCCTCAACATTTTGAGTATAAACTTAAATCATAGTTGTGAACACAGTATTTGTTTCATGTTCATTATATTGTATTTAAACCAAACGCTGACAATTGTAAAAAATTGTAAAAAATTGTTTTGTTTCCCATATCTATTGTATCACCTCCACAGCCTGTGATGTATTCATAAGCCCCACTTTTCAAGAGTAGACTTCTGTAGAACAAAATATTCGGCCAATTCCACATCCTTTCATTTCTGTTTCACGGTCATTTAGTCATGATTGTGATGTTTGGTTTCAGGGTAAAGGACTGAAGAAAAAGGCCCAAAAAAGATGAAGCACTGTTGGCCTGTCAAGGACTAGCTCGGACTGAGGGAACTGCAGTAAGAGGTGGAGGAGGAAGAGGAGGAGGGACATAAGGCACAGAAGAGAGTGTTTGTCACATGACCCAGCCTCGGACAGGCTCCATATCGGCGATGCCCCCCTCAGGCAGGGATTACCTCCTCCTCTCCGCTGTCTACTCGTCCATCTCTCCCGCTCTTTCTCCTACATTCAGCAGAGCAGCCGCCCAGCTTGTGAGAGCTCGCTGAATTCACCCGCCCACACGTACACACAAACTCAAACACACACACTTTTGCATCCTGCTCATGGTCGTTGGCCTGCCCTCCTCAGCTGCTGCTCCCACTCCACTCCAACACCATGAAAAGGCCCAAGCAGCAGACGGGGCCACTCAGCTTCCTCAGCTTCTTCAGCAGAAAGCCCAAATCAGAGGCAATGCCCGAGAAGTCTGTGGAGGCCCGGCCCAGAGAGGAGGTGGCCATCACCCTGACCCCGAGCGAGCACCCAGAGCAGGTAACACAGAAGGATTCTGTCTGTTTTTGTTGACTGAGAAGTAGTCGGAGCCCGGGAGAATGTCCATATTGTATTTTTTCTCCTTGTTTTGTTTTTGCATCTAGTCAAATAGGTTTAGTAGTTTCAATGTAATGTTTCAGTCAAGTCTTTTAATAGCACTGTTCGGTGTTTTTGGCGTGTCCATGACTTTTGTAAACATAGTGCCATTCTGGGGGTTTTTTTCACAATCCTTTTTGACTTATTTTTAGGTAAGCTGTTGCCTAAACTCCTGTGTCTTTTAAAAGAGTTCAATGAATTGATATTGTACAGAAGTGGGGGAATTAAAAATAACACTGAGAAACGAGATGTCTGGATTTGGAAAGCTTCTGCAGCAATTTTTCTTTCACTTTTTTTTTTTTTTTTTTAAGGTCACAAAAAATGATGTCAGTGTCAATCTAAATTATATTTATTCCAAAATATTTCAACCGGTCAAACACATTTTTAGGACTTTTTCTCAGTTTCATGTTTCATGAGTTTAAACATTATATTCTCAACCAGTGATCCTCTTTTGAAATTTAGGAGTAAGAATATTGCTAGTTTTAAGCCTTCCATATATAAAGTCAGAGAATAAAAACTGACTTTTTTGTCATTCAGTTGTAATTCTTATTCTGGTTACTGTTAAGACTGAAACATAGTTGTCTTGTTCCGTTGCAAAAATCCAGATGTCCAAACAGTTATGTTGCGTAAGGAAAAAAGAACCTGAGGAGAGGCTGTCGATGATTAACTCCTGATGTATTAGTGCCTGCTTGCTTCCTCCAACTCACATACTGTTATAGCCCAAATCCATTAAAGTGTTTATTTAATACATTGGTAAATTATGTTGCCAAGAAACCAAGTTATACCAAATAGAAGAAGTATCTGGCAACATACACACTCCCCTTCACTGATCTTTAGTTGTGATGCTCCAATTGAGAGAGCATTTCTCTTTTCACAGGGTTAACTTTTTCAAATGTATAGAGACATTTCTAATGCATGTTTGGATCTTTGTAATTGTTCAATCAAAAGGAACTAGAACTCACAGCAGAGGAGGCTGGAGAATCAGGAGCTTCTGGAGGAGAAAGAGGAGAAGGAGGAGGTCAGTCAGCAGCAGCAGCAGCAGCTGCTGAAGCCGGCGAGGATGGTGCTGCTACAGCTGAGTGCGTGGGTGGGGCCGGCAGTGGCTCCACTGGCGTCTTGTCACTCTCCTCCTCTTCCCAAGAGCAACTCCTGGATGAACACCTGGAAGAGTGCCCTCTGTGCCTGCTCAGCCAACCACGCTGCCACTTTCCACGTCTTTCTTCCTGCTCTCACCGAACATGCTCCGACTGTCTCCGCCAGTACCTGCGCATAGAAATATCAGAGAGCAGGGTATGCATTGCGTGCCCGCAGTGCCCTGAGACACTCGCGCCACTGGATGTTCGGGCCATCCTGGATGATCAGGCACTGCTGGAGAGGTTTGAGGAGTACCAGCTGAGACGTTTCCTGGCTTCTGATCCAGATACTCGCTGGTGTCCTGCTCCTGACTGCAGGTGAGAATCAGACTTATTTAAAAAAAAGGTTTCTTACCTCCCTTGTTGTAAAAAAGCTTTATTATAACAATTAAGTAGAAAATCATTGATTAGAGGAAAGGAAAGAAAAGGAACGGCAGAAATCATGCAAATAACAGCATCTCTAGATTTTCATGTTTAAAATAACAATAACATTTACCGACATCTCAAGTCACATAGTAATAATTAACAGTTCTGTCGCCCCTTAAAAGAACCCTACTGTATTCCTGTGTTACAATATGGCAGCTCCTGTCAAACCCACAACCAGCTGGCTGAAGACACAACTGGTGCAGTTTTCCCCTGTCAGAATGACTGACAGAGCTTTCAAAGGATGAACTGTCAGCGAGCGATAACTCCTTTTAAGTCTGCATAAATCTCAAGGCTGAAATCATTGTAAAATTGAGTTGCAACCAACACATTTTTTAGATCCTGAAAGAGAACAGACTCAAGTGAATAATAAAGAAATACTCGTTCTTGTAAGGCTAATCTGGGTATGAAGTACACACCAACCTTGTTGTGTTGGGATTTTAAAGAAGAATCGCTGTTAATCAGTTTGTCATTTGGTGTGCCTGATATATTTGGGATTATATTTAGTATTTCAGGTTTCATTGCACAATCAATCTTGTTGGTGTAAGGAAGAAAATAACAGTTCGGTTACGTTAGCTAGGAACTGTTTTAGCTAAATGTAGTAAAACAAAAAAGACTTATAATATATAACATGTTATACATATTAACAAATCATCATAATGAGGTTTTGTTGATGATAGATTGTATCAGGCACTGTTAGGAACATTGTTTTCAAATAGAAAAGGAGAAGTGTTGTTTGTCTTTGACTCTTGAATAAGACACAATGTGTCGACATGCTAGCTCTTTGCACCAAAACAAATAAGTAATTATTGTGCTCCAGTACTTTCTTTGGATTCTGCATGATACCACGGAGTCCATTAAATTATAATTTGATTGTTACCAAGTACTTACTTGCAATTAAAGTTTAATAATTACAATTGCAAGGATTCCAAGACAACAATGTTTTCTGCTGAAGATATTAGCCAGAAACTGGATATATGACAATGTTAGTTGTTGTGATTTAGCTGTCCTAATGAGTTTAATACTGTATGTTGTTTTGGTCACTCAAAACCACCATCAAGGTCCAAACAGCTACACTATTTAACTAACTCCTAGCTAACACTACTGTCGATAAGCTGGCACTACCATTAGGCTAACTATAAGGTAGTTATGAGGAAGCGGAGGTAAAGCTATAGCTCTATGTCTCCAAACATCCATTATGTTTTCAGATATGGATCAAACAGGCAACAATGACATAGAAGTTTAAGCTGTACAACATCATGAAAGCATTTGAGCTGTACCTTGAGCATTTCGGACAGCTTCTGATTAAATACAGTGAATGAGAGTTAGCGGCATTGGTAGACCACAATGAAACACAACCACAAAACATGTTCTGAGTTAACTCTCGTGTTTCTGCTGCTGTTTGCAACAAGTACAGACAATGATCCTTGGCTTAACATTCATGGATGAGTAATATGATAGGGCTGCTGTTGGGAAATAATAAAGTGTGTGTACACGTTGTTCTGGGTGTTGGGTGAATATCTGTGGTGAAAAGCACATGCACATGCACAAGGACTGGTAGACTGTCTGTCTCCCTGACTGTCAGTGCTCACAGCCTGGCCATGATGAACGACTGGAGCAAAAATCAATACGCCAATCTGTCTGCTGCTGTGGTGAATGAAATGTAACACAGGGAAACTAGAGTTTAGCTTTTAAAAGTATCCGAAACAAATCAGTAAAATTGTATAAAGTAACCGTTAAAAAATGTTTACAAGTAGAGGTCAGCGTGTTCTAAATTGTATTGGTTCCCACAAAAGAGCCTTAGAAGAGTTGACCCATTATGTAAACTGGTCATTTGCCGTTATGGTTTGTGTATTCTTATGTTCCCAACATACACACATTCCTTGAGGTCTTAGTGACAGAAGCTTAGTGAGAGATTATGTCGGCTCTGAGAAAGTGTGCTCTGTGTCTACACACTTGTATCTACGTGTGCACATTTGGTCATGTTTTTTTTGCGATTGGTTCTACTGTCGATGGTTTCAAAAGAAACTGCACACAAACAGAATCCACAGTGAGTGTCTGTTTTGATATGAAATTACTATAATGTTCATCATGTGTAGAGTTTGATGAGCTTGAGAGGACTCTTATTCTCTGACATGAAATGTTTTTGGTTTGATTTTTTGGGTATAATGTGTAGGCTACCTAAAATTTCAACACAATATTGTGTTTCTTGGCACACTAACCAACTTAATTAATGGAATCAGTAAAACTGTCTGTACGCCTATACCCAAGTTTTCCATGCACATGCATTCTTGTGCACAAGATACAAAACGCATACTAAAACAGAAGTATCAGTGGATGTATTATAGTGTTGCTGATTAAATGTATGGTGTTATATTGCATGCTTTTAATGTGAGCCTTCCAAAGCTGTCCACTCTGGTGCTGTATGTTTTTAGCAATGTGTTTAGTATACAAGTTATAGCAGGGCAGAGCTTTAAGGCAAAATAGTCAAGTAACTGCAGGTTTTTAAAAAAAAAAGGTAGGTACCTGGGAATGTTTTGAAAGCTGGTCCCCGCTATCTTTGTTGTTCAGTCAAAAGTGTTGACACAGAATCAGACACCATTTAAAATCTAGACTGACACTTGAGTGGGAACCAGGCAGCAGCCTAATTATCTTCTTTTGTGTAGCCTTCAGTCTGTCTGATTCTTTTACCTTTCTGATCGATTTGATAACAACACAGGGCTTGAGATGCTGAATGGAAAGGTTTGAAGGAGCTTTTTTTAAGCACTTTACAGTCAAGCAGCACTGCCTTAATCCCCAAGGCCCCATGAATCACTTGCAGTTGTGTTTAATGGAAATCACATGATCTTTTAAATATTAAATATTTTAATGTCAGTTCTGAGGCATAAGGATTAGGTCCATGTGCGTCAGTTTTCCTTGTTATCATCATAATGACTGTTCAAGATCTGGGATAGGATTTTTGCAGCGTCAGGTGTTGAACTCGTATCCCACTGATGGTCGTACAGTATCGCTCGCTGAAAAGTGATTCTTGAGGCACAATGCAAAAGAAATGTTTAAGAAGAAAGACGACAATGAATAATTCAGTGTGCTTCACCATGCTGAACAGATGATGTTACAGGGCAATCATGCAATATCAGAACTTACTGTAGCATGTTTAAGATGTTGCAGTACACTAACAGCAGTGGATTCTCCGTAGGGATCAATTAACTTCATGTTCATCTGCATTTTTGCTCTCTTTTCAGCTATGCAGTCATTGCCTACGGCTGTGCAGAGTGTCCCAAGCTGAGCTGTGGCCGTGAGGGATGTGACACCGAGTTCTGCTACCACTGTCGGCAGCTGTGGCACCCAAACCAGACGTGTGACCAGGCCCGTCGTCAGCGAGCACGCCACACCTCGGGAAGCAATGATGCCTCCACACTGTACGTCTTCAATGAAGAACCTGGAGGAGGTGAGACCAGCAGAAGCTCTTGTTGCCTCCTTTTTGTCCTTCTTTCAAACCGCTAAGTGCCAAAAAATCCCTGTTTTTCTTTCTCACTTTTTTTTCCTGGATTTCTTATCACATATAAGAAAGTGCAATGTAAATATTGCAAGACAATGTCACCACTGCTTACATATTTACTCTGTTGCCGAAGATGCAGAGGAGATCAAAGCATGTCCTCGCTGTGGTGCCTACATCATGAAGACTAATGATGGCAGCTGTAACCGTATGAACTGCACTGTGTGTGCCTGTCAGTTCTGCTGGCTGTGTATGCAGGAGATCACCGACGTGCACTACCTCAGGTACTCAGCCCACACTCAGCTCACCTGTAAAGAAGGGCTTAACGTGCTGTTTACCTTACCTTCAGTGCTCTGCAATAGAAATCAATTGAAAGTGCCGACAACACTGTTGGATTATTGTGGCTGGATTATGAATAGCAATTAGGATGTGTAATTACAATGTACAGGAATTAAAAATCAATAATTGGAATCCTGTAATAATATATGTAGGTACTTGTGTCTACAGGGCAAGTGCTGCACGTAAATACAAAAGAAAGAGAAGCAGAATTTGATCCTAGTGTAGCAGCAGCTTTTAGCACAGAAAATGCTTGGTGGCAAAAGTTTGAAATGCAAGCCACTGAACATTTTCTTCAGTTCCTCCAGAGGAAAAAAAAACACATAATATACTAGCATCATTGTAAAGGCACTTTCATGCATACTAATATTTAATTTGTATATTTAATTTTCCGATGTCACTCAGGAAGACTCAGGCATTATGTCATTGATTACAAGCTGCATGGCTTCAAACTGTCCATCTGGGGTTTCATTGATTCATTCAGTCCTGAAAGGGAGTCAGTACTGTCTTGTCATCAATATATCATTTTTATCTGCCTCTGTGTTTTCACGCAGCAGAATGTGATCTATTAATGTTCAAATTTATGTCAAAGTTTAACCCCTCCTCTGTTTGAGGAAAGTGTAACTACCGAACGGGTGGCTGTAAATGTGTTTTTTTTCCCATCTTTTATGTCTTTTTACAGCCCCCCTGACTCTGCAATTTTCCCCTCCTCTAATCCCTGTGTGTCTTTCACACTAAATATTACACTTGAGTGTCCTACAGAAGGACAAAGCTTTTAGCATCTGACTGCAAATCTACCATGTCAGAGCAACAGAGCGCAACCTTAATATCTCCATATAATTCCCCACACTCAGGCTTTCACAACCTCAAGGTGACATTTGCTGTGGTAAAATAAATGCATGCTTTGAAAACTTGAATAGACCTCAGGTGCTATTTGTGTTGTTTACTGTCACTGCTGCTCCTACAATGTAATTGCTGCTTCATTAGGAGCAAACAGCATCAGTCAGCGTTGTAATGCGTTAGTTGGCAGTTACAATTACAATACAAAGTCCAACATTAGATGAAAGAAGAACATTAAGGCGACACTGCATTGTTTGGTGCAATAAGTTAGTGAAGGATATTTGACTTCACATAAACCGACGTAAATAACCTGCCTTTCTATTTATCTAATAGCAGTTTGTAAGATTTGATTGGTAGCTGTAAACAATAGTAATATGAGGAGAAGAGACAAGGCAGATGAGGTCATCGATTTTGGCTAATGATGCAATGACAGCTATCAGACAGACAGATAATAGTGTTGTGTTGTTGTCACTGCACATTCATTTCAGCTGTTTCTTAACAAACAATAATTCATTTATGTTCCCATTTCAAAATCTACTTAATTTCAAATATTTAGGAGCTACTAGGTACATGTATATGTTCTCTTTGATGCACTTTCCTTAAATGTTGCATTTAGATTATGCTTTTTAAACTTTCTCTGCTGAATATTGCAGACAGAAGGATTTACTTTAGAAAAGAACATAGTCATAGTACGCTTATTTACCACTCAAACTGCTTTTTCAACCTCCATCCTCATATTTCCATGCATTTTGAGCAGCAACAATTTAAGCATTTAGGAACATTGAAACATAAGGGCCTAACAAATAAGAGGATGGTCATGCTCGGGGCTCTGAGGGACTTAAAGGTACAGCAGTGCTATGGGCTAAATTTGTTTGGATGCCATTCAACAGGCCTCCTTATCCTTAGGTAACATGTTGACACGCTAACAGTACTTAATTAGCACAAACAATGAATAACAGCTTCTGCAGCACACTGCTGAAAATCTATTATTTTTTTCTCCATAAAAAGATTATCTCTGTTTAATACATTTTACTGGATAAAAAAGTAAAAATTATTTTATTTATGAAAAAGAAATAATCCTAACCTTAACCCATTTAATGATGTTGTTTTATATGAATAGAGTAAAATCAGCAAAAAGAAGACTGATACCACTTTATCCACAGGGGTCACCAAAATGTTGCTTTAAGATGAAGATATTTTCCTTGGAAACTTAAATCACACAGTAACTCACATGATTACGATGCAAGATTCAAATAAAAACAATGTCCACCTCTTGGTGAACTAGAGGAAGAGTCAGGAGATTACAGGTTTCAAAAGGCTCTGGGTTTTATTTTCTAAACACTTTGCATGATAAGAGTTTCCCCTCTGCTGTGTCTTCTGTGTGTCTCAGTCCCTCAGGATGTACTTTCTGGGGGAAGAAGCCATGGTCTCAAACCCGCAAGGTTCTGTGGCAGGTGGGCATGTTGCTTGGAGCACCTGTGGTTATTTCCCTTATAGCGGGCATCGCCATTCCAGTCATCATTGTGGGCATACCAATCTACATGGGCCGAAAGGTACAAAACAGCATGTAAATCCTGAATCTCCTGGGTGTTTCATTTGGAACTATGAGCTAAATAAACAGTTTAAATTGAAAAAAAAAAAATTATACTAAAAACAATGTTAAAACGTTAATGAAAAAAAAACCCATCCAAATGTGATTGCTCTGTGATAACTTGGACACATCCTCATTCCCCCTTGTCGAGCCAGAACACATTCACTGATGGACATGGATAAGTGGCTGCAGAGTAGGAAACAACAATGGGGACGTTTCATTCCTAATGAAAAAGGGAATTGAACCCAAGTACAGATGAAAAACAAAGTAAATTCATTTTACAAAAAAATGGTAAAAAACAAAAACCTACTTTGTTCAAACCAAAAAAGGAAAAGAAAAAGCCACGAGGGATCGCACAAGAATAACTAACACTGGGGAACTCTGACAACAACTAACATCCAACGTAAGACAATGAACTGACGACGAGAGGGAAGGAACACTGAGACTAGCTAGACATGGGGTAATCAAACACAGGCGAGACTAAAGAGACAGGCAAAGACAATGAGGGCAATCTCCATGGAGGGAAACACAGAGGCAGCAATGAACACAAGAGACACTAAGGACTCGAACTAGAACATACTGTAACTTAAAAAAACACTAAAGACAGAGAATTTAGGAATGTAACAATAACAATACACACTAGAACATAGAGAATCACAAGGAAAACAGATCACACCAAACACCAAAGATTAAACTAGGAAACGCACACGGGAAACAACTAGCATATACAACAACAACAACAACAACAACAACAAGTAAAGTTACACTTTAAAAGAAAAAAATCACACTCTATGATCTAATTTATGTTTAACTTACCTTACAGGTCCATGGTCGCTGCAAGAAAAACAGTATCTCAGGAAGTAAGCACTACTTGACTGTAGCGAGCGGAGTGATGATGTCAGTGTTTGTGTCGCCGGTCATAGCAGCTGTCACTGTGGGTAAGAAACGACCAACAATATGGCTGCCCTCAGTCCTTCAGTCTGATAATTAAAATGATAAACTGTTTTGTGTAACACATCTTTTTTAAACAAATCAGTAGTTAAAACCACCAGTTCTTCCTGAAACATAGCTTTAATTATAGAGCTCTGTTTTAATATCTCAGCCGAGAACTCATCTGGATAAAAAAAAAAAAAAAAAGTCATCCAAGATAAAGGTGATCCATTTGGTTTTGCTCAGCAGAGTGTCTAAGATACAGTCATTCCTTTCATGGTTATGAGGGAAAAAAACAAAACAATTTTACACACAAATGTTAAACCGGAACATCAAAAGCAGTTCTGCATAGTTATATTTTATTACCAGAAAATTGACACAACTCTTGTAGCTGCATGTATAATTTGAATGTATCTTTTCTTAGATCCAAGCAGCTTAATTTAGCGTACTTTTGTCAAGTTTTTCAATGGAAGTCAACAGAGTAAAACGAAGAACAAGTAACTGTCTACAGGAGACAAAGAACAAAATGGAAAAAATAAGAGGAAGAGGAGTAAGCATTGGCTGGCAGACATGATGCTTACTGTATGAACGCTGGCTGCAGGCCCCCCAATTGATTTTTGCCTCGAGCCAACAGACTCTAGAATCACCACTGCTTGCTGCTAACATCATAATCCCCATTTTCATGTTTCACTGTTTGCTATTTTGGAATCACTTTCGTTATAATATGTTGGGTTATTTTTGGTGCTTTCACCATCCTACAGTTGAGATTTAGTTTCTCATTGTTCCATCACAGCTGAGCTCACTGCCCTGTCGTTTCAGACACACACAAACATACACACACAGGCTCTCACAGGCTGGCAGGCTCATCCTCTTGCCCTGGTTTCACCCTGTCGCTGTGTCAATAGCGTCCAAGTTCCCGCTGTGTTAATGATGTCCCTTTGTTTGGTCGTCACTCTGCTTTGTGTTCCCAAATTCCTATCTCAATCACAGGTTGCATAATCACACAGCACAGGGGGGCTGTTGCCCATCGTCCTTGGTGACCTTTTCAAAAGCGTTTTTGGAAGATTATGAAGGAAAGCGGGGAGAAATAAAAATGTGCTTATTATGTATAGTAGAGTTTACATTAAAGCAGATGATTTATCAGTGACTACTTCATATTTTACTTTATTTATTGTATTGTATACTTGCATGTATTGTCAAAACTGTACTCGGAAGACCTTGTCTTTCCATCTGCCATTATAATACACTACATGTATTTATATACTTTAATCAACCAGGAGATATCCTAAGTGAAATTTAAAAAATGGATAACACAGCAGCATCGGTTGATGAATG
This sequence comes from Symphodus melops, assembly GCF_947650265.1. NCBI lineage: Eukaryota > Metazoa > Chordata > Actinopteri > Labriformes > Labridae > Symphodus > Symphodus melops. The sequence continues at coordinate 11,726,721 of NC_136691.1, forward strand.
GAAAAACAAATCAACAGACTTCCAATGATTTAAATCAAAAATGAATAGCATAACAAATTTCCAAAGCACAGAAAGATCAGGCTGATTAAATTAGATTGGTGAAGTAATAGCAATTGATATATTATTGCAACTAATATGAACAGAAATCATTTCAGAAAATGTAAATACATGTGTACAAGTGATAATTAATGTTCCTCCAGGTGTCCCCCAATTACAAAAGGTTGCATACAAAAATTGTATCGACATTATTCGTAACAACAAAATTGCAAAACTATGAAGTCTAAATTGTCAACAAGTTTGTCTCAGCATAATGTGTTCTGTTTGGGGTCCCCAGTGAAGCAGAAGGGGCGCCCTCTTGTGGCTCATTTGAATTAGACAGTAATGTGAAAAAGCTTTTTTCAAATTTGCATTGTAGTGGAAATTGAAGATGAAAGCTATTAAAAGGTGAAAGAATCGTTCAGGCATGGATGGTCTAGGAATAGATGATGTGCTCTTGAATTATGGGAAGCCTATAATCCAGTGTGTAAGGAGTCTGTCAGATACCAGTGTCTGAAATCAAATTGTTGGAAGGAACTTTTTGTCCGAAACCCTAGCAATATGTTTGCAAGAAATGCTTTTTTAATTCTCATACGTTCCTGTTTCACTGCAGGTGTTGGGGTGCCGCTAATGTTGACTTATGTCTATGGGGTGGTCCCCATGTCGCTTTGTAGAAATGGATGGTGTCGACCGCAGAGCGAGCCCCCTGAAACACACAAAATCCAACTAGAGGATTTAGCCAGCTGTGAGTATGTCTACAAATTTTTAAGAAATACTTTTAGAAATGATTTACTCGCTTTCATTTCAACAGTTAAATGAGGATATTTCTACCAGCCGGATTTCAATATAAGTTATGGAGTTGATTCCAGGAGATTACTAGCCTAGCTTAGCAACAAGACTGGAAGCAGCATGAAGCAGTTAACCTGACTTTTGGCTAAAAAAAACATCCAGGACCAATAAAACTTAGTGATGATTTAGTGACATCTTGGTTGAATTATAAGTACACAAACAGTACTATAAAAACTACAAGCTAGGATTTTATGGGGACTTGAGTGCTGGAAATATTTATTGATGAGCAACAACAAGGCACTGCAAATGCCTGTCATCTTGCTGGTTGCCTAGCAACAACAATGAGATTTAAGAAACATGCTGTTTTAGGTTCAAACAAACACCCTTGTGCCTTGGAATTGCTGTAAGGCATTTTTTTTTTGATTTTTCCATCTCTTTATCTCTTTGTTCAGCTAAATGAATTGTCTCCAGGCTTTTGCTTGTTAAACTAGGTGAAGAACTCTTAACACAAGTAACTTGTACATTTTAATGTTGTTGTGCAGCTTGATCTGATGAACTCTCACCTTCTCTTATAGATCTACTATTCTCTCATGTGGTCAGCGACCACTGGACAGGTCACAACAACCCAACGTCCAGTGACACTAGTGTCCAGGAAGTCAGAGTCAGCGTACAGGAAGTTGGTGTTCTCCCCAGTACGAGCATCACACCCCCAGATTTAGATAGCTATGAGGTGTTTGAGGACGCCTCTAAATCCCAGTACACCCAGCAGAACAGCCAATCAGACTGTGAGGTTGTAATTGTGCCTGATGGAACGCTCGATGCCACGCAAGCGCTTGCTTTAAGGTAAATTTGGTTTGGGCAAGTTTTAGCCTTGCTAAAGCATTGCTTTGGAGAGTGCAGTGTTATTCCATCCGACACTTTGGGTCAAGTTTGAAATAACTTAATCACTTTTGGATGGATTGCGAAAGTGTTTCCTAAAGATAATTTGTACCGTAATAACTTTGGGCATCCATTATTTTTTCTTTTGGTGCTTTTAGAAAGAGACATCATCTAAAACTGTAGTTCATATCCTAAGAGATACTGTTAGTGTATAAGCCTGTTGTTTCTTTTGCATGTGACTGTGGCAGATATTTATTAAATGTCATTTTTATTACATAAACCTACTTAAGTAATTAACATTATGATTGCCAGGCAGCTTTAGATGGATGTTATTTTGTGTTTTTATGTCCCTGCAGGGAAGGAACCAATATTGAGGTCCGTGTTGAAATTGAGACCCATCCAAGAGGCGCCCGCCAGTCCAGCCTCAGTAGCATCCTGTCTAGCCGAAGCTTGTCAGCGGAGTCCCTGGGACACTCGCAGTCCCAGTCCCAGTCCCAGTCCCAAGACTACCTGTGTGCCTCTGAACCAGAAGAAAGACAAGAGGGAGGAGGAGAGGAGCAGGAGGGAAGAGAGAAACCAGGAGGGGATGAAGGAGAAGCATCTGAAGGGACAGTTTATCCAGTCTTTCAAATAGATGGTGTATGAGGTCCTCTGATGCTGGCTTTGTGCTTGGTTGAAGATTAGGCAGGTGTTGTGGATAAAAACAAGTCCATAAGCTGACATTTCAGCTGGATTGACCTGAGAATTGTTGTCCAAGGCCACTTCCTGCTTCTAAGACAGGCCCTCCCACCAGATGCCTTCACGCTCCAGCCTATAAGAAAGATGCAGATAAGAGAAAGCAAATGAAAACATGAGGGTGTGAGAGTGTTTGTATGAGACATAAAGCATGAGACAATGACAGAAATATTGAGAAGGGAAAATCTGTTTTGCAGACATCCCGATAGCATCTAAAACAGAAGTGGCTGAGAGCATGTTAGCTGACTAGTCCACGCTTTTGTTTTTCCATGTTGTCTGATCTGCTAGGATCTATTTTACTCCCCCTCTGTCATACATCTACTACATGAAGCCCTCTTTCTGTCCACTCTTACACTTATTTTAGTGACCTCACCTCCCTCCAAGGATTTTACGATGTAGTGGTTAAACCTAAATTGGGGAACCATAAACAAATGACGCATGCTTCACTGTCTGTTCATTCCAGTTGACAATGACATCTGGAACTGTTGAAGCCCGAACCTGTTGTTTTCTTTTAGAGTAAAAAGTGCTCTGTGACATTATGGAAGTTTTTTTTTTTTAAATAACTAGAAGGTTTATAAACACCATAAATGATAACATTTAATTTCAGATCCACAGTCTTCCAAGGGCGCAGTCAGAGGGAAATGACACATTTGCATTGTTTTAGTGCAGCTGTAAGAAAGAGGGAGACATTGCTATAGATTGTTAAAATGTTTTTTCTATTGCAGTTAAGGCAACAACAGGGCAGCAATACTGCAGTGTTTTTCTGGCAATTTTAAATCCAAAAGTGGCTGCATGATTCTGCTACTTGCTGTGTGTGCAGGATAAACACACAGAAGCAGATTCAAACATGCACACTCACACCCACATACTGTATATGCCCACATGCACAGCAGTCAGCGTAGTTGCAGTAGTGTGTGCAGCTAAGAGCATTAAATATAAACTCAAGACCCTCTGAAATGATCACAGAGCACCAAATTACAACAGCAGCATGCCACCTCGGGCTAAACTCTAACAACCCCTTTTAGATGATTTATGAGAAATACATGACTTTACATGTGCTGCTTAGCTTCCTGAGTGTGAAATATTTGTAGGATCTGAACTCGGACGTGACTTGAGAACACAAGCTGAGTTGTGGAGAGAATTTAAATAAAGATTTCACCATGAAGGACCAAATTGCAATGCATGTTTTGTGTCTGTCATGAACTTATTTTCTCTTGGAAACAGATCTGGAGATGTTGCAGACTATTTTTTTTTTAAATGATTTGAAATCTTTACAATCAAATGTCAAATTCAAAAAATGTTAACCACCTGTTACTTGTAACATAAATAACTACAATGATCCATTACAAAAAACACATGAGGTTGACAATGATGCTCAAACATGTGTTTGTACTATTTCAGGGATCATTTATTAACAAAAGTAATTCACCGCATTCTTTTGGAACAGTACACGTAACGTATTTTAAATATTACGAGTGTGTACTGAAAAGATTAGGGGGGAAAACAAGCTTGTAATGACAAGCTTTAATCAAAAGAGGGCGCCAACATACAAGAGTTTAAAGCATTATTTTTCATTCTTACTGTATCATTTGTTACTGGGCTTAAATTTAAATCAAGGTACCCATTGAGAAAAAGTAAACATCACTTTATTTTTTGAACTAGAGAAGCTGGTCCCAAGTTTGATTTCTTAACACTATTTTACCTCATAATAATACACCCTTATGTATTGTAAGATTCACTGGAGAGTTTGAACTAACTAGAAGCCAAAAGGCATATGCAGTTCTCTTCCAGCCATTGAAATGTAGTTTAGAGGTATAGACATTATATGACTATATCCCTATAGTACCATATAACATAAAATTGGAAACAAGCTACTTGATTAAATATTCTCACCATGTGTTTTTAGCCGACATTTTTCACCCACCTTAACAACCAGGGGAATGTTGGAGAAAATGGCAGGGAAAAGCTTAACCTACTTCATAATAACTTAATAAAAAAACAACAACAACAGTGTATTGTTTCTGGTGCAGGTCACTTAAAGGGATAGTGCAGCATTTGTTAGATCAAAACTTAGCGAAAGACAGTGTATCCCTTAATAGTGAATAAACCACACAGAACTCCTGTGAAATTAAAAACAATGAACTCATTAACCATTCAGTGAATCTCCAATGATTTTTCCCTCAGGACTTCAGACTGGAGCACTTTAAAGGGCTCTCGGTGACTATGAGCTGATCAAGGTTGGAAGGACACGCCCTTAACTTTGGCAGCGGTGCAGTAAGGTGCACGTGCTGGGCTCCTCAGTCCTGTGCGTGGAGAGCAAACGACAGTCATCCAGGGTGGGAACTTGTATTATTGGAGCTTCCTTTTTAGTCTTTTCCTCTCTGTTGGTGCATCGACCGTCGATTTCAGCTTGCTGTATCTGCACTCCTCGTGGTCCGGAGACTGGGGAATTCACCTGCCGGAGAGCAGACACACCTCGGGGATGGATGCCCTCAAATCAGCCGGCAGAGCGATTATCAAGAGCCCCGGAGTCCCGCGGCACACATGGGGAACTTCAAAGCACGAAAGTGAGTAAGACGACAAGTGTGGTAATGTTTGGATTTGTTACAGTGTTGTTGTGAATTTGGCGATGAAACAGAGGCAGTAAAATGTAGAGAGCGAAAAGAAGGACACTCTGTGCCTCTGGCTGCTCACGGGCTGTTGGTGTTTTCTTCCTCGAGAGCTTTTGTTTGTCCTGTTGCCAAATCTGTCCAAGCTCCATGTGGACCTACAATGTATCAGTAACAAACAGTACAATTACAAGCTGTGTCTTCTTCTGGTGTGTTGTGTAGTTTTGTCTCCATTGCTAATGGTTTATTTTACTTCCATGTGAGCTGTTCCCACTCTAGGTTGTTCCATTACAATTTCAACAGCTATGGCATAAAACTAAGACTAGGTTTTTTTTTTTTTTTTTTTTTTTTAAACAGCTCTAATTGTTTATTTAGGAAAATTCCAATAAAATGTGAACTTTCCAGAGAGATTGATATGTGTTGTAGTAGAATTTCTAATTTGAAAAAGCAAACGCATTTTTACTGTTTAAAAAAAACAAAAACAAGAAACGTTTAGATCTGGCTGTATTTGAATAATTGTATTACTTCCACATCTAACGTGTATATAGCATAAACAAGGGTATATATGCGAAAAAACAATCCATCAAAGATGACGCCATTATTTGTAATGCCCTGCTAATTACTGTACAATTCGAGTTGTGCAATCACATCTTTAAGTAATGAAAGATGAATACAGGGGATTGAAATAACTTTGGTTGAATAAAAACAAATCACATAGCTCTTAAGTAATTATTGACAGGTTAGTTACTTTTTTATCTCATGATACATAAACATGAGGTAGATTAAAACATAACACTGTACCTTAAGATGAACTCTCCATGTTATTTAGGGTTGGGTGATAGATCGAGCTTTTATGATTTGTCAATATATTTTAAAACAAGATGTATAAGGGAAGATAAAATAATTGAATATTGATATAGTTTATGTTGAATTAAAATATTGTTGTGTGTTAGGCTTGGGATGTATCAATTTCTTCACATCTTCACACTGTCTTGCAATTATACTTTATTTGTAGCGCTGACACCACAACAACGGTAGGTGAGTTTATTTATTATGAAATCTGGAATCTAAGTTGCATCGGTATATTAGACACACCTTCTTTTTGAAGGTCTATCAGAGAGAAAAACAAGTTTAAACTTCCTGTCTTCCTGCGTGATGATTTCTATTTTGTTCAGTAACATCAACAATGTGCAGTTTGTGTTGCTCTTTTAGTTTTGTTTGTTTTCACTTTCGGGAGTTTATACTGCAGTTGAACTTCAGTGAAAGTTGTAAAGCACAGACTCCTAGTTTACAAGCTCTCTTCCCCACTCTGTTGGCCACTCTTTAACTTTAATATAGTAAAACACTCGACAAAGTTTCTTAATCTAACAGAATACCCCCGTTTCTGTAAACACACGATTGTGATCTCATGAGGAAGAAAAGATGTGAAAAAGTCTCCCTCCTTCACTGTGATTGCCGGTTACCTTCCCAGGGCTGTCAGCTGTGCAGCCATGGTAACAGCAGTCTACATCGGAGCTGACCTTTGCTAGCGTGCTGTGACCTACAACCCCTCACCTCGAAACATTAATCTGTATTTGCATCAGTTTAACGGAAAAAGTAGCGTTTGTATTTTCAACGCTTTGAAAAGCCATATCATCAGGATTTCCAAATACTCTGGTATGCCTTAATACAGTGATGCCACTCAAGCCTGATGCGTGCCTTCTGTAGTGCTACCAAATCAACTATTTAATTTATATTCCCAGTATTTTTCATGTCCGGGTTGACATGGTGCAGCTGACTGTTAATATCCTCAGAAGACAATTCAAATGACCTTAAAGAGAACTGTCAATGAATTAAAAAAACACTGTCAGTAGCCATACTTGAAAGGACTGTATCTTTTGTTCCTGGTTATTCAAATAATGGAAGCTGTGTCATATGATATGTGCATGCTTGCTCCTGGGTAACTAGTGAAGTACAGGAGGCTGTGAGCGCTGACTGAAGGGTCAGAGCATTGAACCTTGTCACACCCTCAGTGACAGCAGAGAGCGTGGGGCTGCCCTGCTGCCTGCAGCTCTGCTGTCTCACCGATGTGTGAAGCGTCGTCTTGAACGCTCCCTCCCTGCAGCTACTTTGCCCGTGAGCCCTTCACTGCCTTAAATGCTAGCATGCTGCTTTTGCCTCATCCTGGATTCCTGCTTAGCGAGTAATCAGACGTCCATGCCAGCTTCCATTAAACATGACTGATTAATTTCACAGCCGGGAGAGTGTGCTCCGTGTCTTCACTCTCTTTAAGAAATGTTCTACATAAATTATATTGAATCTGAAATAATTTCATACTTTATGAATGTGAGTAGGAAAGAGTTTTAGGCTGTGGGACTCTAAAGTTTTCTCCAGGATTGTGAATTTAATGAGTCTCTAAAAGTGGCGTTGATGCATTTTTTACTGAATATCCCTCCTGGATTAGTGAAGATGCTATGTTTCTGAATTTAAAGGCACAGTGTGTGACATTTTGACCCAGTAGATGTCGCCTTTGAGCACCAGAACAAAACCAAAACAAACTGCTGTTTTTGGCGACGCCATCGCCATTCTGTAGCCTCCGCTCTCCTCCACCACCACTAACTCCTCTCCACTCGCGTTCGCAAGAAGGAGTTATCAAATAGAACGCACTTTAATGAAGCGCCATTAAGCGCAGCAAGCGGACGAAATGATCATTTGCTCGAGCTGAAATCGCCTGTGGCCTGAGTTGTTGCGTTAGCACACTTTGGTTTACTCGTAGCTTCATATGGCACATAAATTGACATGGAATGATCGTGATCTAAAAACACTTGTGTGACATCCAAATAAGCAGTGAGTAAACTGTTCTTCTTTTCTCTACAGTCATTCATTTAAATTGCCCATCCATGTAAACATGGCTCCGACAACAATACAACTGGTGGGAGTCGAGCTTCTCACTTATTGTAGACGGTGATGACTCTGAGAGGTATTTACTGAGGATATACAGTACTGGATTTCTGCTGGTTTTATACGTCAAATGTCACAACTTCTACCTTTTTAGAAGGAAATGTGAGCGTTAAAGGACAAATTATCTTAAATGATTTATGAGATTGATGGTTGACAAACCTAATCTTCTGATATTTTTTCCAGTAAACTTTCTGCTTTCTGTTTTGGGCATGGGAACATTCACGATAACAAAAGCTGACAAACAAACCCTTAACAGATTGTTGAATCAGATTGTTAGCAAGAGTCTCTGCTTCGTGTTCTTCTTCGTTGACTGTTGTTGATGTCAGAAAGACAAACGTAGGGGAGGAACAAAAGAGCAGGATGATCACAGCAGAATCCAGCTGCCTGATGACAGAAGCAGTTTGTGTCTGAGAGACACCAGAGGAATCAGGCTGGAAAAACGTGAACACAGCAGTCACAAAGGGCATGCACAGACGGGGAGGCTGCTGATGTCCAGAAGCTACTGTGCAGGCAATTTGGAGAGAGGACAGCATCTGTATGCCAGCATGTGGCAATGCGACAAAGCTGGCTGAAGGAATGCAAATAAGGCAACAGTGCAGCTGCAAATGAGGTGTGAGTAAAGTGTAATAAAGAGGATTCAGTCTTTGTGTCCTGTCTACTGGCTGAGGTCCATTTCAAGCACATTGTAAAGTGGAATTAGTTCAGTAACCTCGCTTATTGAAAGTACTGTGTAATTGAATGGAAAATCAATATCACTATAAATTCACATTGTTTTAACGGTGAGGTGAGACAGAAGTATTTGATTGAATAGAAAGGTGCAGACAGGGAAGCACAATAAAAAAAATAAAAAAAACCTTTGCTAAACACTCGGGTTAGATACATTTTGTTTTAGCGCTTGGCCTTAAACACCAGTTTAACGGCTTCTCATTTTATTTGCAATTTAGCCGTCAGTTTAATGCCTAGACGATGACTGAATGAGCCACACGTAGAAGTCGTGAGAGCCATCTCACTGGGAAAGATAAAGGAACATACCTATAAAGTAATAGTCTGGTGAGGTCAACGCTCAGGCTGCAGCAGGAAGAGGAAATCTTGAGGGGAAAAAAAGGGCTAAAAGCATATTGTACCTGCTTTAACTTGTTCTTCTGCAGACTGTGGTTGAACACTTTTAATAAGACAATTTAGAGTTATTAAGAAGGTTCTTTGCAAGTCAATTACCCAAAAGAAACCGACAACCTCTGATGTTATCTGCACCAGTTCTCCCTTCTAATTGTATTATTTGAATCATGCCACATGTATTCTATATAGAGTTAGAGCTAACTATCAAAAGAGAGGTTGAAACCAACAGCTACAACAAGAAAGAAATAAAAAAAAACACCTTGTGATTTCAGAGAACAAAAGACATTGTTCTATTGTGACTGTTCCCCGTCTGTTGTATCATGTGCCAAACTCAGCACAAGTATTGTAGATCCTCTCATAATGGTCCTGTAAAGTCTAACAAGCCTAACAAAAACGCACGCAGTCACTACTTCATCTGTACCTTTGATAAGCGGGTAAATATTTCACTATATATGATACAAAAGATATCAAATAGAGTCACACTTTACAAACCGATGTGAGACATTGGTGAAGCACGACGTGTGGACGACATTTGCATAAAGGGGGGGTGCAGGTGTTCTCAGAGGAGTTCTCGGGAATGCGGGGAGATTGAAGAGGAAAGTGCTTATAATCTCCCACCAGAAGATGTGAATGTATGGGAGATCAAGAAATTATCTGTTGCATTGCAGTTGGACAATGTGAACATGCTGGCCGAAGCCTATATGGTAGAGTCTGTGAGCTGTGATGTTGCTTCTTTAAGAACTTTCTACTGTATTCCGGTGTTTGGAGTGTAATTATTTTTTATTATTATCCTGCATTTTTTGCCAAATAAAGTGTGTTGGAGCATAACTGGGGAGTGCCCTATTTTTTTAAAGTCACATGAACTACTGTGTCTGCATAATAATCAAGTCGAGTCCAGGATGATCGGATACTGTAGCGAGTTACACCAGCAGCGTAAGGAGTCACTCTTTCAATTAGTTTATCGAATTTTCTTCCCTGCTTACTACCATAAAATAAACTATTTCTGGACTGGTACGTAGCCAGTCTTCAGTTCCCTTGCCAGCACAGCACTGACATGTACAGCCCTTTCCCGTTGCCCCTCGTGGCCGCTAGTCATCGTCTGTTGAGGTCAGAGCTCCTGGCAGAATGGCAGAGAACACAGCATGTGCCTGGAGTACAAGCCGCCCCTTTGGATCACGTCACGAAGAAGCAGAAAAGACCTTTCCGTATCTCAGAAGTCACACACACTTGCCCTTGGCCCAAGGACGTTCACGCTGTAGCTTTGGGACAGACTCCATTAAATCCAGTAAGAGTTTGTCCTTGTTTTCTTTAATGTTGTTACGGTTGTAAACATCAGACCTGGCTTCAGCTGCACCACACTTTGATCAATAGCAAAGGAAAATAGAAAAAAGACTGGTTTTCTTTGAAAGCTTCTAAGCTCTGAGGTAAATCCGAACATGTAGTTTTTGATGGTGCGCTCTGCAGTCCTTTTTTTTTTTTTTTTTTTTTTTTTTTTTTTTTTTTTTTTAAAGCGCTTCATTTGAAACAAGTGAACTGCACAAACAAGGCAGTGAGTCCAGGCCTGCACTCGTATTACAGCTGACAGGGTCTCGTCTGAATGGCATTCAGGAGGCAGTGGTGTCAGTTCGCACTGACCCTGGAGGAGCAATTATCTCTCAATGGCTCGTTAAGACTCAGTTACCCATGAGTCAGGGGATAAGCAGTGAAGGGGATGTGCAGAGGCTAAGGGAGGACATGATGGGAACGTACAGGGTGATGATCACGCGACTGTCAGCAGTACAGTGTAATAGAGAGGGACGAAGACGAGGATTAGTGTTTGAAAAATTAATTTGGGATCATTTGCTTCCACATGAGGAGTTGATAATTGGGGTCTGATGGAGATGCGTTTTCTGTGTTATGATGCAGATTTGATGTGAGAAGTAGGGATGTAACAATTCACTCAACTTGCGATACACGATACTGGGTTCACGATACGATTCTTCTTTCTGAAGAAAAATTATGACTAAAAAAAGATTCCTCTAATTTTTAATGAAAACACCAGTCCACCTCGTAATCTCTTTGGCTCTTAAACTAGTTTGGGTGAGTGGGGCTACAAACCTGCTTGTAGTCTTTGTAGGTACCATGGTAACGCCTGCTTGTTACAACCAACCACCTCTGCTCTAGCTGCTGACGCTCACCATATTACTGACAGGATTTTTAAAAAAAATGTAAAAAATGGAACCAGAACCGTAAAAAATACACACATATTGTGTTCAATATGTCAATGACCAAATGAAGTGTAGAAAATAAAGAAATGTACAAGATTGCATGTTAGCTATGACCTCAGTTTCTGTGCCTCTCTGCTGTCATTCGTGTTTTGTATCACACAATTGGCAGCAATTAATCTAAGGGTAGCTGATAGCTAGCTTGAACTTCATCTGACAGAATGAACATGTAGTGAAAGCATGGTTCATAATACTCATTTCTGCTTCCAACAGTTGACATATTTCTTTTTGATATAAAATGTTTGTATCATGTATTGTAAAATTCAGTTTGTGGTGAAATTATTTTCTTTGTCACATTATTTCAGACTTTTCTGTGTTTGAGAAAAACGATGACGTTGCGTTTTTTTTTTTTCGTTTTTTTTTTCCCCGTTTTTTTGCAGCCCTAATTTACACCTCAGTAAACTTTATGAAACTAGTGGGACTAGTTCGCTAAACCTTTACAGTGTCTGAATGCTCTCTCTCCAGGGGTTAAGGGCATGATTTATCTAAGATGATGTCTACAGTAAAGGTTAGTAAATGACCTTTACAGCAAGCTTCTGTTTAAAGAAACTCACGCACACACACACACACACACACACACACACACACTGAAGCACCAAGAATTAGAATAAGAGAGAACACAACTTCAGCAGGGCTGAAGATACAGGAAGTGTTCTTTAGATATAAAGTGTTCTTAGTGTTTTATTTTTAGAAATGGTTTTCAGAGAACATCTGATGTATTTAAAGAGAGCAAGCTTTAATCTTTTGTTTGCTTGAGGAGCCTGCGTTCTACGGTCCCTGATAAATAGTTCAGACAACTGTTTGAGGTTTCACTTTTAGCTTTAAAGCTGGATGGTCCTACGTAAATGATCAAAGCATGATGCCACACTTTGAACCCTAACCCCTTATTCACACATGCTCTGTGCAAAGTCGGACAAGGAAACGCACAGAGCGTCCGATTAATTTCAACATGATCGTATTTTTCAACATTACGTTGAACGGCACAGAATGAACAACATCATCGTCATCGTCAGAGAGACGAAGCAACATGTTTGCACGCTTTTCTCTTTATTGCTGTGTGATCTTGCAGTTGAGGACGGTCACGCGCCGTCCGACGGAGCAAAACTGCAGCGTGCAGGGAGTATGTGCGTATCGGGGGTTAGTGAGTATTTTCAAAGAAATACTTTTAGTTGTTTTTATCACTTCATGGTCCATCATCTATTGTTGTTTAAAGTAGAAGTCCATTTATTTAACCTTGCACTTACACAGATCCAGATCTGATATCTAACACAATCAAGTCATTCATAAAAACCTGTCAAGCCAATATGTGCTCAGTGTGTCATCCAATGATTTAAGCGAGCAGATTTCCAACCTATAGTCTGCATAATTCACGCTGGCACACTGCAGTCACAGTCTGAGCACAGATAAGATGATAAAGTGCTACTAATGAGCTTTCATGGAACGTGCTTTGAGGAAAGTTACCTGTCTAATGGATTTTGTAATTCTAAGATCAGAGGCTGTCCAAAGTTGTGAGGTTCTGCTTGCATCAGATTTATGATTTGAGTTATTAAAACCCATCGTGTAGCCCTCAGGGTTTCTCATTTCACAGATTCAAAAAGCTCCCATTTCAGATTAGATTATCAGGATTTCTGCAGCCTACTATTGACCAGAGAGGAAACATTAACTCCTCTGCATTCTGTGTTCGTGGTTAATTTGCCTGAAACAGATTTTGTATTTTCAGCTCGGAAAAGCACTCCTTAAGGATTGTCCATTTCATGGACAGTGAATAGTTTAATGAATTTATCAATAAATAACCAGGAACACAGAAGTATTACCTTCTAATGTTATTTAGCATAAAGAGTAACACCAAGAAGGGTTTATGTTTGAGTGTATGACTTTTTTTTTATCTCTTTCAAGTTTGTCAAAAACAAACTACATGAGCTAAATCCTCCGACAGTGTGATTAGTTGGATTACTGTCAAAAGCACTAACTCTGTGACAGCTCTGCACAGACGGCCTTCCCACTTTTCTCCAATAAGTTTTCTTGTCTGGGGAACTTTATGTACTTTAGATGACAGTCTTCTTCCCACTGTTTGTGACATCAGATGAAGCGTTATGCCTGTCCCATATAAAGCATATTGTGTCGTTTTGAGCCATGCTAGAATAAGGGCTCACAAAGTGGGTTTTACTGAACAATGCTGTTCAGACTGAAACATGTAGGTAATTAATGAATTGATTACTCTGACATACAATATATGTAATCCTCCAGTTCAGTATAATAGTATAGCAGCAGTTTTCTTCTGATATCGCTTTGGTTTGGAAGCTAAAGTCTTAGCATTGAACTGCAGGTTTGCAGGTCAAGTAAACACGAGTAACCTGATGGTGAAAATCTGGATTGACATTGAACCATACTTACTGTTTTATGTTGGCTAGAAAGTAAAGTAAGGGTCGGCCAAAAATGTACACCCCTCTTTTTAAATCATATTGCCTAAACAGTAATATTATGACGTGTTCCATTTGATCAAGAAAGTCGGAAATTTTGACTTCCCTGTCTGTCACGTCATCAGCCCTCCTGAAGTCTGAATTTTTTTTTTCAGAAACTCAAATCAACGTCTGTAGTACCAGTTAAAATCCAACATGGCGGCTATGGGCACCAATACTTGAAGCTGTAAACCTTTGTCGTCTTTTAGTGTGGTTAAATCAATCACACGCAAAACATTGTATTTCGCTCACAAACAAGTACTGTGGTTTTTAGCTCACAAAATAAAAGTACTCTCGGAGCCGTCCACATGATTCGTCCACAGCAACCTCGAGCAGAATCATCAGAGAGAGAGAGATGATGTAAAAACGTATTCCGATTCTGTTTGTGTAAATATATAGAACATGTGTATTTCGGATGTTGTCAGACAAACCTTGTTTGGATTAGGTTACATGAAACTCATTAACATTGTTTATAGTTTGTCTGAGCAGGTGAACACAGCACTATGACCCACGCTGGGACAGCGAGTACTCCACTCTACTAAACGCTCTTCTTGTTGCACTTGTCGTCTTGTGCTATAATCCTGCGGTTGCCATCGCTGTTTTGAAACGTTATAATGCTTTAATTTGTTTTTCTGTCCTAGGTCTTGGTGTAGTTGAAACTTGGCGGGGTGCGTATCTGTCCTTTATTCCACGGCTCACATTTTGGTATTAAATATCCTCAAAGTGTTGAGGAGATTCACCTTAATTCTTCCACGTGCTTTAAGGTAAACAGGAGATGTTTAAGCCAAAGATATTTAGAAACTGTGGCTCCTACATTGCTCTGTAGTCAGAACAAAGGATGTTATGGATCGCGTTGATGTTTGTGTTGCTACTGCTGGAGTATCAGGGTTATGTTAAAACTTTTAATATCCCTTTTCTGTTTTGCTTGGTAAATGTTGGTGTCCCTCCTGGGGCAATAATTAACTCACGTATTGATTTTAGTCGCATCTTCGTTTGAACTCGAAATTCACATTCTGAATGCAGTTTTTCACAAGGGTACCTTTTTCTTCTTTCCACATGCTGTCTTATGCTTGTAACATTTGCAACTGCGAGCGATTTTCTTCATCGCTGCACTCCACAAATATTGATTTTTCAGCCTTGGCCTCATGTTATTAAAAGAAAACTGCTCCACACATCATATTTTATATCGATTGTCTTTGTGAGACTCCTGTGAGCTCTTTTTATGGGAAGTGTGTAAAATGTTGTCATGAACAACATACGTAGTGTTTGCTGTAAGTGGTTCAACGTGTGGTTACGTTTATGTTCTTGAAGCCGTCCAGGATATCTGCGTTTAATTTTGATCACGTGACGCGGATATGGATTTGAACGCCACGAAGGCAACGTTCACTCTGACAGCCTAACTCAGATGTAAACCTGTCTGGCTCCCTGTTTCACTTCTATAAACACATGACTCCAACTTATATACTGCTCATCATTATTCTGCTGCTCTGTGCAGGCTCTCTCTCTCTGGGCTGTTTTTAGCACCAACAAGTTCCCCTGGCCTGGAGTGAAGTGAATTATGCAACACCAGGAAACGGAGGGGCCCTATCTTTGTACAGCTGCAGCATCCCACACACACACACACACACACACACACACACACGTACACGCGCTTAGACACCCCTCTTGTTTAGTGGGTAGTGAGGTCCTACCATCCAGGTACTTTGACTGTCTGATATCTGCCAGCTGTCTGTTAGACTGATGCTGTCATTGAGGTGTAAGACTGTTTTTGAGCTTCTTATCCATCATTATTCTGTCACTGTGTGAGAGGCAGATTTTTTTCACTGCAGATGCCTGTGAATATGTGTGTGTCGTGTGTGTGTGTGCATATCATCTGAACCTCCTCCTCCACTGGAGAGCTAAATCCCATCTCCCTGTTCTGTACTCCTGAAAAATTCAGACTCCACTCACAGTCTGTGACACATCATGTCCCAATCTGAGCTCAGCATCTCGAGCACCGAGGAGCCCCTACTCCTAAAAATAACTTTATATCACTCAGGTAGAATGGAAAACTTGTGCTGTTACTGTAAGGTCTTTTATAAAAACAGGGTTTGTGTGAATTCTGGTGAAAAACAAAGCAGACACATTCACTTAAGAAGCTGCAGTGGGGTTCATGGCTGTCAAAGAGCAGGAGCAGAGCTGCGTCTGATAACCACAATATTTGAATGAGCTTTAACACGTTCCTCTGATTATCAAGATACATTATTGAGCAAGATGAGTGACATGAAATCAGATGAAAATGTCAGAAGGTGCAGCTTTCTGCTCCATATTTGTCTTAATCATTCACATCTTATTGCTTCAAGTGTTTATTTTTTTTGTGGGGCTAAATGGGCTCAGACTGTGAGGACAAAGACCTCATTTCCACTGTTGATTCCTCTCGTGTCCAGTTTTAGTCAAGCTTTTGAAAACGTCAGGGGGAAAAAAAGCCTTTAAGGTGATAAATGCTGACTGTAGATGTCCATCTGAGTAAAGCAATCAGCTGTAACGTTCTATCTTCAAATAAGTAATAAGAGATGTCTTGTTTATATATTTTTTTTCATCTGTCAGTCCACCTCTGACATGCTGGAAGAAAAGGCTCAAACTAATTTGACCTGTGGTTACTTATAATATATTCACAGTGCGTATCTCAGTAAGCAGCATGCAAATGAAGAGTTCTTATAAGGTATGAAGTCTCTTTTGATAATTAAACAAAAGGTGCATTTACAACAGCATGTTAACCAGTCCACCTTTTGCTTATCAGATTTGAACAGAAATGCTCACAGGTTGAAGCTTACTTTATTGCTCTCATACTACTTATATCTATATTCTTTCCTCTTACACCAACAAGAAGTTTCTATGACAACTTCTGGTTGGTAGTCCATTACATATTGAACAGTTGTTCTTTATGGCCACTGCAGCATTTAGTTAAATATTTCACTTTTTATCTACATTTGATCATTCTATCAAAATACAGCCGTGTCTAATAATTTGGTTTATGGGGACATTCTTGCACTATAGATGCCATTCACCATGATATATGTTGGAAACAACAGCAACATTGTCATTGTGAGAATGTTAACGTTTAGCCTTGAAACCCTGGTAGCATAGCTTATTTGTTTAATCACTGACTGTAGATCAATAGAGCTGTAGAGCAACTTTCTCAAACCAAAAGCAACCCAGAATCTCATAATGCACACCATATCATTTTTAAAGGAAGTGAATGAAAAAGTTACCAAGAAAATACTGTAGGTATCATTTATTTTGAGCGAGTCGTTTTTAAACTGTACATCTCAGCTCAAGCACTAACATTGATTCCTCCTCTAATCGCTGTGATTCCCCTGAGAGTCTGGTATGGTATCCGCCTGTGTCAGACCCCCTTCCATCACTCAGCTGGAAGGGTCTAAAGTGTTTTACTGCATTAGAGGGGATTCCTGTGGGAAGCCCTCAGCTGATAAAGGTTTGCCGAGATACACTGTCTCAGATTAGATCAGCAGCTTCTCTCCAAGGTCACTTGTTTTGCTCCAGTGTGATAATGGATGGGAAATTGGGATTGGGACACCTGAGGTTTCTGCGGGGTTTTGTTAGCCACAGTTTTACACTTGAATGAAAAATAAACTATTAAAAATACAGTGTTTTTTTTCTTTTCTTCAATGGGTGGATCCCTGTCATGAGAGCTATTTATAGATGATGAAGATGCTGAAATGGGAGCCAAAAGACTCCAGGGAGAACAGATCAGTATCAGTAAAGAGAAAATCATACCCTGTTTGAATTGCTAATGGAAACAATCCTTCCACGGAGTTCAGCGATTATTCTTTATGAAGAAATATGTGAGGAAAGATTTCCCTCTCTGTCTGCATTGTAGATGATGTTATATTATTTTTGGCTTGAATTTTATCCCCAAGTGAACTTGACTGTTCCTTTCATATGTCTTAGTAATCTTTTTCCCCATGTATTTTTTGAATTGACACTTTAATCCCCCCCCCCTTCTAATATTAAACAAATGGATATTAAAAATACACATTATAGACGCGTATTTGAAACCTGAATTATTTATTCTCTGATGAATTATACCTATGTATCCTTTATTGCTTTATTTGACCTTTGAAAATCTTAATTTAACTGACAGCATGTTAGTGTAGACAAACAGTGGATGCTGATCCAATGAAACTGATCCAAAGCTCCTTCAGTGGACATTTACTGTGTGACTCTCCATTTTTAATGCCCTTTAGTCAATGATAAACTACAACTGTCAGTAGATTACAAACCGCCTGTAACACACAATCTGCCTTCCTGCACTGCTGTTTGATTAATTGGCACATGTTGAAGCAGATACCTGAGCATTTAAATGGCTTAACGAGAACGGGGTAAACTTGTTCTCATAGTGTTATTCAAACACTCCCGAATGAAGAATCATTCAAAAATGATTTATTATAGTTCTTAGTAGTTGCCTTTAAACGGGTTATGTGGTTAATAAAAGCATGTTATCATGGTCAGGTGTTAAGGCAGTCTGAAGTGACTGGTGTAAGGACAGATCTGGTCTACTTAACCAAAACAAAACCTGCAAGCCACCAACACAGCTAAGTAATGTCGCATAACTTGTAATTTTGGATCTTTGGAGAGCAGTCATCATTTAAGAGGCTCCTTGCTGGGAAGTTTTACTCACTACTTTTAAAAATGCAGTTGATCTTTTGGCCACTGCAACGAGCTCAGACACAACATTGAACATGTCACAAACTTCTCGTCTTCTTGCAGCTGCAGTGATTAGAAATAACAATACCACTGAACAGTTGCATGTTTCATTTTACTTCCAGACCAATAAGTCAACACTGTTATTCACTTTGTGTTGGAAATTGAAATATTACTTAAGTCATTTAAAGTTTAAGCTACCAGCTAAATGTACAGCTTATCAGACTGATGACAGCAAGCTACCACATCACTAAATCCAGAAGAGCTCTCTTATAGAGCTGTGGATGAAACTAAATCGAAAAGATCAGCTACAGTCCAAGTCCCTCAAGATGCATATTGTGACCAGTTTTATTCCTCGCCATCCCAGGGAAAGTAGTTTCAGACATACAGGACCTGTATTAATCAAAGCAAGACACTTCAGTGGAACTCCTGGAAAAATTACAGTCATAATAACTAAGACTCATTAAACCTCAGTGAGTCATTTTGTAAAAAGTTTCTGACTAGTGTATCATCTTAAAGTACATTTCTTTAAGATTTCATTTAGCCTCTAATCAAAACACTGGTAATAATTCCTTTACATAGTTAATATTGGCTTGACTTAACTGTTTGAAATGTCAAATAAGGAATTTTAAACATTGGATTTAGAGGCTATTAACCGTTCAAATTCAGTGGGGGGGGGGGCGACATTTCTGGCTTAAAGTGAATGTAACTGTGGGACCACCGTTTAATGTGAATTTTGCATCCTGGACACTAAAAACAAAGATTGTTTATTGGGCTCAGTCCTCCTGCCAATATCTAACGACCAACTGTCACTGACTGTCGAGCAAATGTTAACACAATTATCCCCTGTCGGGTGCCTGCTATAGATAGAGTACAGGAAGTCATTTAGAAACATAACTCAGTGTCTGTGTTGACTTTTTAATTTGATGTATGTAATAATGGCTGTCCACATAATAACCCCGGTGCTAATCACATTTCATTCTTTGAACACTTCTGAGGACAAAACATGTTTCTTATAGATTCAAGAAGATAAGACCGTTTAGTATGGAATATAAAAATGGGTTTGATCCTCTCTAATTAAGGAGTCCATGGAGGACACTTCCTGTTTGAAGGGAGGTTGGGGGCGGGGGTTTATGTTTATGTTTTGCATCATAACTGCTGTCAAGGGCAATTTGCATTCAAGACCATTATAAGACAGTCTTTCATCAAGTTGTAATTGTGTTCTTTATTATCTTTTTTAATACTTTGGTTATCATACGGTTTATCTTTTATGCTTCAAGCTACACTTAATATGTAAATGCAGTTTTGTTAATGAATAATTAAACAGTAGTGTCGTCATGATACCAATTATTTGACTTTGATACAATACCAAGTTTAGTATCTACGGAGCCCCTTTAGTCCCAAAAAGTAAAAAGATTATATCTGGTGCGCATAAGATCATTATGTTTGTACTTGATACAAGTGTCAATAAGAATTGCATTTTTTACCCCAAATATCAGTGTATGACATTCCTAAGTTAAATTAAAACTTGATTTGTTGGGTTATCTCTATAAGGCTGTATGAACTGATCTCTTTACAAAGGCAAATTAAAAAAAACAACTTCTTTTACTGAGAAATGTTTATGTTAAATCTGGCCAGGGACAACAGATGAAAATTAGCCTTTTGGCTAACTCTGGCATATTTACAGAAATGTTTATTAATATGCACTGTCCCTGTAAAAAAAAAAAAAGGATAATTATTGGCTACAGTTAGCCTATTAAAGCTAGCTTTTGATTGACTTGTTAACATGAAGTATAAAGGGACCCAATGTGGTCGTTAGACATTTTTCTTTCTTTCTTCATATTCCAAGACTGTCCTAAACAGCTCCCATTGTCTTCATTTACTCAGACTGATAACCCAAATCATCATCATTCTGATTAACGGCAGATATGAAATGAGAATGGAAAGCAAATCAGTGAAAAGGGGATAATGCTGAAACATTGACATAAGAACTGATTCATTGGGAGTCTCTGGTGCAAACAGTTCATTTATAAATCTGGATTGTTTTACCCATGAGGTATTTTCCTGTCAGTGAAAATGAAATAAAACCCTGAAGGAAATTGTTTTCTGTGTGCAGAGCCCTGACGACTCCAATGTGCTTTGAATGTTTTTTTTGTGAGTAGACGCATATTAATCTATCTATGTTATTGATTTTGCAAATGCGTCTTATGTCTGACAGATTTTGGCAGCAGAAAATGAAAATGTCACATTGAGCTCAGTGAAATCTCCATTTAAAATGAGCTTCAAACCATACAGGAAATATAGTTAATAGAAGTTCAATGGTAAAAAAGCAGATGGCTGCTCTGGGGTTAGTGATCATAATGAAGGAAGGGACCTGAATTAATCACATTTTCATTTTAACATTCTCCCTTTCTATGAAATTGTCATACTAATATATTAATTGTCACTAAAACAATTAAGCTGACCTGATTCGCAGATAGGCGGAAAGTTGTCTTTTGTAATTTTTCTTTTTAAGCAAAACTTCCTCTGTTTAGCCTGATACATTTGAAGGATTTGCTATTTTTTTAAACTTACTGTATAATTTGGAGATCTTTGGATCGCACAACATGAGTAAAATATTTAATTACATTGGTCAATATGAGGTTATGAAGCGCTATGAACAAAAACAGTAGACATTCGCTGTAACTCCGGTGTTCCTCTGCTAATATGCTGTGCATCATGTTTAAACAGTACCTCTGTTAGCAACTTGTTTCTCCTGAATCCAAAATAAATCAAAGCAGCCTGTGGTTCACCACTAAATTGGCACCATATAATTTTGAGTCAAGCTGCCTGAGAGCTAGCTTCAGCTCTGACTGCACCAAAATGGTGTGACGGTGTGGCTGTTATACTCAAGCTGTCATCCAGTGGATAAAATGTACACATACCGAATGAGGAATCATTGCTTCTTTACATACATTATTTTCCTTATGCGTTACAAAAATTCCATCAGTGGTGAGTTTCATGTAAATGCTCATATTGCAATAACATTCAAAGTGTGATTAATGGTGCACAAGTACTGGACAGAAAAAGCATTGCTGCAGTTTATCACTATAAAACTTGCTTTGAAAGTGTGCCACCTTAACAGAGTGCTGCAAAAGATTACAATCACTGAGAGGACTGTGTTAAGGCGAAGTGGTGTATGGTAAAATCACGACACAGCTTTTGTATTCTTGCTCATTGGAGGTTTATTGGATTTCAGAGGTGGGAGCATTATTTGGTACTTCAGGGTAATTCCTCTGTTATCAGATTCCTTTCTATGGTTTGTACACTTCTTTTGATGCCTAGCCAAGGTGTTCAGTATCGTCATTATCAGGGACCGCCTTCTGGCTGCTGCTGGGCTGTTAGTGAATCTGTGGTTGCTTAGTAACAAAGTCATTTGGACTCCATCTTTGCTATTTTTGATGATCAATCTGAGCCAGACGAAGTGAGGTGAGTGAGTTGAGCGGAGGGATAGAATTTGGAGAATGGAAGAAGAAGAAAAAGCTTGAGAGGTAGGCTTTACGTGCCCCCCAACCCCCAACCAGGGCAGAATCAGTAAAGCAGATATACTCACACACACACGTATACATACGCGCGCGCACACACACACACACACACCATGCTAGCCTATCATCCCTGAATGTGCGGCCTATTTTCTCTGTCAAGGTGGTGTCCTAGATTCAAAGTTCTATCGGATGAGTAAAAAAGTATGGCACAGAGATTAGATCAAGAAGGATGGTGGAGGATGGGGGCGTCACTTGGGTCTTAAAAGCAGGCTGAGTGTGTCCTTATACTGACATATTGATGCTCTTTTTATTTCATTAGATCTAAAGATAGAGTGTGAAACCGCCTTGTAAAAATATTCACTGATCTGAGAGCAAATTCTAAATTCTTTTGCAGTTTGACCCTGAAGCTCAAACAGTGTCTGCGATTATCCTGGGAATAATCATGTGTGCCCACAGCGCATATGCCCTGACTTGCTTGTGTTCATCTGCCCGCTCGTGTTTGTTTTATTAATTAACAGTCGATGGAGGTGTTCAGCTGGAGCACAATTCACCCGGGTATGTTTTTGACGTCTTAGTGCAAATTCAATTACTGAGCATGGAGCTCAAAGAGACAGCTGGTGAACGCTGCATGTAGCTGAAGGCGTGCAGAGCACATGGTACTTGTTTAACTACAACAGCCCGGATCAGCAACTGTGAAGTGCTACACTTAACAAATGCTCATTCAACAGACTTCAAATATTTTACAATGCTTAACATCTCAGGGCAATGGTATTATGATGTGTCTTGCTAGAGGCCCAGTGCAGCAGAATGTTCAATTGCTCTGTTCGTTTGTTTCATTGCATTGATTCCTTTAGTGCGTCCCGACTCCCGACTGTGAGGCTCTTGTGTGAACATAATGGAATCAGAGCACTTGCTGCAACAGCCAGTGTGTCAAAGTGTTGCCAGGCATCAGTTTAATAAAGATGCAAACGTCCCGGCCTTTCCTAATCTTGTTTTGTGCAATTTTAAATGAGATCACCCTGGTACACACTCAAACACACAGGATACTAATAATAAAAGCTCATATTGCACAATTTCATTCTTCCTCAGTATTTCCCTCAACATGTTAAAATCCAATTAGCCTCCCTCTGCTTGTTCCTGTCACTCTTATCAGTCCCAGCCACTCTGAAGACACACGCACAGGATTTATTAAAAATTTAAGCGCTCCTCTTTTAGGGGGATAATATATTGGAAACCCTACAGCATCAACATGAAGCTCTTTAATAATT
Source organism: Symphodus melops (assembly GCF_947650265.1). Lineage (NCBI taxonomy): Eukaryota > Metazoa > Chordata > Actinopteri > Labriformes > Labridae > Symphodus > Symphodus melops. The sequence continues at coordinate 11,750,044 of NC_136691.1, forward strand.
CAAGTGTGCGGCCGACTGAAGACATGGTCTGTAACACTTCGGCTTTGTGGTGCTGTGACATTTTGAAGGGTGCACCCATGCAGTAAATCTTTGGATGACCAAGACCATACTGGTTCAGGGTTAAGCACACTATATTTTTGTTGTTAAGAGTTCACTCTTTGGTAAGTCCAGTCACTACATTGATTTTGATTCTCCAACAGAAGACCTACGGCTCAAATAAAACTTAATTTCAAGGTTAAATAGATTTGAGCCTTGTATAGTGTTTTTTACACCGCATGCCACTCCTACCCATTCACACATTAATCCATTCACACACATTTACATGACGCTGACGCATCAGTGGGAGCAATTTAGGGTTTAGTGTCTTGACCAAGGACGCCTCCACATGAGACTGCAGGAGCTGGTGATCGAACTCCAGAGTCCACCGACTCTACCACTGAACCACAGCCAGCCCTAATGGATCTGAATGGGTCTTTGATGTGACGTTGTAGAAAACAATCACTTCAGGGATAATGATAATAATCATCAGTGAAGTCAACTGAGAAGATGAATGCTGACAATAGATTTTCTAAGCTGCAACTTCCTAGCTAAGTTGTAGTTCAACAAGTTGGTTTTCAAACCTTGTGAAAAGTTTTCCCAGGTAAAAAGTAAAAAGTTATCACCACTTATCATAAAATTAAACCGCTAGCCATGAGTAACACAACCTCAAGGAACATTTGACCTCTGATTGCTAGCATGAAACTTCTGTAAACTAAATAATGAACAGCTGCTAAGTAGCTGCTATACTCCAGTAAGCTCTGTGCAGTAAGAAGCATCCTGGCTTCGACGTGGTGCAGTATGCTCTCCACAAACCATCAAATCTAATGTGATACCAAAAGGCTGAATAGTGTAGCAATATCAGCTACTGTACACTGCTCCTTGGCCATAGCAGTTGATTGTAAGCTTGTTAGTCTGAGAGTAGCAAATATCTTAAAGTGAATTAAAAAAATGATACAAAAAAATTTCAGTTAGTAAAATTTCCCCCTAACTATTCCGGTTTTGTGAAGGCTGAACTCTGGCTTGTGTCACCAGGTGCTTGAGCTCCACATAAGTCATTTTTGGATGATAAGGTTATGTTTGCATCATCCTTTGAAGGTAAGAATTGACTGTTTTTAAAAGGGTGGTATTGGACAAAAAAAATTGTTTTCTTGATTTGTAAGCTCATGTCCTGTAAGTGATGTAAACCCAATCCCACCCTGATACATAGGGTGGGATCAGTACCTAGGGGTACTGGTGGAACCTGGTTGTTAGTTTGCGCCCCCCATGTACTGTATGTAAGGAGACTTTAGTCCTCCAAGCAGGCAGCCCAGGTTTGAATCCGACCTGTGACTCCTTTCTTACTCGCTCTCTGATTTCTGACTCTATCCACTGTCCTATCCTGCACAAAAATCCCTAAAATAAATCTTAAACATTAAAACTTAAAATCCTTAAGATACATTCAACAGTATAACCCCCTTTAGAAATCATAGCCTTTTATTTGTGTTCTTTTAGGGTTCAGTGCCAAAGACAGACACCATGTGTGCTGGTCTGTGACTGAACTTGACCTCTGGCCTCAGATGGAAAATAAAATAATGAGTTTCTTCCTCCTGGATCAATAAACCTTTAGAGAAGCACTCTCAATCACTCTTAAAATTACATCTTTAATCTTTACCCTCACATAGCGCTGCTCTTTGACCAAAAAAGAAATAACCTTACTGTTCACCATGAACTTCAGCAGTCACATTTAATATAATCAAATGTATTCATTGGATTTAAAGCAGCCCCTTCAGTCCGACTAGAGATAGTTAATAATTCAGAGTTGTTGGAAGCGTCGTGAGGGGATGGTGTTCTCTGCTGGTCGCCTTCACAGCTGCATGGGGCCTGCCAGCGACAGATGGCTCCATCAGCCCATGTGGAGAGTTTGGTGCCAGTATTGCAGAGTGTTGGACACTGATTGTTTCTCACATGCTCTTCTTTTTCCATACTCTTTTCAATCTAAACCTCTTATTTCAGTGTATATGTAATGAACAGAAATGTCTCTGCAAGGAGCAGAACACTAACCATCCTATTTACTCAGTGGCCATTGTTTTCTGAAGTCATGCTGAGGAGGAGAAAGTTGATGTTGCGATTAAAAATTGCATCAACATTCTCGATTTTTAACAGCTTTTCGAAATGTAAGGGATAGAGGAAAATTTGACAATCATTTTTGACTGTCAACTAAATCAATTATAAAAGTTTGTTTACATTACTGTATCAATTTTCCTTTTTAGCAAACTAAATGTGATTAGCTACCAATGCCATTAGCAAGGAATTTTCATCTTGCTATCACATGCCTGTCAATGTGAAACTTTTATAATACAGCCGTGGTTGAATGCTAATATCAGCTATTGTCTTCGGGTCGAGTGGGAATCTTATATTTTCACAGAATATGTGGTCTGCGGTCCATCCAGCTATTGTTAGTATCTAATCCACTATCAGGTGTTGAAATGATCCCAGTTTGTCACACTCCTTTCATCTTGAATATTAGCAAAACTGGGACACTGCAGCAGACATTGTCATAGCTTTTGAGGGTAACATTAGAGTAGGATGGGTGGGTTTTTTATGGTTTTATTTTGGGAATTTTTGTACTTTTTTGTTTTTTTTAGATTGGACAGCAGAGACTGTACGTAATGACATGCAAGACAGGAGCCACATGTTGGATTCAAACATGTGGCTCCTGTTGGGCTGCCGGCAAGACGGACTACAGCCTCTGTATATTGGGCACACGCACTAACCACTACACGGCCGGCGCCACAGGATGTTGTGCTTTAATCGACATTTTTGTTGCATTTTTATTCATCATACAAGAAATCATTCACAATATAGACTAGATGCTAGTCGTCTTGAATACCTTGGGCTCTTATTGTAGGAAGTTCAAACCTTTTCGCAAATAAAAAAAATGATATGGACCTTTTGTTCTGCCACACCTGGAGCATTTGGGTGATTTTCTATCTTTCCTATCTCCTGTCTTTTGTGTGAGCAGAGCTGCCAGAGAACTGGACAGACACGAAGGAGACCCTGCTGGAGGGGATGGTGTTCAACGTGAAGTACCTGGGTATGACTCTGGTGGGCCAGCCTAAAGGAGAGGATATGGCCTCAGCTGCTATTCGCAGAATCGTTGCCACGGTGAGTCACAGTCAGGTCCGCTTAAGACTCACACAGCCTAATAAAATGGGAAATACATTAACCGACATTTGAGAAAGACTGTTTGACAAGTTTTGCATAATGAACTTGAACTTGTATGTGTGAATAGTGATGTTAGCAACATTGCATACATTTCAGTCTGCAAGGTCAGCGTCTGTGTTGCAGCGTGAAATTTCAAGACACAAGTGACATTGTGACGCTTTCAATTACTGTGAGGCTTTTTATAGAAATTCTCCTGTGGATTTGGGAAATTAACGCCTCAAACGAGAGTGCACATTATCAAAAAGATTTCAATACTTTTTTCTTTTGAACCAGGAAAACGTGTATCTTCCCACATGAATATGTACATTGCAACCTTACCTAACCTTACCTACCTATGCCTGAATTTTCATATAATGTTGTTTATGGCTCATTTACTTACGCTCAGAAAAAGTATTCTCAAGGGCTGAAAATGATTGTCGAATAATCCAGTTTAGTGTTCATGTCGGTGTGTCAGTGTGTACTTTAAAGTTGTGCTGTAGCATGCAGGACAAACACTTCAGTCCAAGGAAAAAGTTTAGACTCCTAAACCACTCCACTTCCTGCCTTACTTTAAGTTGTTATTAAAACCCAGCTGTTAAATCCAGGATTATCAATTGAATCACATACGAGGTTTACTTAACAACAAGGAGCCAAACGGGATTTAACTGAACACAGTTTTCTGCATCCAATCAGAATGCTGCACATTTTTTCCAGCTTAGATTGAAATCGATTGACAGTTTTCTGAAACCCTTCAGATTCTAGATGAACAAAAACTCCAATTAATTGAGACATTTTCATGCTTACATTCTCACACACATGCACACCCCTTTTCAGTGAATCCTGCCAACAATAAAAGTCTATTCGCTTGGCTTTTTCTGCAGAAAGAAAAGCGTGGCACGGGCAGATAATCACAAATCTCCTGCTTCTTCATTACAAACTGGACTAAACCTAATGGCAAGATTAAGATTCACTTGATTTACAACAGGGGGAAAAAAAGACACTGTTGTCTCTGTCTGTTCCCTTGGAAACCAATCAACCTGAATGGGATTACTGAATACATTTATGAATTTTTCCATTTCCGACATGCTTCAGTCAGTAAATGATAAGACAAGACCAGAGGGGACCTGATGTACGTACTGTATATGTGAGACGCTGAACTTGGCGTATCTCAGGCTGACAGATTGCCTTTTGCCTTGTGGCACAACACGAGTAACATGACAGAAGAAAATGTGATTGTTAGCACTTCCTACATGAATGAGCTGCCACCGTCATCCACCGCACACTCTGCCCCTCTTATCATAATGATGGTTTTCCATGTAGTGAGTGTGTGTTGTTATCCTGGGCGTTTAGGCTGCGACACATTCTCAGCACTTTACCTGTTGTCCTTCAAAAGTCCTTTAGCTTTTGTTTCAGCACAGACCACTCTCCTTTTCATCTTCAAAGCCTCTTCACTCTTAGCTTTTAGTTCACCTCCTCCGTCAAAATATAAGGGCTCTGATGCAACACGAATGTAGAAATAGATGATGCAATATTTGCTTTCTATATTCCCCATCTCGTCTTTCCCCTCTGCTTTTCTCTCACCGTCACTCTATTGATTCTTAACCTGGTATCATCTGGCTGTGAAACTAAACAGCTCTCATTTGCCAGCTAATTGCACAGTAAGGAGGTCATTGTCATTGTCAACGGGCGCTCTCGCAGTCCGCAAGCTCAGCACTATATGGCCCTTTTTTCTGAAACTCCAGATGGAGCAGAGCTGCAGGGGGAGTGAATGGCTGCCAACCCGACCTCAAGGACTCATTCTGGCCTACACATAGCAGCCCCCCCCCCACCCTCCATTCTGTTCTGTCACCTTTTATAAATTCCCCACATTTCTGTGGAGAACTCATTCAAGCTGCTTAGTTCTGCACAGCAAACTGTCAACCTTGAGGGCTCTTGGTGTTTAATCAGATGTAAGATAATCTTTTATTTATGTCAGAGTGACGGGCAAGATCTGACTTCACCTGTGGCAACATTTTCTCAGTCTGATTTGTGTGTGTGTGTTCTCTTTTGTATTTCCTTTCCACAGGCCAGAGCCAGTGCAAAAAAGTTTCGGAAAGTAACTTTGACGGTCTCACCGAAAGGCATCATCATCACAGACTCGGAGACGACAGACCTCATAGAGAATGTCTCCATATACAGGTGAATAAAAGTGCTAAATTAGAACAAATTTCAAATGGAAACTTGCACAGTGGTTTTTTTCTGATTGGGACTAACACTCCAGCAGAGTGCAAAGTTGACCAGACAAAGAATTTGTACCTTACCAGACTGCGCTCAGATTCTGGTTGAATTGAGATATTTTTTTGACATGCCATTTGCATAGTACCATGTTACAGAGAAGCATTCTGTTCATTGCTCCATCTGTCCTGCTGTCTTTCAGTCTGCCAGTATTGTTGGTCTGAATAAAGTAACTCATTATGAACAGGATGAAAATTATATGCAGACACTCATTGTTCCCAGACGATGAATCCTACTGACATTTTAAGATCTTCTGTTCTCATGTTAAAACCAGTTAAAGGTCACTGTTTTTATTTTAGGTGAAAAATCTTGGTATGGCTTGGCTAGATTATACAATTTTGGAACAGGCATTCATGTCTGTTCCAAATTAAAAATCTCTCAAGTCGACGGCCCACTGACCCATTTCTCCAGCACCAAGATTGGGTTTAAATGTACTGTTGGCAAAAAGTCAGAGTATGTTGCCCATGGTCACATCACTCTTGCTTAACATTAGCATGTTAGCATTGTCACTATGACCTTTTTATAAGGCTGACAGGGAAGCATGCAATGTGGGGGCACTTATTAGACTTTTTTATGTTGCAGATGTGAATGACTTCCGATAAGATAAGGTTAGACATAACTTTATTCATTGTAAAGGAAATTCTGGTGCCAATTTGCTCCAACATTACAGAACAACACGATTAATAGTAGTAACACAAAAGAGCATCAAATACAAGAGATATACAAGTGTTGATTGGATTGTTAATTGAGACCATGCCTGATGTAAAAGTGAAGTAGCAAAGTATGTTTAGTTCAAATGTAATGCTGTTGTATTGATAGTGATATTCAAAGGTATGAAACAATGATTCCACCAGATCCAGTGAATGTTTGATATATGATATTGAACAACATTTTCAATGATAAAGTAAAGTGACGATAGTATTTGGGAAACTGCAACATCACACTGTAACAACCAAGTTAGAAAGTAACAGTGCTTCTGATAATAGAGTAATTATTGACCTTGATATTGGAAATATTGTAGCCCAATATGGAAAAGCTATGCTGTCAATTACATCTCCATTTTTAATGCTCACAGTTCACTCCATTTCAAGAAGTCTTTTTCGAAATGTGATTTCAAGCTCATTGTTACTCGATAGATAGTCTATTATAAAAAAAGAGTGTTCTTAGTATGTCACAGTGAGAGTCCCACTGACCTCGTTTACAGAGGAGCGCTGGCTTCATGCAGATAATTGAACATTTTATTGCAGAACATTAAGAATTCCATTCACGGAATTCAGTGTAACTCAAAGTGTTATTAAAGTTACTTTTATTAAAAATTTTCATTTTAAATTTAAAAATGGTTGAGCCAATCATAGTCAGTCAACGTGAGTTGATTAAATGGGTTGTTCCAGAAACATGTATTACTATTCTATTCATTTTTATTTATTTATTTTTTTGATTGAAACGGTCATCACCTATGCCTGAAGTCCTTAAAACTAAGAAATCAGCTTCATCTGATGCATGATATCCTCTATCTAGGTCACTCTCCCCTCTGTCCATCGCTTCGGCTCCCTTGGCGCGATTAAACAACGATCAGCTCAGAGCTGTTGTGAGTCTCATGTTCGATCAATTCACTGGGAGACAATAATGTTAGGGCAGGAGGGGTTCGTCGTGTGTGTGTGTGTGTGTGTGTGTGTGTGTGTGTGTGTGTGTGTGTGTGTGTGTGTGTGTGTGTGTGTGTGTGTGTGTGTGTGTGTGTGTGTGTGTGTGTGTGTGTGTGTGTGTGTGTGTGTGTGTGTGTGTGTGTGTGTGTGTGTGTGTGTGTGTGTGTGTGTGTGTGTGTGTGTGTGTGTGTGTGTGTGTGTGTGTGTGTGTGTGTGTGTGTGTGTGTGGCGGGGGGGATCTGTTATTGTCTCTCAGCGTCAATGAAAGCTAACCCCCTTCAGTTACATGCTCAGCTCTCGCTTCCAAATCAGTGAAGTGTGTTTTGATTGGGATACGTTTGGCTGCTTTCCTCTCCGTGGAAAGCATCCTCTTATTTTGCCCTGGCGTCTTGTCATCGAGGATTACAGTCCAAATATCATATGGCTGGACTCTGATTACCAAACAGGCTGTGATATAAACAGGGATAAGTCATTTGAGTGAATCGGTGTGTGTGCATTTGTTCACATCCTCTTCTGATCCACCTTATCAGTGCTTACAGGCCACAGGCGAAGAGGAATCTGCCTCGTCTTTGATCTCCTCCTCTTCTCGCCTTCGCTTCCCCTCATCTCCTAACCCCCTTTCATTTTTACGTACTATAATAGATCTTTCTTTTCTGCTCCTATTAACATAAACAGAGTTATGAACCCAGGAATACCCGCCACTAATTGGCCACTTTAAAACTTGTGCCGTATATACTCCAGAGCACTGGTAGTGGAGAGATTGAGGGGCCACATGCAGAGCTTGGGTTTACTGAGGATTGATTTTTTTTTTCTCCTTTTATGAGACCCCACCCCCACCCTCCTTGTAGACCGTCTCCCCTTTTGCCCCTCCTTTCTCGTGTCTTATTTTAGTTGCACATAATCCGTTTATTGGCCAAGAAAACAAGTGAAGTGTGAAAGACTGTGGATTCTCGGAGAATGGATCAACTGGACTGCTGATTGTGCATGACAAATAAAAGAGAGACACAAAAGGTGTGTGTGCTTCTGTTTGCACATTCTGCCTGTCCATACATGGATGGACTCATGAGCTTCTAAGTGGGGACCTCACACACAGAGTGTGTATGTAAATGTGTGTTATTGTCGAGTTAATTGTGGATACACAGTCAGTGGAGGTCGGGCTGTTTCCCTCAGGGGGAAGCTTAGTGAGGATAGAAAACAGTCAGAAGATTTTTTGAGTCGTATTGGGAATGGGATCCTCTCAGGCATGACCCCCCCACCCCCCCTCCATCCTCAACCACACACACACATGCATACTCCCACACTGCATTATGATCCTGTTATTAACATTAAAGTTTTCACACTTTTATATCATCAGCAGACTTTAAAACCACTATGCTCCAGACAGCACACTTCAGTTTACAGTTTGCAGCAACAGACTTTGAAATAGTTGTATTATCAGCTTGACCTTCCAACATAAGCGTCGCTTCCTTGTAGCACTGCTGCAGGTCAAACTGTTGGCAGGGATTAACCTCAGAGCTACATCAAGAGATGTTTTTACTCACAGGGTGGCAAAACACAAAAAAGAGTGGAAATATGTCAGAGCTGGCACATGTAGTTAAGTTATAACACACGGAAAGTGACATTTAGACTTGTTATGGAAAAAATAAACATCTATATATCTATATGTTGACTTCATAAAAAAAGATGCTTGAGGAATTGGAGTATTGAGAAAATTGTTGTTTGCTTAGACGTTATTGAAAGCAATGCTTTGGCAAGAAGTCTCATCACCATTCCTCCCTACATCTCAGCCTTCTTATCATCCTGTATGTAAACAAATATTTGTAAATTCTTGAATAAGTATTGGTATGGGCCAAAAAAGAATAGGTGAGATTATGTTTGTGTTATCCAATCAAAAATGGGTGCATTCCTTAAAAAAGAGATTTACCCATTTTTGTTACAGCTTGTGCTACTGTAGCTGTATTTTTGTCATGGACTTAGGCACGCTGTTTCCCCACTTCTGCCATTCTTTAAGCTAAGCTATTAAAGCTAAGCTCGCCCATAGCACTAGCTCCACTCACGGACATGATAGTGGTATTGTCTCATTTATCTTTTACTAATGAGTGTTTAAGTGTATATGAACAATCTCAACATGTCTTAGCTCTGAATATATAATATATAGTTTTTTGGTAATAATATATATTCATAGATTTGCGACTAACTGGATCAGTAGACAGTGATTTGTTTGGTTTTCAATATTGACTGGATTTTTAAGTTGAAAATAACTCATCTCATAAGGCTCATGGTTAGTTTAACTATTTCTTCATCCTGAATAACCATAGATGCAGTGATCTTTACCTATCCCTATCAGCAGCACGTCTCCATCTGGACTCGTGTTACTAACTCATTTTCTGACGGGAGCTCTGAGAGTCCAAACAGCATTTCAATCCGAGTAACGCAAACAGCTCAAAGATAACTGACAGTCCACCTGGTAATGAGGCTCCATGTTCTGACACTTTGTTAGATCTGTGAGATGTGTCCAGCAGATTCTTCAACAGTGTTTCTGAACATGAATGGAAAATATTCCGTTTGAATTTTTCTAATTGTTCTCATGGTTCTTTTCCATATTTGAACTTAAGATAGAGAGAAAAGTTAAACAAACATAGTGCACTGTTAAACAGCATATACCTGCTTTATTCAATGTTCGCACAGGCTTTGATGTGCGACGTTCCACTGAGGCTTTGTACTGTAAATATTTAAATATTTCCATTGATATTCCCTCGCTGCTGCACAAACAGCGGTGCTCGACACAGGGAGGAGATCAAAGGCTCGAGTCCACAGAGCCTTTTTGGAGATATGATGCAGACTGACAGCTCAGCTTCTGTTGTTCATGCTTTGTGAAAACGTCGCCACGCTGTCAATTATTTTCTTCGGCTTTTGTTTCGAGCTTGAGGATTGTTTCGTGAATATGATCCATTGTTTGGTTGGCAGTCAATTTTTTTTTCTTGTATTCTAATTGTCTTGTGAGGAGTTGAATCTGCAAAAACAGGGGTTTTGATGAGTTCTTTACACACATACACACACACACACACACACACACACAGAAACACACACTTTCTCTCTCAATGAAAAATCTTGTGAGTCTATAGCAGTTCTTGAATAAAATCTTGTATGTGAATTCACCCCAATGAAACATTCATTCAGGGTAAAATAATTGTCACATGGATTCCTAAAAACAATCCAATACTGTATGACCCTTTAATGCCATTGACATTCCAGCTCCTGCTGAAAGGAGGAAACATCATTTTCACATGTAATTGTTTGATGTAAACACAGTTCAATGAAGACAATTCCTGTTGAAGTTTTATCCTCACAGGCGCTGAAGTGCACTGACCTATTTGCCTATTTATCTTCTGCCTGCTGCTGTATGTTGTGGGACATCTAACAACATTGAGTGGAGAATGGATGGATGCATAAGTATAACTCTGCCTCAGAACTCTCTTGTGTCTCTTTATTGAGAATAAGAGGGAAGAGTCTGCTCATTCCAAAACTCATACCCAGCTCTTTTGGCTGCATTGTTCATCTGTCTGTGATTACTAGTAAAAACCTTTATGGATACTTTAAACTAACTTTGCAGAAAATGTTGAAAGATGGAACTTTTGAATAGAAGATAAAAAAATGTCATCAGTGTAACTTTTTTAACAACTGAAAAAACAGATATTCTTTATTTTTACGTCCCAAAGCATTGATTATCCCTGTTTAAGCCCGAAATGTAACAACGACCTGAAATGTTATAAAAAAAATACACTTAAAAAATGTAACAAAACCCAAAATGTAATAACTGATCGATATTGTAACAAAATGCTGAGCCCAAAACATATTAACTTTTTGCCCATCATCGCTCTATAATCTTTGGGACAAGCCCACAAATGCTTAACCACTGCTTCAGTATCTGACTTCATTTTGATAGAAATTGTGCTGCTCCCAATGAGACTGAACTGTTGTACTGTATATAAATTGTTATCTTATTATAACAATGCAAGCACAAAATCAATCAATTTAGTGCATAATCTCTGCAAAGATGAAAATCTTTGACTATCCACAGGGAGAACTCAGTTTCAAGTTTTTGAAGGATATAATGGAGAGAAAGTAAATGAAAAATCTCAATAAGAGGATAATTAAGTTTATATTAAGCACCTTGGTTATATCACATTTGTTGTCTGAAGTTAAATAGGCCAACCCTTTCAACTTTTCTCCGCTCATTTCTCTGCAATTAAGGTCCATATAGAAGCTGTATCAGGGAGGAAATAAGGGGGTAATGCAGAGGCTGGTGTCAGGGGCATTACAATGTGGGTCATGCATCAGCCAGCAAACACTCTGAGAGGAAAATGTGAAGGCTTGTATTTTCATGCTTTTTTGATGGAATAAATTGCTGCACTTTTTAGTGCTCGTCATTGAAGCGGGGCTGCTGATGAGTGGCTGCCAGCTGCAGATTTATTTATTTATTTATTTTGGGATACAGCCTAGAATTTTGAAAGACAGTTTAGACGTCAACATGACAGTTATAGCAGTCCTGTGGAGTCTTCAATCACTGCCGATCACATGCAATAGGTGTCTGAATCCAATCGATACCAGGTGATTAAGAGACAAACAATGACTTATGTCAGTGCAGCAGAATTTTATACCAAACGAAATGAGGGTCAAATGCACCCAATCTTGTTTTTGTCCTTGTTCATTATAAAGGTTGTGTGTTTAATTAGAGTGACAAAGGTGTCAGTCTGTGGCTCATTCACATGTCTATTTAAAGCCACAAACATGATGCGCTCTGCTGGTTCAGGTAGCAGCCTCAGACTGACACACAGGCTGACTCCAGATCAATACGGCTTCTAACAGCTTGGATAAAATCTGGCAAAACAAATCCGGCGGATCTATGCCTGTCGCTTCAGCAAACCCACACGGTCCTTTTTTTTCGAGGGATAAACATTGAATGTAATAGGGTATGGAAGGCAGTCATTCAGGTCTCTTGAAACTGGAAATAAGATCCAGGTGAGATTCAGTGTGACTGCTTAGAATGATTTCTGAAGTGCTTTGAAGTCACAGCGGAGATCGATTTGTAGCTCAAAGATTTTTTCATTTCCTGTCGACACAAGAAATGCGGACATTTCAGCACGAGTAGCAATATATTACGTGACTATCAGGGAGTTTATTTCAGACATCTGATTTCCTGCAGTATCAAAGGACTTTGTGTAGATGTTGCAAGTGAAAAAAAGTTAATAAATGAAACAAAATTTAGCATAGCCCAATCACAAATTGTGTTTATATTTGATTATTTGATGGCGAGAGAGCATTTGAATGCCACATTCCAAAGGAAGCATCTTTAGTTCTTTGGCATTGTCCTCCAATATCACAACACTTGGACGTTTCAGATCAGATGACTATGTTGAGAACTCCAATCCACACAGAAATTGCGTCTGCATTTGTGAAAAATGTAGTATCAAATACACTTTATGTGGGAAAAATGGAAGACTGAAGAGCCCAGTCAAAGCTTCAAACATCTCTCATGGATGTCACCGTCGCTCTTGTGTCTCTTTCTCCACCATCCCCAGCTGTGGGACTTCATCAGCATAATACTCATAACAACTGCTTTCATCCAGCCATGATTAGTTAGCTTATGCATATGCAAGAGGTTGGGGGTTGAAAAGTTATGGCCCTGTATTGACATATACGCTGTGTTGCTTCCTTTTGATGATGGAGAGCGCAGGCAGCCAGCTAATGCACAGAACAGGATTTGTCTTTGTTTGCATGCATGTCACATGTATAAATAGGAGGTTTGCCTTAAGATGTTTATGTCATAAATTGGTTTCTGTCCGCTGCAGAGTCTCATTTATCATCCTAAACATAATTATGTCAGTGGGATTAATAGTGTTGCTGAATGCAATAATGCTTCTTTGTTTTTACCCTGTTTGCTTTTCCAGAATCTCGTACTGCACAGCAGATAAAACTCAGGACAAGGTCTTCGCCTACGTCTCCCAGAGTCAGTTCAATGAGACCCTGGAGTGCCACGCGTTCCTCTGCCAGAAGAAGAAGATGGTATGTGATCAGACACTTTAAAATGCATGTATTCATGTTTTTATTTTCTTAATATGGGGAGTAAAAGCTCGCCTTTTTTATTTTTTTGGACTGTGTGCATACAATACAAGGAATGGTACCTGCAACATGCCTGACTGTAGATGGTGTGTGGCTCCATCTTGTGGCTGATTATCCCACAGCGCACATGATTGATCTGTATGTTAGTGTAAGCTTTGTCGATAATCTACATGAATACTAACCAAAAGAGATTAAATACCGTTCGTTTTTCATTGACTTGTGTCATTATCACAGTAAATGGTCAAATAATCCGTGCGAGACATTGAAGCAAACATTCTTGACCAAATGTCATGTTTTAAATGTTGCCCCTTTGTGTTTATTTCCCCTTTTCCCCTGCAGGCTCAGGCTGTGACGTTAACTGTAGCTCAGGCATTTAAAGTAGCCCTTGATCTGTGGGAGGTTGCTCAGGAAGGTGAGTCAACAAAGAAAGGGTGACGGATAACAAAGATGAAACCTGTTCTTACTAGAGGGGTTTTTTTTCCATGTTTACAGACAAAAGTAAGAAGGCTCGGACCTGCTGTTCTTGTGCTACAAACAACGGGCAGACGGAGACGACTGACGCTCAGTGTGTTCCAGCAGGTGTGTATGTCTGATTGTGTTTAACCACAGTGTGCCACAGTATGTTTTATATATCCACTGACATGAAGGTTATGGTGCTGGTTGTTAGCAAACATGTTGAAAGATGGTTCAAGATCAAAATCTGACATTCCCCAGCTAATCCTGTGTAACTGTAGCTAGGTGGATGTCTTGGTTACAATCAATACTGTGACCAAAAACTCTTGACCACAATAGTTTCTAAAATAATTAGTTAGATACTAATAAATAAAGAAATCAAGTTAAACTGGTTCTATAGGTTTCAAAATGTGAACGGTTATCTGCTGCACATTTAGAGTATGTACTTGCAGTTTCTTCTAAATTTCTCCAGATGTAATAATCCTCTTTAATAGTTTTACACAAGCATGCTAAATTAAAGCTTCTGTATTCATCTGCATAATGATAATCATTTAAGTGACCTTTCTGGCCCTTGTGTGCACTCCACAGCCAGACCAGTCATTTTATAGTTTGACTCTGAACCCTCTGACACAACAATTAAACGGTTGTCAATCACGTCGAGGACAAATCGGGCAATTATTCACCACTCATTAGTCATTCAGGGGAGCAGGAGTTTTTTTAAGCACCCTCCAATGGCCTGACATTTATAGGTCAAAATGTTTTTCTGCTCCTTTTTGGTGTCAAAGGCTCCACAAAATGGGGCTTAATCAACCACTCAGGTTGTTGTTAGTTATTAGCTGTCTTTTCCTAATTCTTCCCATGAAACTGTACTCCGCTTCCTGCAGTGGAGTGAAAGGGACAGAAAGATGTGAAACCCTCGAGGACCTCAGGAGTAATCCCACACTGAGGGATGGATGAAAAGATTTACATTCAGAGAAGCAGGGAGTGCAACAGGTTGAAAACTGACACGTCTCCTCTTTTCTCGTCTCCGTTCTGTGTTACCTCACTCCTCCGTCAACTCGCCTGCAACCCCGACAACTCGGTCAGATCCAGAAACGCACAAGCCTGTCGGGATGGAGGAGAAGCTGCGGAGGCCCTTCTTCTCCGCCTCCCTCAGCTCGCCTTCACCTCGAAGTAACCCGACAAGAAGGAGACCGATCAAGCACGACTCCTGGGTACGTCGCGCCATCTGCATTCAAACTGCTGACTGGATTCAAAATTGTGTTCTCAAACCCGTTTTAGGGTTTTTGTATTATTTTATAAATCACACTATTTTTGTCTTTCTCTTTGTATGGAAAAGCCTTCATGCTCTTATTTTACTTTGTTTTCTATCAAAATACAACTATCACATTATCTTTTTTTTTTTATTTATTTATTGAAAAAGTTAAAATGCAATAATACAAACACAGATAAGAAGTATAGTATCTTCAACAATAATTAAAACACAAAGTGAATTTTTAAGTTGTAAGTTAAATGAAACCTGCACAGCTCGTCGTTTGAGGAATTTAGGACATTATATATAATCTGGTTGTCATTTTCACTTCAAGCCAATATTGACCAAAAGAAGAGTTAGACCTTTATTGTGTTGACAGATTTCTTACAGTGATGAAAGAAGTCAGATTTAATTAGACACAGAGTCTCACAAGCACATGATGCAGGAAGTTTTGATTATAAGAAACGTCTACACTACAACTTTCATTCTATTGTAGGAATCTAAAATGTTTGCACTGCCCAGTCTTCTCATTCTCCAGCATGGTGTGCAAATACATAAACCTAACACTAGATGTCGCCTTGTCATTAAGAATACCTTTCCTAAAGAACAATCTCACACCCATTCATCGACCTTTTTTTTTGTTTTGTTTTTTACATAGTTTTCCCTGATATGATTGGAATTAAGCTTTTTTAGATCAGATATCATCAGCTTGTCTGTTGATTCTAAATGCTCACCTCTTTGACTTAGCTTGTCGTGTTAGCCTTACAGAGAGCTGGAGAACAGATTCAGTGACATGGTAGTTCAAGAATACACTGGACAGATTAAAGTCATACATTAGGACATTGCACAAAGAGTTAAATTGGGCTGATTTGCTGGGATTTACTGCTCCAAGAAAAGAAAAATCCTAATTCTTATTTTTTCAAACACCTCCCATGTAATGTAAGTCTTTCACCATTTTTACCATTTTTTTACCTTTTCATCTAAACCGTGAACACATCATAAATACATTTTGAAATGTCTGACCCTTCAGCTCATTAAGTAATCTGTCTGCTGCTTTGATTAAATTAGTCGTGAGAAACAGCTGATTCGGCTGAAATGGCACTATACGTCAAGTTTGTAATTTAAAATAATTTATGCATGCATTGATTTTTATTGTTTATATCCCAACAGGACGTGGATGATGGACTGGATGATGCCTTCTCGAGGTAACCTTTACAAATGACTGCATGTCTGCTGAACTTTGGGAATTCACTCTTTAATGTAAAACCAGATTTTTACTGTGCACTGAATTCTCAAATATTTCCTTCAAAACAAATAAACACATTTATGTTAGAATTGACTCAAGTAGAGGACTGCCCCACTGTTTGTGTCCTGTCAAGCACTTTGATTGGCTGTCAGTCACACTGAGGGTGATGGTCAGCTGTCAGAAACCTTTCACACTATTTTGAATAACAGAACCGACATTGGACACAGTGACTGACAGTATTTTTTATTAAAATTCACACTTAGAAACAGACACACAGGGACATGCAGCAGTCTCCATTTCTCAGAGTAATCCATGAACATGGAAACTGTCTGAAGGTTACAGATGAATCAACACTCTATTATTGATTGGGTAACTTAATTTGATGATGGTAAAAACGAATTCATCAACGACTGATTGAGTAGTAAGAATAATTTGAAAGAAATGATTGATTAAAAAGTGATGAGTGTGTTACTTTCTGTGGACAGATTTTGGAGTTAAAAAGAGAGAATGTGGAAAAATAAGCTGAGAACAGAATCATGTGGCAAAGATCATTATTCTGTCTGTATTTTATCAAATAGTTGATATTCCATGAATTAATTGAGATTGCTGTAATCCTTTTCAGTGAACTCTTGCTGCAGCATTTTCTGGTGCACACTTGTGTTTTTTTTCATGATGCTCTCGACTTACCTCTTTTCTTTACAAGGCTCGTTTATTCATGAGTTAGTTTAGGTTGTTAAATTTGGCTGCGTTACAAAACAATGAACACAAGCTAGCACACCTAAGCTAAGCTAATTTACAGAGTCTGGACTCTCGTTAACTCACTCTAACACTTTGAACCAGTGAAGGAAATGGACGCGACGCGCCCTTCCCGTCGCTGCCGACATGATGGCCACCTCTCCTGACGGAGAAGCCATGAAGCTCACTGCATCAACACTTGATCACAGAACTGATATCACAGTGCAACAACTTCCATTTTCTTTTCAAGTGTGACTGTGTGTGAAATTGTCATTTCATGACTGTGAGATTCCTGCAGAGAGAGGCTGCAGTGCGAGACTCGACTCATAAAGGTGTGATGACAACAACTCCTTTTGCATTTTAGCTTCTCATGCACACACACACGAGCAGTTAGAGGAAGTGTTTTGTGGTGTAGTTTATTTCTAACACAGACAAACACGAGACTTATAAAGAGTGTGTGAGCCTTCTCCACGGCCCTGTAGTGTCTTAATAAGACCTGGTGTGTGTGTGTGTGTGTGTGTGTGTCTCCTGCAGAGCAGTATTATCCCATCGAAAAGAAGAGGGAAGAGCCGCAGTGGGATGTTCATTAGCTTGTCTTGTCTGAGGCTCACTGATCGTGGTGTTAGCCTGGAGTATAAACACTTAAGTTAAAGTAAATGAGAGGCAGAGATTAAAAATGGAGATCAAACGAGAAAGGCCAATCATCACCCGCAATGTTCTCAGCAGGGACTAGGAGATGCTGACCTCGAGTCAGGAGTGTGGATAGTTGTGGATTTGTGGAACGCTGAAGAGAAAGTCGATTTCGGAAGTGCTCGAGACGTGTTAGAGCAGAGTTGCTCTGCAGAGGTCAGCATGATGTGAAGCTCAGCTGTGAAGATGCACAAGTGTTAGAGAAGATCCGTCCTGAAGCAACATAGACTCAGGATGACATTGAGTTGTCATGGCTCGCTGTGACACTCCTTTGGTGTTGCATAATACATTTGGGAGCGCTTTCAGTTTTCAGTCTTTGTCCCAGGAAACCTTTCCCAGTAGTCGGTCGGAAACATCTTTGACAACTTGATAACAGATTCAAAGAAAAAGCTAAAATGCAAAGCAAAATAAAATAATTATTTGGTTCTAAGAAGGGAGCTAAAATAATTACCTCTTTCTACCAAAGGAAGAATTGTCGGATTCTTCTCTCACTACCTGATATTTACTGTGTCCTATTTTTGGAGAGAAAATGTAAAATTATGTGTACGCCTTTCTCTCTCTCCTGCTTTGTTTTAGCTTAATGAAGTGTGTGAATTTAAAGTTCCCTCATTGGCCAATTCTCATTGCCTTGCGTGGGTGTTAACTGAATTTCTTTACGGATCTTCTTCTTTGGAAAATAGCTGCTCTTATATTGGTTCCTGAATTGAGCTTGAACAAAAGCAGTCAAACCGCAACAGTAGACTCATTTTTAATGAGGACTTTGAGCATGGGTCAGGGTTTAGGCCTTTGTGAGGAATGTAATTGTAAGAGTAGTAGAAAATGATTCAAACAGAAGCTCTGTGAGAACAACCTTTACACCTGGACTTAATTAAACGGTTGATTTGTATTATGGATTTCTAAATCAAAGGAGACCTTTGAGGAAAGAGGACTATTATGTAAGTGGCAGCTCGGTGCTGAGGTGTTTAAATAATTTAACCTCATCTAAATGTTATGAGTTCTTTTTTTTTTGTCATTTTAACCTTCTCTGAGTGCTTCTGTATGCCCGATATGGAGACACGGACTGCACACTCTGACCGTTCTTTGTGTCTTTCCTCTATTACGCCCCGAAGCTGAGTATTTCCAAATAATCACACCTTTGCAGTTTAACTGTGTTTTCTCCAGTCATGATGTCCTCTTTCTCTATCTGAAATGCAGCAACATGGAGGTAGAAGAGATGGACACTGGTAAGTCGACACAATCAAAGTCTTATTGTCATGCTTTGCACTGCATGTTGCCTGAGGCCTGATTAAAAACAACAACACTCAGTCCTGTACAGTCCCATCTCATCAATGAAACTGACGAATAAGAAAAAGCACATTGTGTTGATGTCTGAAGTGCATCATCTTTAGAAACCGTTTTTTTTTTTTAAATACACATCCAAGTTATTAAGCCTTTCAAATATACTTAGAATATCAACAAAACAGGCCAGATGCTTTAAATGCACAGAAAGGCTGAGATGTCTCTGTTGTCTGAACATGATTCTTTAGATGATAGAAGGCAGACTTTAAATAAACAGAATATTTACATTATAATCTAATGTGGTTTCTGTGAGGGAGAAACTGATTTTTAAACCTTGCCTACCTTTGAAAGTTTCTTTGCGCCTGCTCCGCTCGTCACATTAGCCTGCAACATGTTCAGTCATTTCAGAAAATATGATGAATGTAATCCTCACAGCTCATGCAACGTTTTGCCCTTTTTTATAACAACTCAGTACTTACTGTCTATGACCTCTGTCGAAATGTGACTTTTCTCTCTTCCTCTTTTTTTTTTTTTTTTTTTTTTCAGACTGGCCAAGTCCTGCGCCGAACCCGTCTCTGACAATGCAGCTATGAGCCCCTCAGGAGTTCTCCAATTACAGTCCTTTGTCAAACCACAGCAAAGACTTGGAATAACAGAAGCCAGCAATGACTGCCCAACTTACAGCACCACTGAAATTAGACAGAAATCTAGCACAGGTCCCAAGATCAGCAAGAAAAATCAGAAAAAAACATTCAACACTGTAACAAGGAGGAAACACATCACACTCCCCTGTGCACAAACCTGAACCAGAGAGGCTGTTTGATATTCTGTGGCTGCTACAGAGGAGCCCGAATGGAAACCCTGATATTATAAACTGCTTTCTCTGTGAATGCCTTCTTGTCAACACACACACTCCATTCAGAGTCGACAGCCGTCTCCTGCCATTTTCACATACCCAAAAACTGCCTGATGAAAGATGAATCATTTGTGACAACAACACTGCAAGACAAGAAGAAATGCATACGTCTACTCAGAGATGTAAAGACCAGGACGAATGCCGACTTTAGAATATCCTTCTTTAATCAAATGTTCACGTTCCCCAAATCTCTAGGGGATGCGGGGACGAACGATAATCAGTAAATCAGGAGCATTTGAAGAATGGAGACTTGATATTGTAACAAAAATAAAGTATGGATTTATTTATAATAATGAATAACTAACAAAAAAAACAACAAGAAAGATGATTCGAGAAAAAAACTGTTAAAACTAAACAAAGAAACAACTCTTCAATAAAGCACTGTCAATTCACAACACACTGAGCAGCTTTCTGTCTTGTAGCCTCCAGCTCCAGCGCACGAAACAAGTCCTCTCCCTCTAACACCAGCTACACTGCACTTATACTCCTGCAGCCTGATTAACGCAGGTAAGACCAATGTACCCAGTCACGGCACCAACCTGCAACAGAGATGGAGGAGAGCGACAGCAGACCATAACCAATAACACAAAGTTTGTACAAAAATATTCCCTGTTTATGTACATCAGGATATCAACTTGTGTGTAAATAAGTCATTCCCTCCTGAAATCCCAAGAGTTGTCTCGTTTCGTGTTTTGCTTGATGGAGAAACAGCTGCCATCCATTCACTGGAAAGTCTTCAAAAAGATCTGGAAACTTTGATCAATCATGATGGTGATAAGAAATGAAAGTCCTACAGTCATATTGCATGTGTTTGTCATTTTTTTATTGACTGAGCCATAACTGTGTCACAGGCGAGGCTCAACACTACAGTGAGGTTTCCAAAAGATGATGGCATAGATCGTGTAAGAAAGCATACAAACGCTTGTTTTTTCTTAGCCAAGACAATATGCATAACTACAAGGACAGCTTTCTTTTTGTGACTCAAAGACTTCACCAATACCTGTTCAATATTACTTCAAAAGCTTAGCTAGAATTACACGTTCAAGGCAGTACTCCTCTGAGTTAATCATACACCTTAAAGGTCACATGTTATCCTCCTTTTTTAACCAGTTTAAATAAGTCTCAGAGCAAATGCGTACATGAAGTTTCTTACTAAAAATCCCATTCTGTGTTTCATCATGCCTATATACGGCTCTATTTCAGCCCTTGCTCAGAACAGGCTGTTTCTGTAGCTTTAAATGTAGATGAGCTGGTTGTGACCACGCTCCTCTGGAAGGGCTTGGTTGGCTCGGGCTTTCTTCCACCATGTCCAATTGTTTAAGGTGAGAAGGCAGAGGGGAGAACAAAACTAGCTGTGGGAGTGTCACCCACCTGAAAGAGGGGTGACTGCCCTTTGTGATGTCATGAAGGCAAAAATCTGCCTGTTTGAGCACATTTTTTCTGAAAAGTGGCGCATGTGAAAACAGGATGGAAATCTTATCATTAGGTAGGTTTGTAGACAGGCTAGGGACACATGTTTTTTTTTTAAAAACCCACATGGTTAAGTGTGCACTTAATCTATTTGACTGGACAAACTCTAGTGGTAACGCATGCTCGCCTGCAAAAAAGCAACCCAAAACAATAAATCCACAGGTTCCTACATTTCCCATTATGCAACTTGATGGTGTCTTTTGTTGGACATTGACTGACCTCATCCAACATATCTGTATCTCAAGCTCCATCCTCTTAGATTTTTATGTCAGCTTTTGTATTAAGCATGATTTTAGCACAAATAAGATAAAGAAACCTAATATCACTATGACATTATTAAGGTTATATTTAAGGTTTTAAAATGTTTTATATTTTTGCCATGGATACGATTTATATATCAACTCTGGAATGGAAAAACAATTCACACAGCAAAATAGGTGTGTGATAAATACTCCACACAATTCTCCGAGCCAATAATAGAATCTGTTTTCAAAATGTGAAGAAATTGCTAACCCTGAACTCGCCTGCTTTTTGTGAATAAGACCCACTTTTATGCAGCATTGTGATTATAATATGAAGGAAAACACAACCCTTCCTCCCCGAGCACAACGGCAAACCTTTCTTTCACAGAACCACCCTGATATTTCTGTAACAATCACTTTCACTGTCATACTTGAACGTAGCTCACGTAACATACTGTAACAACCACTCTCCACTCAGTCACCTCCTCATGCAGCCAGCTGTCACTGTACATAGAGATGATGTTACTCTGAGAAAATAATGATGTGAGGTTATAACCATGACTGTAGAGTAAGGCCATACTATTAGAGTAAAGAAAGATATTTCCATACGCCGTATTTTTTCAATGTCAAAGCTGTGCCATTTATGTGTGTAGATTGTATCATTATAAAATCAGGAGGAGGAGGAATAGATCAGGGCGTCACACAGGTTGTATTAAATAACTATGACTCTTAGAATTGATTTATGATTGTGTCGATGCTTGTATGTTTTGCATTATGGTTAGACAGTTTGTACAAATATAATAGTATGTTTTATATTAAGGATTTATTTATTTTTTTTTTTTTTTACTAATTATCATCCCATGCAGAGAGAATAGGACAAATGCATTTGACTTTACATGGACTGACCCAGCTCCGCTATTCCTTTAATGTTCTGTAACACTGTAATGTGTAGAACTACATCTTTTGTCTAAAATCTCATTACAGACCAAATGCTGCTCCGACTCAGCAAATGATTTTATCCCCCACTATGATAACATTCACCATCAAGAGGATATTATATTGTCCCACCCATCCGTCTGAAAGGTCCCTCTCTCTGCAGACTTAGCATCATGTGGGGTCTGTGTTGTCATGACACCCACTGCCAAATAATTGGTAGGCTTATCAGGTTACGCCATGAAGCTTAATTGCATTGTTTTCTCTCTGCCTGGCTGAAATACCCGCTCTGCTGCATATTTAAAAGACAGTGCTACATCCTCTCTGGGGATATCATAGATAGCTCCCAGTGTGTCTGTTAGCCAGTTTTTGTTTTTTAACATTGACTGTGAAGTTCAAGGTCAAACTACAGTCTATTGTTTGTTCTGCCTTCCTTTCCTCTCTCAGCATCTTTTCACGAGTGAAGATGTGTGACCGACCGAACATTTTCTCACCTTTTTTGCTCCATCATTGACTGAGCAATTTATTCATGTGAAGATACTGAAGCATCTGCTGAATCAGAGATATTGAGTGGTATTTTGGAGACGTGTTAATGCAACAAAAAAGCATTATTGAAATACATTTCATCTTGAGATTAATGCAGGAATTTCTTAACAGCTTACAACAAACTGGATTCGGATGAAATGCAGAGATGTCTACATGGTACTGAAGGTTAATACTCGTGAATTTAGTCTTCATCCAGACTTTTCGCATTTTAAGTTGATTTTCAAGCAAAAAAAAAAAGTCAAGGTCTAATTTGATTCTGCAACCTCTGTCGATCTCAATTTAGAAAAATCAATGCGTCTTTTAATGACATTATGGCACCTTTCAGTCTTCAAAACGACACAGATAGTTTCTGCTTATGTAGCCACCTTACTGTATGCAGCACTTTCAGATTCCCTGCATATCTCCAGTACTGTAGTTGCAGCTCTTGGGAGCAGCTGACAGTTTTCCTTCTGGGAGAGGGTGTCAGACCTGCACTCGAAGGTACAACATGCCAATTGGAATCTGGAGTGAACTGAATACAAATGAGTGTGTGCGGGGTTTGAGGCTAGAAACCAACTGAGGCGCGAATTCAACTGAAAAAAAAAAAAAATGGAGAATTGTCAGATGAGCTGTCATTACCTTAAACATACTAACGTTTACACTGTAGGTTTGCTTTTCAATCAAGGTGCTTATTTGTTTTATCTATGCAATCGGTGGGTTTCCAACAGTGTTGTGATGTTATTATAAAAGCAATTGATATAGAAACCACAAGTGATCGTCATAAGCGTAATAAAAAGTGTACAGAATTTGTAAACCGTTCTGGTTTGTAATGTATTTATGCATAATAAAAGAGTTTGTACTAAACTTTTACTGCACTCAACTGGAATGATTTCAATCTCTGTAGATCACAAAGATCTGGTTTAGTTGAACTCCAAGAAAGTGTCTTTTTCAAACAGTTTATTGTAAACATACAGTTTAGAATTAAGAAAAGTCAGACAATAAAATGCAGTATTTGTTTTTGTTGAAAATTTGATTTAAATCCAAAATTGTTCCACCTTTTGATCAGAAAGAGTTTGAACAAATCTTCAGTTAAAACAACCTCACCTCTGAAAAAATCAAACACTTCACTGTGCCTGAATTTGATCTATCATGGTCCTTTCAGACATTCCAATTGAACTAATCCATAACTCTTTTTCTCTCCAACATTTTGCAGCGCTCTGTTGTCGATGCAAGGCAAGGTCACTCTGTTGTTTGTCTCTCGAACTGACACAATCACATCGATGTGTGTTCATCCAGCCCTCTGCTCGTGATGTAAACCTCATAGTGTGGTGTACCAAGTGCAGAAAACAAATGCAGCACACTGTTATTGTTTGAAAAAGTCCTTGCACACTTTAATTCCAGAATCCAGTACAGTATTTGAACGCTATCTAGAGAAATGATATGAAATAGTTGTATTTATACAAGCGATCTCACATTTGCACACTGAGGGAAGCTTGTGGGAAGAATGTTTGTGTTGCTGCACCTGTTACTTGTTTGAAATATTGATCAGTGTGAGCCTAATAAATCTTTGATCTGTAGACAACGAGCATGGCCCAGAGGACGAGGGACGTGACTGAGACAGGGATAAAGAATTTTCAAAAAGCAAGCATTTTTCGGAAGAAGGAACTGAATTATTTATTTTTTAACAAATCCTGGATCCTGGATCACTTCATTTTCTATGATTCTGGTTCAGATGAGGTTGTCTTTCCTCCATTTTTTTTTCTTGCTTGAATCTGATCTGATCAAATCCTGTGCACAGATCAGAGTTGGCAATGCCACATGTGAGTGTTTGTTCAGTCTGATGACTGTTTGAGGAGCTATGCAAATATCATTTTAATTTCTAAAGATGTGAGTGGGTGCATCGCTGCAGGGTGTTTCCAAACTCATCAGATGGTGCAGCACCAACAGAGGAGAAAAACAAAACACTGCCTTTGTAAGATTACATTTAGGGATCCTGCAGAGTCAGAATTATGAAATAACTATTCAAATAGAAAGTTTTATAATACAGTAGTTTTTTTGTTCAGTTTTTATCATCCCTTGCACTTTAAGCAGCCTGAGGGTGGAAGAGAGGTGAGCTGCAGCTTCAGCAGCTCTCCTGCCCTCAGAAGTTTGGTCTCTAATCCTGGAGGACCGTCCAGAAAAACTCAATGTGACCGTCCTGTCACGTATCAAAGACTGTGGTGCAGCAGTCTCTCTGGGATCAGGCCTGCAGGGAGCATCAAAGAAAAGCTGCAAGAAATCTGTACTTTGATATTTTCAGAGAACTCACTGGAGACCAAGAGGCTCCTCCATGTTCATTCACATTTATGCCGTTGTTGCTACTTTCACTCTTCTTCTGCTTTACGATAGTGTGATGACAATTCTCAATTAAAGCGCTTTAAAATGATCAACATCACAGTAAGCTGTTGTTACCTAAGCAGCTTTGTAAATCAATTAACACGTTTTAGGATTTGCAAAGTTAGTTTTTAATCTATTTCTTTATTCGGAAAAATCTGTAGGAGACCCACACTAAATCTTCAGAGTGAAAGATAAAAATGCCTTCTGCTCGTCTCCCCATATAGTGAACACCATAATGTGTCCTTGTTTATTTTGGACAGTTTGTTTTTGTTTTTATTTTCCTAAAGTTTGGAACTCACTGGCCCTTGACATCAGACCAGCGAACTCTCTGGGCCTTTTTAAATGAAACTGAATAACATCTTGATCTGCCTTTAAAGGGAATCAGGGACATTTGAAAGTTGGTGAAATGAAACAATGCTCTGCTATATTTTCTGAACTTAATACACAAACTTTATGTAAAGAAAAAAAATAAGATTGGTGCTGAAAAGCTGTTACACTTTCACTGTTGTGGGCCCACCACCATAACTTCTCATGTAGCATTTTATTTTCAAACTTTGTTCCAGCAACCACATTTTCCTCTGAGGATAGCTTGTGTGTAGAGTTCTGAAAATTTACCACAGAATCTGGACACTTCACCGACTTTTACATTTCTCTACCAACACTCCTAGTACACCTTTAATAAAGCGGGACTTGAGTTAATCCTGCTTTGTAGAACATATTGTGGTTCAATGTATAAAATATTGTTAGAACAGCGGATGGTATAATTAGCGGTTACAGGCTGCACTGTTACTGTGTGGCAGTGAAACAAACCACTTTGAGACATTACATTTAGGTTTGATAGATGGAGAATAGAACCCACACAAGTAGAAGGACTAATTTGTCACTTTATCATATTTTAGGAATCGCTTTGTGTCGTGTACATTAAACAATGTCTATTATCGCCTTGCTGTCCTTCAATCTGCTAATGAAGCTCTTTCTGTATTCATCAGTGTGTCATTAATTGCTAACAGGCTATCAGATGTAATTCAAGAAAGGCTAATTAGCTGCTGATAAAATGTTTCACATTGCACTGATGGCTTAATGGTGTGTTAATAATGGCTTTACAGTTTGATATTGAGAATGTATTGAGATGGGCGTGTGGAGGAAAGATTAGCATGAACTACTGGGATTTAGAAAAGATAATAGACATCAATTCCAATGTTTCAAATTGTACTCAGAAATGTCACTGTGAAGGTTACTTTTTGAATGAGTAGTAACGCATGTTCATGTTCATTTCTGCAGGGTTACGTTTTATTTGCATTGTCAAATTAATATTAAACATGCTCTATGTTCTATAGGTTTATTATATATTTATTATATTTATTTACAAAAAAGTGGGATTTCTGAATAGGCGGCATCTTTTTTCCATCCTCAGCCTTTATCTCTTAAAAACAGAGTAAAGAAGCCTTGTGTTTTAATAGTTACACTTTTGAACTTTCAATTGACATGTCTGGTCTTCTTTTCCATGTAGTTCTGCTCCATTTTCAAATGGAAATGCATTTAATCAAATGGAAAACAGAGGCTCCTAATATATTCCTGCAAATGGAAACAAGGGACCAAGTGCTACAATAATGAAAGCAGGCTTCCATGCCAAGACCATATACAATTCTACTTATTTATTTATAGTTGCAATATACACTTGGATCTCTGAAACACATCTTAGATCAAACCAAATCTTATCTCTGCCACAACAACAGACAATAAATCACCCGAACAACTAATGGGAAAAGGGCTGCAGTGCTGCTGAGGGCGACTTAGAAACAAGATATTAATTATTAATCACAGGAACGCTGTAATCACTTTCTATTCTGAGATGAGCTTTGTTCTTAGATGCTTTACAGTGATTACTCTTGATTGTGGGGAATGCGAATGTGCCCTGATAAGTTCTGCAGATAGTTAAGGTAGAGTAGAGTTTTGTACACTCTAGGATACATTGTCTGGTAGTGTATTCAGCTTTCTCCTGGTCAAATAATCTGTCATAGTGTCATTACTCAAAGCATTCAGCTTGCCACACATCTTGGAAGCCCTTAGCGTCAAGGGCTTCCACAAGACATGAGCCTATCGTCTCGAAATTGGTGTCTAACTATTATTACTTATTATAACTATTATAACACAATTCAGATTTTCTTATCAAGAAATTTCCCATTTTGTTCCTTAATGAATAAGAACATTTAAGATTTTGAATCTACATGGTAAAGTCAGTCCTAAGCTAGTTTAAATTAGCCAAATATTAAAAGCATATTTTTTTCCCTACATTTTAAATAGACTGAAGCATGATGTGACATTGGTAGAAATTTCGATTTATTTAATGCACGTTGTGGTTTTATTGTTTGAGATATACATTTTGCTGATGTGTTCACCATAGTGGGAATATATTTTTAAAAAATGTTCCTCATAAAGTTCTTTATGGGAAGTGTCACATGTACAAAATACAGTCCGAGTTAAAGAGGCAGCTGTGCAGAAAATACTGTTGATGTCAGGGTTTAATGAACCACCTTCATGCACTATACGCATTTTGTATCTCTTAATGAAGTGCTGTGACTTTACACTAACTCAAGCACTATCACTTCCAGGTAAATTTGTAGCATTTGGAATGTGTTACCGTGGTTAAAATACTTTTTGTGATGCGCCTTGGCAAACATTTTTTTTTTGGCAAGCAGTTTTCTATCCTACCATAAGTCACAGCCAGAGTTTAATACACAAATGCACCTGCGTGACAGTTGATGTGCGCTTTTGTCCCCAGAGAAGAAAATCGAAATCTTTCAGTGAGAGAAAACCCATCACATGTGTAACTAAGTTGGGACATTCAAAAGAAGGTTTATTTTACATGGCAGGAGTTACAATCATCAGGATATTTACAAGATCTAATATGAAGTGTCCTGATCTAAAGCAGGTAAAACAGCAGAAAACACATCTTCACAGTACTTCAAATATCTTTATTTCTCTATTTTTGGCATCTAACTTTGATTGCACATCAAATGTTATTCTACAGGCAAATGACCTGCATGCAACTTCATGTAGCAAATGCATGAAATATCTACACACACGTTTTTTTAATGTATGAAATGTGAAAAAATACAATGTGGAGTTAGGCAGAGAATGGCATTTTAGTATGAGTAACTATAGGAAAGTGTTTTCTTACAAATAAAGTTTGTATTCATGTATTCTCTTCTCTGCTTATTAACAATCTGCCCGCAGCTGTCACATAATAATACACGAGGATGATGAGACAATATGTGAACACTAGCTGCAGTGAAGAGATGTAGATTGATTGTAAAGCCGAGTTTTCTACAACAGGTGAACGTAGTGTCTAACTGCACATGCTGATATCAAAAATACACTGCCTATTTAAAGCCATGAAGACAGGATTCCCAGAGATGATATGTTGTATTGTGTGTTTTCTGTATTGCAATAACATACCAAGCACCTGGCAAACCCCTCAATGTTAACTGCAGCACATGTTAACATTAATTCATGTTCAATTAAACCTGCAGGAGCTACTGTACTGTAAGAAGGGATTGTGGGGGATCAAGGTGTGTACATGTAGAAGTGTTCGGGCTCATGGATCTTGACTGAAACGCTCAAACTGGTCAAGTCTGCGCGTAACATCAATGTGGGTTAAGACTAGTCTTTGGACGAGACGTCACTTCAATTGCACTAACCAAAATCTAGCCTAGTCCTATGTAAGGCTGCACAATATGGCGATAATTAGGGTGAGCAAAAACAAAAATACTGAACCGTAAATATCAGCTGGAACTTTCTGCTGTTCAGACCTGCATCCAAGAAAGTTGCTGTTCATATTCACCACACCACATATTGACCACCATATTTGTTCTTCTTTCCCAGCTAGCTTGCAGGGAACCTCACAATACTGTCATTAACTACTCTGAGGCTGGAGAATAGCCAGCAGGTTTCCTTTGATTGGCCAAACATTGACGAGTGTAAATGCATGAAACTTTCGCTTTTATTTTCTTCCGTTAACGGTGAGTCGTGCAGTTTTAAGCAGTATGTGCATCGTGTAAGTTCAAATTGCAGCAGAAATGAAACTGAGGTTTATTGTGCAACCTTCATTTTAACTTCACTCCACTCAGATTTGTGTTTACATGTGAACTCAAACACCACTTTAGCTTTTCTCTGCCTGCAATGAAGCTAGAATACAGTGTTTAATCCTTTGCTGCGTTGCTAATTTGGAGGTAATCTTACATTTTTGGCATTACGGCGGGCCTTTAAAGAAAGGCAACTTTAGGAGAGAATACGCAGACATGTCCAGCCAGCACGTTTAAACACTGGTTACCAACAAAGTAAACAATAAAATCAAACAGGAGTAAGCGAACAACTTGGAGAGAACTACTTTATCCCATACATGATTCTTCCCAATTTAGTCGCCTTACTCAGAGATGGTTGACACAACGGGGAAAAGGCTTTCCAATTCAAAGAGGGATGTTTTATAGAAGTCAGCAACTTTTACCTGATCCTGATTTAGTGTCAAGTTTTTGCAAGAACAAGGCTTAAACCCAGATGGTGCAACCGATTTAACTTCTAGGTTTGATTTACAATGTCAATTCACAGCTGACTGAGTTCAACACTAAGCTAATGCTCTCTTGACTCATCCTGAAGTTCTGTGTTTCCCTTCGAATACTGGTTGCATGCATGTGTGTCTTAAAGACAGCATCGATCGACCTTATTCTCTGATGATAACCCACAGAAACTTTAAATCCTTTTATCTCGCTTCTTCATCGGTGAGAAAGGTCGGGGGGAACTGATGGTAGGAGACAGAGGGAGGGGGTTAGACTTCAGCTTCCATCCTGTCAAACTTCAATGATGTTGATGGACGGCACAGAGGGATGAAACTGCAACAAGATGAATGAAGATCAGGATCAAAGACATACTTTTGACCAACAAACACCAGCGCTGATACTGCTGAGAGACACTAGAAAAAAAGAAAAAGAACGCCATATGTCGCTGTATGAGATCATAGCAAGAGGTCAAAGCTCATTGTAAATGAACTCAATCATAGATTAGTCATGGCCTCTGATACTGAACTTTGTACACTTTCAGCCTCAGAAATGTCTTTAAAGGGCAGTATGGAGAGGCAAAAAGTGCGGAAGACAAAGCATGACAGAACGTAGAGCAATGTCGCTGAAAGCTATGGTATAGACACTGTCTTACCACTGTCACTTACTTGCTGATAATCTTTTTAAATGAGACAATAAACATGGATCACAGGAGAGAGGATTCATGTAGTTTCTCCTGAGGCTAAGCCTAAGGCCAACATCCTTTTTTTTTGTTTTTGTTTTTCTGTGTTAGTCATGAAGCTTTGTTTCACATTAAGTCCACAGTACAGTCACTGGAGGAAGAGATTTGCATTATCACATAATCACTGTACAGTGCTAATAAAAACATTTGTGTACGTATCTTTGATGTACAGCTGCCCTGGTAAATAAAACAAATACATCCTAAAATTTCAGCTTCAGTGTTGTCGTTTTACTATTTTTGGGATTGCTGCATTGTTAAAGCATCTGTTTGTTTTTTTCCTCTGTTAGATGCCTGTTTGGTGAGAACAACACAGCAGAGTGATCGAAATGGATGGTGACACATCTGTCTGTGTTTGTGTTCACAAACAGCTGCTGAAAGGATTCTTCGAGGAGGATTAAAAGAAGCACAGGATCTTGTGTCACACAGACAGCGACAATGTTTTTTTTCGGGGGGTTTTTCAGCAAGAGAATCATCCATTCAAAGTGATGGCGACATAGGCCTGTGTGTATTCAGAGGGAGTCATTGTTACAGCTCACCTTGCTCCTCAGCAGCCCTCCGCTGTGGTGCTCTGGCGTGCTCCTCTCCGACGACGGCTTGGCCTTCTCCTTGTTGTTGCTCGAGTCGTTGTCCTTGATGATGTCATACTGCCGACAGAACAGGGCAATAACAGCTGGCAGAAGGTGACACACACACACACACACACACACACACACACACACACACACAAGAGAGGACAGGAATTCAGTCACTGTCAATCTCTGATCATGTCACAGCTTCCTCTCAGAGCGCACATTGAAAGGCCATGTGGATAATGGAATTCTGCTCCCATGAGAGTGTGGTGGCAGAGCCTTCATCTGCAAGCCTGGAGACAGTAATTCTCTGTGGGATTTGCTTTGTTAGCATTTGCAATTTGCCAGAATCAGTACCGCTTCAAGTTTGGATGAATGCTCTGAGCTTACAATTAACTTCCCTGCTTCACTGAAGTTATGAATTTCTATGAGAATGATATCATTTGATATTCAAAAACTGTCCTGGTAATGACAGGCACAGAGCTCAGAGAAATACTCAGATGCATGGCCTAATTCATTTAATTTACAAATTATTATCCGTACGCGGTGTTTGTGCTCTGCATTCTAGCAGAAGCACTTTCATAGCAGGAACTTTCACAGTTCAGTTCAAAGAAATTGTTCAACTTTCCTCAGGTGGTCAATAAAAAAGTTAGCTCTGTAGATTTAAAATGTTGTTTTTTTTTAAGTCTTTACTACATTAAAGGAAGAAAGTTTGACTTTTTGATCCAGAAGATGTCGCCCTTGAGCGATAGCATGAAACCAAAACAAAGCTCCTCCACTATAGAAGGCTCCACTCTCCTCCGGCAACACCCCTCCAAACCATCTCCTCTCGCATTCGTACAAAGGAGTCAAGCGCAGGCAGCAGACTAAATTGTCCTCGACTCGTGCTGCAATTGCCCGTGGCTTGTTAGCATACTTTTGTCAGCTCGTAGCTTCACATTTCATGTAAATTTACACAGGATGGCTGTGATCTAAAAACACGTGCTTGACATTCAAAAAAAGCAGTGAGTAATCGATGCTTCTTTTCTCCAGTCCTCGACTAAAACAGCTTTTATCTGCAGGGGCAGTAGACGTCCATCCCATAAACAAAGCTCCTACAAAAACATAGCCGAGCGGGACTCAAGCTTCTCACTCATTGGACTCATGACTGGGAAAGATATTTAGATAGGATGTTCTTGATTTCTGCTACATTTATGTTTAGAATGAAGCACAATCTTCCTTTTAATCTCATTTTACCCACTTTCTACGTTTTTT
The DNA here is from genome assembly GCF_947650265.1 of Symphodus melops. NCBI lineage: Eukaryota > Metazoa > Chordata > Actinopteri > Labriformes > Labridae > Symphodus > Symphodus melops. The sequence continues at coordinate 11,782,540 of NC_136691.1, forward strand.
TTTTGTTTGTTTTTTTTAACCCACTTTCTTCTGTGCAGCCAAATGGACATCATAAGGTAATCAGAGACTTTTTCAGTTCAAAGAAAACTATTTCTCAAATTCCAAAGAAGGAGCTAACAATCCCCATAGCAATGAGCATCTTTTTTTTAAAAATAACCCACTTACTCTATAACTAATGTCCCTTATGTTGGCCCTGTAGAAGTGGAAGAAACACATGTTACACTCTAAGGCCTACATTACTCAGAGAAATGCAGGGAGGACAGATAATGGAGTGTTTTTAACAAAATGTTTTTTCTAAATTACACTGTACATGTTATTTTCTGTTGTATTTCCAGAGATGCAGCAGTTAAAAGGTCAACTGAACTACAGTTAAACAGAGAACAGCATGTAACTGATCAGAAAAGCAAACTTTAATGGATTTTCATGTGTGTCAGTGTGTTCCTTTTATATGTTTGCAGATCTTCAACGACACAATGATGTTATGCAGATTATTCACTTGTGGAGGTGTTTGATGCACAACACTAGGTTGGCCCTAATTGAAAAGTTCATTGTGGAAAAGCAGCGTGAGCTATTTTTAATCTTTCACTCCCACTCCGTGCAGCCTCCGTCTTACTTCAGTTTCTCTCATTAGTATTATTTAACATCTCACTCTGGTGCTCGTGGGAGGGAAGCCCTGCTCTTGGCAGCCCGTCAGATGTGCCACCTCTCATTGTGCCTCAACACTTCATTAATCCGCACATTTCTTCAAAGGAAACTTGTGCTCCTATGAGTAGAGGGGCTTCCTGGCAGAGAATAGCTCAGAGGAGCGTGTCGTTTTGAAATAAGCCTTAAAGGGACAGGATGTCAGACATTGATTTATTTTTGAGTGTGTGTAACTTAGTTTTATAGACTTGTAACGTCACCTTAATAGGGATCCTAAACCTGCGGGTCGTTTGCTGGAAGACGGTGTATTGATTAGTGGCATATTGATTGGTGTGTCGATGTATTGATCATACAGCTACAAGACAGTGTAAGGTGTGAAAAACCATTTAGATGTGCACCATTACTCTGCATTGAGGCTGACAGGAAATCTTGAACATTTTGCAGAACCATGGAATAAGTCCAACAATCATTCAGCTTGTTGGGCAGGATCTAAATCTAATTTCACTAAAAGTAACGACTCATCAATAGCATCTGACACTTGGCATTAGATTTATAGATATGAGACTTAACTGGATTCACACTTTGCCTATTAGTTACCTTTAAAGGATGACATTGTGTTAAGCTGAATGACCAGGAGGTTGTGGTTGTTATTTAGATAATATCACATTAATATTTATAGACTAAACTGTTCTGTGCTCAAAGCTTCTTCAGTGTAAAATAAACTCCCTAGTGTGTATTTTGTATTGCTTTATTTTCAAGTTTAATCTTTACTGTTTCCTGTTTCATTTTGAAATGCCTTATCCTCGTTCGTTCTTGAGTTCTCTGTGTCTTTACTGTTTCCTGTTTTATTTTGTAGTTTTTGTCCCCACTGTTTCCTGTCTTGTCTTACTTCCTCCCTTTGTCTTCTTTTTACTCCATGTTGATTTCCCTGATTGTCTTCACCTGTGTCGTTAGTCAGAATATCTCAGTGTCTAGTTAGTCTCAGTGGTCCTTCCTTCTTGTCGTCGGTCCATAAATCTAAACTCACAGTAAGTCCACTCTTTTTCTTGTGACTCCTTGTTGTTGTTCTTTTCAGACTTTCAAGACGTAAGCCTGGTTTTTGCCTTTTTGTTTAATTCAAAAATCTAGTTTTTCTGCATATGATTCCTGTTTGTTTTTGACACTCATAACTCATATTTTTTCAACAGCGGCTCGTCCACATAAGCTCAAAAAATGAAAACCTTAACTGTTTTGGCATTTTAATGAATCGTTGCTGGATTAGTATTGTTGCATGGGAATATGTGACCAGTTCAAAAAAAGAACCCTGAAATCTGTGATTAGAGATATTTAAACTGTCCAATTATAAAATACTGAGGTCATGTATGGCATCGCTCAAAAGTAAGACTATGATTGAAATATCTGTTGAGCCTTTATGACGTTTTTCCTACTCCATGGTTATCTGCTTCTTTTCTAATCTTCTAAACCACATCCAGTCCACACAAAGATTTACAAACCTACCTGCCCACATGAGCAGGACCACCACGATTATGATCATCTCTCCTGTTTGTAGGTGCCGGGATTTATCCAGGCCCTGCACAGTGGGGTCATCTAGGACAGAGAACAGAGAGGACAGTTATCATGCTGTAAATATAAACTAGAAAACACTGAGGACAAAATCCTGGATAGTATGGCCTTCCTTTTTTTATTTAGCCGACATGAAAAGCAGAAAATATCGGAACATAAGACATTGAGATGAAATTAAAACATAGCACTAAATCATTGGCATGGAGTATAAATGACATTAACAAGTCGCTGTAAAAACCTACAAAGGAAGTAGTGAGATCTATAACTTTGGATGTTCAATATTTCTCCTGTGACTTTTTTGCCATTAAAAAAAAAAAGAAAAAAAAAAAAAAAACTGGCATAGAAAGAAAATGTGGTGGGCCTTCCTGCCTGACCCTGAAGCATTAATCCTCTTTTAAGTGAATTGAATATTGGACTGATTTCCACTCTTCAAACTATCTCTCTTTACCCGCATAGATGGAACTCTTCCAACGCACCACTCATCCCAATTGCCTCTTTTAGTGAATCAAGTTGTCAAGAAACTGGCCCCTTACACCAGACTGTCTCTTTACATGAAAGCCGTGGGCAGTCAACTATGATACCACTGTTTTTAGTCACCAGAGTAATGTTTTCAGAGCATGTCAGGGGAGAGATGGAAGTGGTAACAGAATAAAAAGTGGAATTTAAACGTTAGAAGTTTGGTGTGATGAACATTTGGTTTGGTATCTCTTTAAAACCAGTTTTAGAACAATAAATGATTACAACTCTGAAACTTAACATATAATGTATTCTTTTCCAGACAAAGGAATATCTCCCAGCAAATAAGATATGTCACCATCATCAATCAGTGAGCCATGGCTGTGATATCAGGATGCAAACTAAAATGTCAAGTCAAGACTCAGGTCAGAGCTGCTGTGAGTTTTCCTCCAGTTTATTAATCCCACAACTGCGGTTTTCTGTCTGAACCCAACCCACTCAACAATAAACTTTTGTCTGCTGCATATATGAAAAACACGCTTTATTTTGGTCTTCCCAGATAGCCGAGCCTTATTTCCTCTTTGTGTGTTACTGCTCCTGTAACAAACTTGTAACTACATTTTTCATCTTTGAGGAACGGTTGTTTTCCTTCTTGTTGTGTAAGTTATATCTAGGTATTGAAAAACTGAAGTGAGAAGTGTTGGAATGATGACAGCACATGACAGGATCTGTCAGTTATGAATACATTCTTAGAGGCTTTTGTATCCTAGTTTCTTCGACTTTCAAACAGATTGGTACAAGATTCGATCTATTGAAACTACATTTTTAAGAATGTTTTGTGTTTATGCCGACTGTGCAGCGTGCTGATAAACAAGATGTGTATGTTCAAATTTGACGCAGTGATTCAACAGCTCAGAGCGAGTGACCTGGATATATGTTGACCTGGATATATGTCCTGCTCTTCTGTTTCATACATATTTCATGCTGTTAACCCACTCCAATATGCTGTGTGATTCTCTGCTGGAGGAGAATGAGCAGATTGTATTTCTTTCCTGCACAGAACAGCAAAGTTTTAAGATAATTAGTCGACCTTCCCTCTACTCTCCACATCCCATGTTGTTGTTTGTGGCTGTGAACCGTGTCGAGAAACCATTTAACAACTCACCAGGGCTGCTGCACTGAGGCCATAAAGACACATTCAGTTCTCCTTGAGACGGACAAATTGTGTTGTTTTAGGTTTCATTACACTGTAAAACATTTTTAACTGAATCAACTATTATCCCTGCTGCGTATCAAACAAGAGAAGATATTTGTCATATGGGAGCTCTGATATAAAACACACAGTTTGTTGACTTTGTCCAGGAGATAGAAATCATGGGAGTTGTTGTGTACATTGTAGAGTTTTCATTTTCTGTTGATGATCTGCGTAGCTTGAAATGTGTTTGATTCATGATTTGTTAAGTGAATTTTGAGAACAGTATGTTGCATTGATCACAAATCTCATAAAATGACTTCAGATGATGTTAGCTAATGTTACTATTTATTATATTATAGTTATCATATAAGTTATACGTCTAAGCAGTGTATTCTGGGTTTTGAGACCAAATACAAATCTTCAAAACCTTTAAGGAATAAAAACAATTCTGAAAGTTGGACCATTTAAAGTAATGAGTAATGAGTAATTTGAGTAATACCCTTGAATTACAGTATATTTAAGACTTCACATAAATCATTGGAAATGTAAAACCAGCTGGGTTATGTTTACTGAACTAGGGTTTACATTCAACTGTTCAGTCACACTTAAGCCTAGTTCATGCTTCCCCGTCGCGTTGACGCGGACCGCAAGGACTGTGATTGGTCCACTCCGAATGTCATTTCCGGCAGTTGCTTTCCAGTCACAACAAAACGAGTAATCGAAGAGGTCAGAAAATACAACCATCTCCGTAACTCATCATCAAAACACTATAATGACTGCCAAATGGTGAATAATTCCTGGAAGGAAATATCACAATACATGGGGCTGGAGGTCGCTGAATGCATAAAGAGGCGGAAGTGGAAGTATTAGTTTATTTTGATAATTTAGTTCTTTAATTCCCACAAAGAAAGAACAGCGTTGATGACACATTAAGCACCAGAATTTGTACAAAATAATACAAGGCTACGCCCTTGGACTTAAGCAGATTACATTCCAACATTAACATGAAGAGTTCTGCATGTTGTAAATACAACATTCTTTATGTTCGTTAGTTAGGTACTTTATTGTCCCCGTGGGGATATTGATTTTCACAGCTGTACAGGCAGGGAGACACCATAGCACACACTCACACATATAATTATGTAAATACTTGATGCTGCTCTTCTATCCTGCACTACAACGAGCTAATGCAATGAAATGTCATTCTTATCTGTACTGTTAAGTTCAAATTTGACTGATAATAAAGGACGTCTAAGTGTGTGTGTTGGAGGGGTTCATACACCACTGACTGACAACTTTATAGTTGTAATAAAAAATATATATATATATCCATTAAAAACAACACATACCACACTATCAGCAAACCAACATGATCTAAAGTGAATGAACTCAAGGCCTTCAAGTTTATAAAGTGAGCAGTTGTGATAAAGCTCAAAGGATATTTAACAGACATCAAGCAATGTGTGGTATCTCTTTGTCTCATTCTGTTAATGAGAGAGTTGAGGTGTGTTTTCTGACTCAGCAAAGACAGCTTGACGTGTCTTTGAAGTATCACGCAGTAATTGTGTCTAAAGGGACCTCCTCCCTCGTTAGGTTTCGCCGCTCAAGCGTTTATCCTTTGAAATGATTCTTTTGTTTCTTCCGAGTGTAAAAGACTTTGACAGCTGCCACCGTGATACACTTGAAGTGGCTCAGGTAACACTGTCAGTGTGTTAATTTGTCTGGAAATTATTTTGATGACATAATATCATTTCTTTTCTTATTTAATCGAGCATCTCCGGGCATGTTAACAAACGTAAAATGTATGCCAGAAGAGAATCTCCTAAAGTGTGGTATATCTCACATTCATAATGGAGGAATTAAAGGTAATGCTCAAAAAACAACCTATACAACAATCTTAAACTCAGAACCTTATCACAACACATGCATCACTTTTGAATGACAGGTAAAGCACACAAACATAGACTCTGATTAAAAGCTTTCCATGGAGCTAATGGAATAGACTTTGGTATTGATCCGAGGAAGAAAGAATCCACTAAAGCCTATTTAAATTCAAATTCATCTGAATCACGTGGCATGTATACTGCCAGGATTGCTTTATATGAAATACATGGAATCTAAATCAGGCTGGACCAGGTGTACATTCAGTAGCACTGATATGTAATTACATTATCAAAGGGAAATGCATTGAAGGAAAAAAAAAATAAAAGCATTATTGATTCATGGATATCAAAGCTGCGGCTTTGAGAAATAGCTGCAAGTATAGACCGCAAATCAATTTAGTTTCAATAGGAGGCACTTGGCTGTGACAAAAGATCTCTGAAATGGCTCTGTGAGGGAGGAGTCAGCTAGATTAAAAAAGGCTTTTAGGGAAAAAGGGTTATCTACAAGATCCTATACAAAAAACGTCACATTAGATTATGGTGCAAGTTTTATAAAGGATGTACATGTTATTTTCAGAGGAAGCATCATAGACATCCTTTCAGAATATATAGGAGATCTTGTTCTGATTTATAATTGTCAACGATGACCAGTACCAGTCAGGGTGAAATTCTGTCCAAATTCTTTCTCAGTCACTCAATCTTTTAGCCTTGGCAAGAATGTCTGTATGAATTATGAGCTAAGACATGAAAGTTTTACTGTTAAGATTTTGTTCCCGAATGCGAAGTTGTAAACCGTTAACCCCCTTCTCTTGAGAGATCAACCACGATCAGGCTCAAAAACAGCCAATAAAAAGAACAAGAGAAGTGGCAGGGAAAAGGCCACACTTCTCCCAACTACACCATCATTTGGACGCTGCTCTTTTAAAGATAAAGTTATGTAATTCTGCTTTGAGGGCAAATGTGACTCATTTGAGTTGTTTTTCATCAGTGTTTGCACTGATTTCACCAGCAAAGCTAATTAGGTTTTTGTTTGTGGTGAATCCTTTTTTAGAATCTGTCAGTATTAGTATTATTGCTATGAATGTTTTTTTTTTTTGCCAGCTTATTGAGGTTGTGTCGTTGTCCAATGTGAACAGTCCACAATAAATCGTTAATATCACAGTTCAAATATACAATGCCACAGGGCTAAACAGAAAAAGACAAGCTGAGTAGTGGACTAAACAGAAGTGATTGGACTTTGAATCTGGGGCAGGAGAAGTCAGCATCAGACAGCAATAGATTTACAGAGAGCTGACACTGATTGGCTCTACACTTACAAAAAACAAACTCTCACAAATGAAGTCCATCCACTGAATGGGCTTTTTTTTCTGACCCACTTGGACGACTGAAAGAGAATTAATGTTGCACAGCAAAACTTTTCCATGAGCCTTGAAAAAGTAGCACATCACTGGCTTTAAGCCTTGTCATGCTCAGTGCTTTGCTTTTATAATATTAGGCTAACTCTCTTACAGTAAATCCATTGCTTTAAACTTTGAACATTAGCACATAAAATGGTTTCCTGGGGTTTTGATTTTCGGAAACATGCAAAGAGTTTAATGGCCCGTCCTAAAATGACAAAACGGACATCAGTGGGGCCCTTGAGTTGAACTTGAGCATGGTTATTTCTTCTCTTTCACTGATCTTCCCACCTTGAATTATGGTACCAAAACTGAGTCAGCAAAAGAGAAATGTCTATGATTCACTTGCATCAGCAATTTCTGCAATAACAACCTTAACCAGACCACAAGATAAGAGAGGAAATTAATTTGAGCTATGAGGCCTGTGTCTTAGACCAATGTCAAATGCAAGGGGACTTCATTTTAAGAGTTACCATATTGCCTCCTCCCCAAAGCAGAGCAAAACTAATGCAGAGAAGATTAGCAGAATGGTTACTTCTAATATGCAGATTTGGCTTGTTATATAAACCAGATAGGTTTTCCTCTTCATCTGTGCTGCAGAAAATTGAGAGCTACTGAACCCATTCTTTGTTGGTCACACTCTTCATAATTCTTCCAGCCAATGAGCTGAGCCCAGACAGTGAATCCAATGTGTTTCAGAGTGCATGTCAGAATCCTGATCAGACACCCGGAGTGATATAGAGTTGCATAAATTCAGAGGAACTTGCTTGCAGCCATGCTTGAAGAGTCTGTCAATAATGAATTGGTTTCCAAGGAGAAAATAAACCCGTAAGAAGCGCGCCCCCCCCAGAGAGACGCTCCAAGAGGAGGCTTCAGGTTACTTCCACTTATGTCGGCTCTGGCCTTACTCTATACCTCATTTTTAACATCAGGCTTAAAAGCATTCAACAGCCAGAGGATTCTTCAGAGCAAAAACAGGAAAAGTATCTGTAATGTTTTTGCTCTTGTCCGTGCCTTGGGGAAAAAGGCCTGTGTCAGATCCTATACTGTAAAGTGTAAAGCAGAACTTGAGGTTATATAACAGAGTGAGATGAAAGTCTTGCTGCATTGAGCTATGGTGACCTAATCTTTTTTTTTTTACTGCATTTTGACAAACTTTATAGCATCTTGTAGACTTGAAGAGAGATTTTGAATTTACACAATACCTAACAGTTGAGTGATCATGTTGTGAATTTCACCAGCTCCAATAGTAACACCAAAACAAACACTGATCTAAGTCGTCTTCTTTATTCGTACCCTAACCCATAGAGCTGAATTATCACTCCAAAAGTATTCAAAGCACTTAACGGGACACAATTTGTCTTCATTACAGTGAGTGTTCATTTTGAAACAATGCAAATACATTTTAATATTTCTAATGACAAATCCATACGGCTCGAACATTCATTATCACAAATTCCTTGTTGGCTCTGCTGTACTAATTAGGCCTCACGAAGTCTGACATGTTGGTCTATCTTTTAGCTGGTTCACCATTTAGGCACAGATTAAAATATCTCAACAATGGATTGTCATGAGCCTGGACACAATTATTATTGGTCCAAATGACCTAGTGTTTCCCTGACTTTACATGAAAGTGTTATTTTCAAAGGAAAAGTCTAATCTTATTTCATAGAGAAATAAGCCTAATCTGCAGTATCCTCTTAACACTGGCGTGTTAGCATTGCCATTTTGAGTAAGGATGCTGACCTTCGTACACCTTATGTAGTAAATGCTTCATCTTTGAGAACAGGGAGCTTTAAATTGTGCTAACACAGTTGATACTATCCTAATAAGACCTCAGAGCCGCTTACCTTGATTGGAGCTGTTGGAGGGGAAGCGGTCAGTCTTCTTAAGGGTGCGAAAATGGACCTTCTTACTGGCTTGGCTTTCCCCATAGAGGCCAATGGACTGGACCTGGATGATGTAGTCTGTCTCCTCCTCAAGGTCCCAAAGGACACATGAGCGGCTGGTGGTGTTGACCTCCCGAATGAATCGCTGCATGTGTCCCTCCTGCCTCTGGGAGGGACAGAAAACCACAGAATGGATCTTTGACTTCGATAAACAAGTCAATAAATAACACAATAATCAATATGGCGGACACAGAGGTGATCATGATGACAGAACAGTAATACCACACCTGCAAATGTTTCCCTTAGGAAGACACTCTATAAACAGATAGTCTTTTTACTTAAGGAACTCTGTCTTTCCAGTGCAATACAAAAATATTTGTTTTACTCTCAAGGCTTTAAAAACAGTGAAAGTCAATAATGTTGCTCTATGTGAGACGGAGGTGACCAACCAGAAAATATTCAAGGTGGTTGGAAGTGTCATGCTGAGGACTTTATTTCGTTAACAGTTGGCACTTAATTTTCACCATATGGAGTCTTGTCTGCAAATTGAAAAGTTGTTGAAGTGTGATTAATTTAGACCACGAGCGTAGAGATACAAGCTTTCAAAGTCTCACACTTGTTTTGAAAATTCAGAATGTTATTGGAGAAATCAAGACCAGGACGATTGTGGGATCTATTCATTGTTCTTTCATGCAGGGCGTTCCTTTTATCATGTAGGTCTACATATGGACCTGCTTTAGGACGCGTCGTCTTCTGTGTTTTTATGGCCCTGCCTGACTGGAGCTGACTTAAAATCAGCTTGTAACTCTTTGTAAACAATGAATAATGTAGTGATTTAACAGCCATATTCACTCAAAGTAATTACCATTCATGTTTAATTTTAGTAGCAAAACATGATGACAAACCCGGAGAAGAGGCCTTCAGGCGTTTTGCAGCCACTCAGAGTGAAAAGCAAAGTTAAATGCTTGCATAACGTTGGGATTTGCAAAAGCATAAACATGATTACAGCAGCATATGGCACCCTGTCAGTTCGTTTTAACATTCAATGGTTTTCTTATTTTAAGTCATTGAAATCTTTTCATCCGAAGAAATGCTGTTTGGCAGCTTCACGCACTTATGTAGGGCCAATTCATGTTGTATCCTTCTTGTCTCTTGATACATCATCCATGCCAGGTTTAATTTCTTACTTGAGGCTTGAAGAAAGACTTAGTCAGCCTCCCGCATGCTCAGCAAAGCTTTCAGGAGGTTCTGAAGAATATAGCTTGAACCTTTTAGCTTGATACACAAAATGTAGGGTATGGACTCCTGTTAGGGAGGATGTTATCATTACAGTGTTGGACAGACAGACACACACACACACACACACACACACACACACACACACACACACACACACACACACACACACACACACACACACACACATTGTATGTATGTATGTGTGTGTCCCTCCAAAAAAAGTTTTGGGTTTTTTTGTGTTCTGCTGAGCTATTCCAGCTGTGATCATTACTCTTTATATTTATTAACAATTGAATATTTAGTTGATTTTAAAGTGACGTTATAACCAGCCAAAATCTAAGAATTCATTTCTATCTTAGTATTTATTAATAAAGAAATGAAGGGAGAAGGTGGGGGGATTTCTTTCTTTCCTTTGAAAAAATAAATGCAATCACCATAGTAAAATGAACTTTGTGTAAACTGTCAATAGTCACTGTAAATTCTAATCCCTGAATAAAATGTTAATGATTTCTTTCATCCTTAAGAGTCTGTTAGATTTTACCTTTGCTTTTAGAAATGTGGTTCTACCAGGAAGTATCCACAATTGTTTGACCCTCACAGTCTTTTTTTCAGTTGGCTTTGGATCACTCTTTCAAGTAAGTTCCCTATTTGATTTGTGTTCATGGTTTTTGTGTGCGTAAAGTCTAACAGATAACAAAGCAGAACTCTGAATTAAAGTTCCTATACTTGTGAAATTATTTTCTGAACTTCTCCTCCTGATTGCCAGGGTTTTATGTACTTGTATACCTTCCCATGGCCTCTCTGAAGTTCAGAACTTACCTGTTGCGAGATTGAGAAGCCAATAATGATATCTCCCTCAGGAACCTCCCAGGATACAGTAGCCGAGTCAGCACGCAGGTGCATGACAGACACGTTGACAGGAGCTGGTGGACGATCTGGAAAAGAGGAAACAGAAAACTTTTTTTTTTTCTTCTCTTGATTTTAAATGAACTACACCTTCTGTATTCACCTGGAAAGTTCGAAGCTCAGTGTTTGCACCTTGAACACACCACACGTTTGTTTTTTGCTGAAAGTGAATTAGTAAGGTTTACTCTCTCATTTCTTTTACTTTGAATTAGACATTCGCATATGCACTTCAGCTCTTCTTTCATGACTGTTTTCTGATTTACTTTACTCAGTCAAATAAAAAAAATAATCCCTGCCATCTCAACTGCCATATAACACAATTACAATAGTGTTTTTGAATACTTTCTATCACTCATTACTTTAAGATTAATTCAGTACTTTGAACTACAAAACAATTCTTGTCTAAACAGGGATGTAGGTTTGGTGTCCCAAGGGGTGAAAAACACAAAATGAAACACAGCCTCAACAACTAGACCTGCAGCATGTACAATGTGCGTTTCTGACATGTGATACTGTATTGACCAGCCAATTCATCTACTTAGTAACTGTATAAAAAAACTTTTTTTTTTCAACCATGCATGTTTTAGATTTTTCCTCTTTCGCTATAACAGCCGTGTCAACCTGACAGTCTGTCCTTTTAAAATAACCACACTGTCTATTTCTTGTCCTCCTCACTCTGACAGGGTTACATCTCATCACCCTGTATCTTTGCAGCCATCTATCATGATTTTGTTGCTGGTGGACACATTGATTGCAAAATGGAGACACAAGCTTGGGAGGCGAAAAGCCAGGAAAATAAAAAGAAGGCGACAGACCTAATAGAGGGTCCTGAACGGCTTCACCGTCACACTGAAGCAATCGCTCTGTCCAAATGAAAGGTAAGATGGGATTGTCTGGGCAGAGGGGTCTAATGGACTTTTGTGTTGTTAGAGAAAGTCACAGATGCAATGTTGGGCAGGTAAAGAGAGTGGAAATTGTCTTCAGCCTCATGATATGTGTGGGATAACGTAAAGTGAGGTGTTTTTTTTTTTTTTTTTAAAGCATAATGAAATTTATGTAATGCAGGTTATCTCACAATATAGAGGTTATGATCAAGCAGCAACCGCCATTCATGAAATAATGAAGCCAATGTGGAAGTGTAAAATTCTGCAGTTCGTGGAGTGGACCAAATAGGTCTGATTAGTTCTTGTCATTATTACTGGCAAACACTGTACGGGGATGAATTTTAAAAAATAAAACAGCTCCGTTTTGAATTTGAAAATGATACTTGTCATCCATATTTAGCTGACATTAGGTGGGAGCGATGTAATGGTTCGTCAAGACGAGCCCCCTGCAGTAACAGATGGCTGATGTCACACAGGCTTCGTCCATTATTACGGAATCAGAATCGTTTTTTTATTGCCAAGTACATTTACATGGACACATTTACATGAATTTGTCTTGGTGTTTTGGTGCAAAATAAAATAAGAAGTACTTAAATAAAATAAAATAGAAGAAATTACCAATATATGAAATAGAATTCGAAAATTGTCAAATATAAATTTGAGAGAGAGAATCATGTGGCAGGACATTTAACTTGAAAATGACTAACCTTTTTAAAATATTTCTGAAGTCTTTGGCTTAAAAAGTAGTCCCTTTAACCTGTACTTAAAATTTGTGCACAGCAGAGACACCGATTATCTTCCTTGTTACTGTCAAAGTTTAGTGGTATTTTCTTTTGGTCTTTCCCATTTCTTTAGTTCCACTTTTTAATTATTTTTTTTTGTCACATTACATACCAAACCGATTCAAATTAATTTTCTACAGACGTACTGTATATAAAGTTTACCCTCTAAAGGCTCTGATCAGAGCTTTGCTACTTCTAGATAAAAAGCAGAGTTAAAGTGCAGTAACGGACCAATGAGGAGTGTTCAACAGAGATAAAGGAAAGGAAGGTAATTATTTAGAACTAGTTTCTGATGTGTGTTACATCTGAAAAGACAAACATGTCTCTATCAAGGATTTCTACATAAAGCTCTCTGTAGCACTTCATTTGAAAGATATAAAGTACTAATTGACAGTTGTACAGTCCATTTGAATCTTAAACATTTTTATTAACTCACAGGGCATGGATCTAATAAGACATAACACAGTTTTGTTGAGATAACAGCCAAAGGCCTTGTGCTACAGAACGACAATATTTCATCCAAAAATTGCTCTTGAGAGAGAAAGATGAACGACAAAATGGTGCAATTGGGAGCGATTTCAAATGATTTGCTGTTTTCTATATCTGTCCCTCTCACATCCCCTCTTCTATCATCTGCCCAAATCTCCCCTTTTATCCCTCCCTCACTCTTGTCTCTCTCTCTTCTACTCTCTCTTTGCCTTGTGCACTTCTCTCTGTTTTATCACTCAGACAATCAATGATGGCCTTCGTGTTGGGAGCATAGGATGACACCGGGGTGGAGCCCAAGACCCCTCGGGTCACACACAAGGCTATTGGTCTCTTTCTCTGAGCCCTGGTACAGGCATTATAAACCACAGGGGGGTCGAGGTCGAACACAGGCATGGCGTTCACTTGCTTGCTAAAAGGCTGCAGAGGAGAGTGCACGAGATGAACGAGAGCGCAGGCTAACGCCAGGCCTTTTCTAATGGATGCTGATGGCACTGTAGAGAGCAGAGAGAAAAGTGGGCTCTGCTGTTGATCACGTTGGTATCAAGAGGTTAAGAGGTTCCTCTATGTCATTTTATCTATTTAATGAGGATCTTTTTATGGACGCGGGTGCTGTAATGTGTAAAGATAGACGTAAGGTATAGGTTAAGAGCGAGGGCAAGTTACAGATCGTATATTTTGTCCTTGATCTTTGGAGAGCTGTGGCGAATGAGTCATACATATATTTACAATAATGGTTTCTGTGTCCTTCTGTCTCGTGTCTAAATGACTCCTAATTTCATGTCACGAACGTTTTATAGTTATGCCAATGAGATTGTAATTGGATGTGTTATCAGTATCACAACACGCTGGGACAATGCTCATGACAAACCCTCAGATGTTACATGCGAGAGAATGATTCTTCTAAATATCTTCTCATAATCTTTAGAAATTCAAAAGCCGTACAGAAGATAATACTCTAGCAGCTGCAACCCCTCCTGTTTTATTTATATAAATAAATAAATAAAACAGCTTGGCAAAAACAACAGGCATATTTAATTGCTTGGATAGGATGAATCTTATTAGTTAGCAAGCTAATCCATTGGGCTTCATTGCTGTCAGTGTGTGTTGTACAGCTCACACGCTACAGCATTTATCTGAAACGGGACACTTTCATTCCTCTTGCAGCTCATTGTCCTTTAGGTAATGGGGGTTACAGGGAGACACGCATGGGCAGAAAAGCAGCCAGTAACCATGATGTATCGTCTGCAGGTCGTTTACTGGCGATGGAGCAAGTGACACTTTGGTTGAAGTAGGCCATGAATCATCACTGATGTATATGTTCTCTCTTTCTACATGTTGTTTCTATTCCAGCAGGTCTAACAGGACAAGTTCATTTTCAATACGAAGGGTCTTGGTGGGAGGATTGCTGTTGCCATTACAGAGAAACAAAACCTCATCAGTATCACATTGTTATGCAAGAAGTTGATCGATGCAAGATGTTTTCCACATCCTCACAAAATGTTATCACATAACAGGATTCTATTTTTAATTCAAGGCATTTTAAGCAGATTTTAACGATCTATTCAAAAGATGTGTCATTTCTAGGTTTCAGGTTACTCATTGTTTCCCTTTATTTTCAGTAATTTTTTTGTGACTTTAAACGTTTCACCTTATAATGTCATTAATATTAATATAATGGCAAACTTGGTAGGAAAACTGACCGAATATGTATCAGTTCGCCTCACACCAACCTCATGCTTGAGGGAAATACACTCTTTTATGACATGTTACTGATCCATTATTTACTTCTTTTCTTCTGGGAGGAATATGCTTCTGTACCGCAAACTAACACTGTTGTATTTATCCTATTGATGTTGAAGAAACTTGTGATGAATAAGAGAACAAGTTCCAAATGTTTGGAACCACTGTTGGCTCATGAGTTGGCTCAGATGATTTTCTACTACAAATACAAGTCTGATGCTCCAATCACCTTCAAAATGTGCATGTTCAGTTTATTTGACTTTCCCCTCGACAACCGTACTGTAGGTGTCATTGTGGACACTTCAATATTTGTTGTTGGCTACGTGTCCTGAGCAAGCCCCACTCCATCTAACGGGTTACGTCAGATGCAAAATCAAACAGTAAAAGGTCACAATGTCCGAGGCGTGTGTCAGTGCAAACAAATGGTAAGACCCTCTTGGGATGTGGGCCCACTGCCAGCATGAATCAAAGTGTAAAGACAAAGCCAAGCACATTAGCTACTCGCCATCAAACCTGAGTGCACACAGAGATAGTGAAAATGCAGCCCGGCATCTGAATGGCTTAGGAGCCACGTGGAAAGGAGCCCAGTTTGGATTTGTTAGAGCGAGGGACGGACATAGCATCTTAACTTTTGTCCTCTATATTTCCGTGCAAAAGCACGTGACTAATCTTGATTTACACCTGGCTTTTGTTTATGGTTGTTCATACTATACATCATCACTACATGTATGGGGGATCTTTATTGTAGTCATAGAATAAGAACGTAGAGATTCATGACAACCAATCACCTTTCCTAACCATGATTAAAATGAAATGGAAAAATAAGACCAAAAATGAAAAAAAAATGGAGGTTATAATTCCTGTCGGATTACCTGGAAACATAATTTGACAGGTGACATGGCATTTTCATTTTGGTTTTTTAGGAGCAAATTCTGTGTTCAGCTGATCTCCCTGGAAAAAAGCAATGATTGAGCCTCATGATATAATTCTAATTGAAATGGCTGATTGAAAGCCTTAACATTTTAAAGCTATTCAAGTTAAATCTTGAGGTCAATCCGAACTTCTTTGAAAAGGCCACTGTACTTCTATAACCTCTTTGTTTCTGTTGTCAGTTTATCCAAATAAAAAAGAGAGAACTTCGTATTACATTCAGAAGAACTCCCATAAACTAAAAAGTTACTATTAGTCGGTTTTACAAACACTATCAAGTCAGATATGAATAAGACTTAATATTAACCTTCAGATGGATTGATGGATGCATTAGCTACATAAAACACCCAAAGCTACATAATTCATATGGCTTTGACCTCATTCACAAAGCAAACACTTTGGTTTACTGTGGTTATCGACCCGTTGTGTTGTCAATCATATTTTTGCCTCTCAGCAAGTGACAGGATGAAGTGCTGTTTAAAATGTAATCCTGTTATAATTCTAATAAAGTCTTGTTCCCTGGTGAGATAACAGAATCGCCAACCTCTCATAAATAAAGGAAATGGCTCATAACAGGTGCCTTAAATTTTGATGCATTGCCCGGGCACTCGCCAAACAGCTTTATCTGGATGTGTCGTGGGAGTCTACTTCTCTGCACCACGAGAGTTTGTCACACAGCTCATGTTGCAAATCACCTGCTCGTTGAGCTCTTAAGCCGCTGTCTCGGCCAGCCTACATACTGTATAACCATTTGAGACCATTTTCTTGTTTCATCTCCAAACACCATTCCCTCCTGATTTTACATTTAATGTCATGTGGGTGGAGTGGCTGTTTTTGCTGTTTGCTTAAATCTCTTCACATCATGAAGGGGTTTAGCTGTCAACAGATGGAAACACTAGTCAGGCCAGGCCTAGTCCTCAGCTTTTCCTATATTTTCAAGCCTTGAAATAGTTAGGAGCTCACTATCTTCTCTCCTCCCCACTCACCCTTTGAGCCTGTGACAGACTATAGGACCGTATGAGAGCAGGTGTCAGTCTAAGTTAAATGTAATAACTTATCAAACTTTTTTAGCTCATAGACCCTTTTTATGTGAGAAATGTTTCCAAGGACCCCCTTATTATTGTAAAGTTGATAAGCGTAATTATATTAATATAAAGCATTCATGTACAATGGAGCACTTTTCAACGATAGAATTAGGCTACATTTATACTTATATACCAGAGTAATTTATTTTATAAACCTTTAGAAAATGTTGGCTCCAAGGTGTTTTTCATTTAGAGTTTTTTTTTATTTTTATTGTTGCACACTATGAAGTGACAGACATGTCAGAATCATATCAGAGTTCTATCCACTGGCTAGTGGCACACAACTAAAGTGGACAGGAGTATTGGACAAAATAGTGGATTTTATTGGTGCAAGAGGTCCTAGTTTGTAGATATGCTTTTACAATAGTGCATTTTTGTAAATTATTCTGCAGACCCCCAAGCTATGGTTTGCGGGCCACTGGGGGTCCTGGGACCCCACTTTGAGAATCAGTGATCAGTGATCTTTATGCTGGGAGTGAACACTACTTCATTAAAAAAAAAACTGTAAAGGCTACCATACGGTGGTGTGAACAGAATCAGAGTTTGTAGCTCAATTTGTTTTGCCGCCAAGTTTCCTGGCTTCATTTAGCCAGCTATTAGCTGGGAACAAGTGTGAATGATACGGAAAAAAACACTGACATAAAATCTATGAACGTTTTCTTCATGTGATGCAATATGATGCTTTTTGCATCACATGAAGAAAACTTTCAAGCAAAGAAAAACACATTTTTCTCGTCTCAGGGCAAAATGAGGGTTGGATTCACAACCATTCAACACTACTGCCATGTTTCTAATGATACACAGCTTCATGTAAATGGGTGAAGTATCCCTTTAAATGTTCACTATCCAACAGCAGATGTGACAATAACAAAATAAATAAAGTTAACTATTAAATTAGGTTCGGGAACTACACCCAAAACACACCTCTAGTCACATGACAAGAGCCATCCTACTCCATCCCGTTTGTCTCAGTTCTTCGATGACCCACCCTCCCTTCCACTTTGTTGTCCATTCCATCCATCTCACCTCTTTCCTCATCCCTCTATCTTGTTCATCTAAATCTAGTCTGGGCCATGATCAGCTTGGGCAGAATTACACTCCATCAAAATCATTACCTTAGCATATATTCATTTGCCTCATCGTTCATATGATCTATCACTAAATATCTAAAACGTATATGGTTGTGGCGTGGTCCTTGCCAGTGAATCAAACCTCGGCCTTCGCTGTGATGGATTCAGCTCTAATAAAGAATATCTATTTGTCAGGAATGTGTCACCAGATTTGTGAACAGATTGCCAATTTGAAGAACGATATGAGCCTGGTGCTCTAAATAAAACCAATTCATTTTAATTCACGTTTGTAGAGGGATTACAGCCCCAGCTGAGCCTTATGTACTGTAGGATTCATTTTGTAGCTTGCTTGTTTTTCAGACTGTGTAAATATGGGTACGGGCATTCTATTTTATTTCTTTTTTTGTCAGTTTAGACGAATATTTGTTTTGCTTTGGGAGATTGCATCACTCTGGTTCTAGATCTTACTCCTTGTAGAACCTGAAATGCTCCCTTTCCTATGTTGTTATTGTTTAATTTTTTATAGGAACTACCGTGTAGAATAAAGAGGCTCACAACTAATTTAAACCGTCCTCTGAATGACGTGTCACAGTAATTCCCACAGTCTCCTGGCATGCAAAGGGCAGGCAGTAATGAATTCCACTTTTATTTTCATTCACTTTGAAGCTCATTTGCAGGAGCCAAGTTTATATTTCTGAGTGCTGCATTCCTTATTTTAATAGAAGGATTTTCCTGCTCCTGAGAGACCCCTCACAACTCCACTAAGATCTGAGCTGCCCCTGCGCTCCACATGTCAGTGCAGAGCACAGCAAAAGCTCTGGATATCTGTATCAGGCAGACACGCACAGAAACGCTGTGGTGTCAATCTGATTGTCTCAAGGCGCTATCGCATATAGGACTCAGTCCCCTTGAAAGGCAAGGGAGGAAGTGATGAAGTGAGACAGGTGGAGAGAGATACTGTAGATGCACACGTCACAGACTTAAAAATTCATATAAGATGCTGCTCGCATTGGAAAAAATGGATATTACATACGAGCTGTAAATGCACCATTTTAGAATAGAAGTGTTAATCTTGATTGGAAGCAATGTACCTGTAGACTCTTTAACTCCCTTGGATATTTTGTAATTCGCTGATTTAAGAAGGATTGGCCAACTGAAGTTGTAAGCGATATAGTGCATTCCAAATAGCATGCTCAAAGTCAAAGCTGAGTATGGCTGCAGATTCACAGTCCTCTTTTCTTTAGTAACCTGCAGGTGAATTACTAAAAAAAAAAACTGTCAACAATAAATGCAAACATTTATTGACATCACAGGATGAAATGACAAGGATATTCTTACAACAATATATGAAACTGTGAACGTAAAACCTAAATATTTGTATTGTTTCATGAATGATTTAAAATAGTGACGAGCCTTTAACAACCTTTTTAACATGGTTGCAAAATGTTCTATGTCTTGTCAAACAGGTGCTGAGTGTTTTTTTTTTTATCATACACACAAAATGCTTATTTAGTGAACCTGATTTTAATGTGGAATGTGCAAGATCAGGTTGAAATACTACTACCTTTGTAATACAAAGGTGCGTAATGGTGCATTTTACAAGGCTACTTGTGCACAGAATAGCTTAATTGATGCGACTCCTTTGCTGTAAAGGTTTATACTTACTTGCCCCTACTAGGAACATGTCGCTGCCCAAAAGCAACAGGACGACGGAGTTGACCAAAAACATCAGACGAGCCATTTCTCAGTGGGTATCGATGATCGTCTCAGGTTAAAACGCGGATCTCCTATGCTTCAAGGGTAACTAAAACACAGCGGTTCATTTTTGTTTGTTTTGTTGGAATTCCTCTAATGAATCAATAATTGTATTTGACTGCTTCAATCGGTCTCAAGCTGGTCAATACGTCGATAGCCAGTGAAAGCACGTATCAAATGTTGTCTTCAGAAACATTTTGCCGAGCGGCTTTTCTCCATTTAGGGTTTAAATCCACGAGTCCTTCATCCATGTCCTCGTGCAGATTGATCCAACCTGACGTCCCAGTGAATCTTCCATTATTTCTGGGCTGGCACAAGCGCTCAGGTATTAACAGGTCGTGGGGAAAAGAAAATGATGACGCTCACAGTCGGCTCGTTGGTTCCCTCGCGCACAGAGGAGACGCCATGGGCAGCGCCTGTAAGTTTTCGGAACGTCCTCGCGATCAGTCCGAGGCTCACTGATTATACGGCTCAGACCTGAAGGATGCTTTAACATTCACGGACACGGTGTCGATCATCCCTGCAGTCCTCACCGGTTTAAAGCTAATCGAAAGTACACCCCCCAGGTCCAGAACAGTTAGCGTTTCAACTCAAGTGCACGCGCAGCACAACATGATTAATCATCCGTGTGCCAGGTAAAAATACGCCTACCTGTGATACAGCCGCCACTCACACTACAGCATACTTCTACTCTTTAAATATTTCAGTAGCAATACTAAAAGCTAATATTAACCTCCTAGGAGGCTATTTTTAGAGTGTTTATGTTTTGTTCACTGACGTTCCTTAAAGTAGCCTATATGACACAACGTAAAAAAGACGCCCCAACTTAGTTTTCCTACACTGAACTTTGTGAGAAACTTAATAAGCCTGAAGTGTTGTAGGCTTTTCTTTAAGTCCCTCGTGCTGTCACCCCCAGCAGTAGCAGGAGGTCGACATATACTATGCTTGTCATCCAGCACACCGCGCGCGCATGCAGCACCTTGTAGACGCACTGCACGTTATCAGAGCGATAGATCACGTTGATAAGATGAGTGCATTGCCTCGTGGGACAAACGGTTCACGTTAGATGCTCAAAAAAAAAAAAAAAAAAATCCGCTACCAGCACATGCAGGCCAGTCTTTATCATCATGAAGGCACATAAAAAGACATTCATCTGTGTGTGGTTGTTCGGAGGGGTTATTACGTCTTATGGGGGAAATCCGATCAGACCAAATTTTCAATTCCAATTTTTAAATAGGAAAAAAAACCCTCCAAAGACAGATGTGCCTGTGTGTCCTTTCAAACTTTATGTCTACATCTTTGTCGTCTAAATTAACCTCTTGAAAGCTTTTAGTGCTCCGAAATTGTTCTGTCTCAGGTGTTGCCATTGTTTCTATGAGCTCATGCGGTCCTTTAGTGAGCTGAAGTAGAGAGAGGGAGCTTTTGTATACACGTATATGAGATGTTGGAGTTACCATGACAGCTGTCTATTTGTAGCTGATGGTATTTAACTCAATCCAAGCTTTTTTTAACGAAACGTGTAGTAAGCACTCTGGTTTTTAAGTGATTCAGACTCTTTTTCTTCTCAGCTTGCTCACCCCCCCCCCCCCACACACACACTCCCCCAGTAATTTATTGAGCCCAACAAAATCAAATAGTTTCTAACAGTAAAAACAGTACATGTCAGAGCAGTTGCAAGGGTTCAGAGCCTTTTTTCATTGCAAAATAACATATTAGAGTATTGAGATATGATGAGCTTGTGTCAGCATGAGACTCGAATATTTAACAGTAATGTCTGATCTACGAAGACGGTGCTGAGTTTTCACCATTCTTTGACACGTTTGACAGTATTGGCACATATATAGCTCCTAATTCAATGCAGAGTTGTTTGTTTTTAACATAATTGTGTGATTGCAAAAGAAGCCCCTCTCGCTCAGTTGCGATAGCATTAAGCAGTATATATCCGAGTACTTATTGTTTTGTGTGTAACTGGGGTCGTGATTAAGTAAAGCTCTTTTCAAAAATACACAGTTCACCAGAATGGCTTGAATTATTGCTCTCAGTGTAGGAGCGCCACTTATGACTGATGAATTGTGGGACGCTCAGTCAAAGTTATTATGCACACACCTCTGCAGAATTTCAGAATTGAAACAAACACTTTAAACAGACTGCCACAGAAATGGTGTTGCTCATTATACGGTAAATGTAAGGAACCCATTCATAGTATCTGTCATGTATTTATTGGTTTAATTAATTATGTTAAAGAGTTATTCTTACATTAAACACATAGACAGTGATGCTGTGATAGTGTGTGTGTGTGTGTGTGTGTGTGTGTGTGTGTGTGTGTGTGTGTGTGTGTGTGTGTTTGCCTACATTAAACAATGTCACCTTCACATTATTGGACTGTTGAATTAACGTCAAACAATCTTATATTGGGTAATTGTAGGCATACAGGTGGTAGCCTAAAGAGCTTGTTTAAATGAATACATTTAAAAAGTAAAAGTGCAAAAGACCGCTAAAAGGCATGCAGTGACGAGGGTCACCTTCAAATCTCTTCTGGGTTTTGAACCCAATTTACACCAATTACCTTTCTTTACTTCTCATTCTCCCCCGTAATGCTTCGTCATCACTTCGTTCACTTCGAAAACTTTCTAACCAGATCTCAGGAGGACAGGGTTAAAAATACCTAAAAGAACTTCCCCTGGCTGGAGGACAGACTCAAAATGTTAATTGCTTGGTGTTCAGTGCCCAGTAAAGGAACTTTATATGAAATGAGAAGGGAGGAGGATGGCAGAGATTTAATAAGTGACTGCAGACTGTTTTATGGTTCATTATTGTCCATCCTCTTGATGACTCAGGTGATTAACGTTTTGAAGTCGGAAACAATATGCTGGAGGAGTGTTTTGGCTCGTATCAGTCACTGTTCGGTAAAATGGCATAAATAAACTTTGTGTATGTACCTCCCATTGTTTACTATCTTTGATTACGATACAGAAATTGTCCTCAGGAGTTACACAAATGGCATAAACGTCAAGTTCTTTCTGTGTTTCTCTCTACACTGAAAGTCAATCAATCAAATAAATCAATCAAACCCCTAATCCACTTCATTAATCCAACCAAGGGCAATTGGCTCGAGCCGCTTGTGCATAAAGGTATAAAAACACATTACTACGGACAACAAATTAGCTATGTTAATATGGATAAAATGATTTGTAAACAAACTGGATAACAGTTTAGGGCGATCAGTCCTGACAATGTCATAACTGTCTAATACTCTTGCAGAGGGCATGATTGCTTTTGTATGACAGATACATTTTATATTCTGGTATAACAAAAAGGATTTTCTCATGGCAACCGCCACAATTCACCTGTAATAAAATGTCTAAAAACTTTAAATTGCCGAGGTGCCCTTGGGCAAGATACCAAACCCCTAACCACTCTGGTGTGCTCCCTGTAGCAGCCCCACTCTGACATCTCTCCACTAATGCATGTCCACGTGCCCTGTACACGTGAATGATTCAGGCAATAATCAGTTATTTGGTTTTAGGTACCTTAATGTCCCATCAAAGCCAGAAATAAAACAGGTTCCACTTTATCTCCACTTTAACTGTTCTTGATTTTTATCTTTTTGACATTGAATTTAAAGAAAAAAAGGAGTAAAGAGCATCGTCGACAACATATAGTTGAGCAGATGAACATCCAAGGTCAAAGCCACACATATGAATATTTACTTTGACATTTGCTGCACAAACCACTAGGTGAAGGGAGATGGTGACAGCAGGGATCTTAAAACATGTAGAGGTGGTACTGCATACTGATCACGAATGATCAGCCGTCTTGTTTTTGAGCTAACAAAAGACTCCATGACACTGTTATGTAAGTCTGCAGCTGTAGCCTTGTGTTTTACTGTCCACTGAAAGGTTTTTGTGATTGTATGTGTTACATTTAGCTGAAAGATGGACTCTTGCTCGAAAACTACAATTCACTAATCAGTCAGATTCTTCATTATTCTTTTAAACACATATCTTTGTTGCTCAATGCATCAATGTTGGGATATAAAATCTACAGTACATAATCTTGAATGGTCACTTCTGAGCCAACATTGCATGTAGGCCATCAGTACTTTTTACTGCACTAGAGCACATATAATTAAATTTCCTTGTAGTTACTGGTGCCCTTGACTCATCATTGCGCACAACGGAGGTGTTCAATCACCAGATACATTTGTGAGGGGTCGGGTGAGTGTGTGTGTGGGGGTTGGTTTCTGCTACTCAGGTCTTTAAGGCATCCTGCGGTAAATGAATGGATATAGACTCATATATCAAGAGGAAATATCAATCGAGCAGATGGTTTCTTAAATCCTACCCAATCAACCTGAGCAAAGGAAGCAGGCTTCTGTAAAAAGTGCCCTGTATGCACAATTCTTTTGTATTGGCTTCATCAAAGAAAATTCCATTAGCAAGAAAGGCGTCTGAATAAGACTTGATTTTGGTCAGAAAATAGCGAGTATAATCTTCCTACTGTATAGATCTACATCTACAACTAATGCCAAGAAGGAAGTGCTTTCTTTCTTCTTTTTTTGTATTTATCTTTTTTTTCTTCGGATGGATGAAATTCTTCTTTATTGATCTCAACCTAAAAATGTGGATATATGTTGGGGCTAGAATGCACTAGCAGTAAGAGAGGTGGCTTCTTCTCAAATTGATGAGGAAGTTATCAATTAATTTTTTTGAGCCAATTGACATCTGCAAACATGCACTGTATATGCAACTCTGTGATGGTTATCTTATTATGCAGTGACATTTAGGTACCGTGCTTTAAGAATTAGATACATTTAGATCTCAAGGGAGCAACAATAGAGTTCAGGTAGCGTTCATGTAAAGCGCTGAATCTGACCTTGTGATCAATTGATGATATGATAATAATTTACTTTAGAGAGGAATGTTTGCAATGCCTTTTTTTTAAAAAAGGGGTTAGTTTTTTTTGCAAAGATAACTACAATATTGCAATACATTATAATAATACTGCTTTTAATTATTTTGTCTTAACCAACTCCTGTCAATTTAATGCTGAATTATTTAGCAGCAAGTGTTCCCTGGCCAGTAGGCCTAGCTACCTCTGCTAGCTGCTTGGTGCGTTGCCTTGAAAAAGTGCTGGGACTGATATATATATTCAATATAAGGAGATAAAAGGCCCCAAAAAGTATTGAAAGACTATTTAAAAAAAACGAATTGATTATGTAGGCTATATGAACATTACAGTATAGTTTCCCTCTCCAATAATCCGTCTTTTTTTCTGTTCTTTTTCTTCTTTTTTTCATTTAGCAAAATGTTCTTTACACCTCTTTTGTCACCGTTTCAAGGGCCCTCAGAACCAATGGACCAAACACTTTTGATTGATGGACTCCATTAATCCATTTAATGGACATCAAAGCCCAGAAAAAAAGCATGTTTATAAGGAGCACAATCCAAATTTGCCATTGACAACAGCAACATTATTGTAGGATGAAAGCACATCTCTTTTCATCTGTGGTTATGCTCTTTGTTTTATCATCCCACAGGACAGAGCAGGGTTATACTACAAAATGCTAATGACGTGATGTTGCCTTCTGCACTGATCAGTCATCAATCTGTGTCTGAGCTGCCGTTTCCCGTCATTATCCATGAAAGGCTGCAGTGATGAACAGGAGGAGGGGAGAGGGTGATTAGGCCTGCCAACCTTTACCCCACATGTCTTGTCATCTTGTGTTAACATCATGGCTCACTTAAAGGTGAGGCTGCTTATCAATCATACTAAAGTGTGAGAATTATTAATGGTAGTTAACTTGCTTCATCAGCTGAAAGATTGGTGTTATTGGGATTAATGTTGTGATATAGCTTTAAAAAAAAAGTGAGTCTGCTTCTGCACAGAACAATTGAAGATAAGCCATTTTCCCCTCCCTGATTGAGATAGTAAGCTCAAATGTTGTTTTAATGTCATACTGCTGTGCTGTGTTGGAAATCTTTGGAAATGTAGGGAATTTGAAATTAATTCATTGAAAATGACTCAGTACTGACAGCGCAGTCAAAAGAGCTAGCATAAGTTTGAAACAAATCCATATCCAATGTTACTTTTAGCTAAAACTACAGTTAAAGCTCACGTAGCTGTTTGCTAACGTTTAGATAGCTTGACTAACTTCCCCTTTACCAAGCTCAAACGTGGCTAAGATTTATTTTACTAGATCATATTTTTGTTGGTTAAAATTAATATTTACCAGCTTAAGTTACTGTTTGCAAACAGAGTTACCAAGCTTACATTACCTTGATCTAACATTTGAGTGAACACCGTTGTCTGTCTGTTGTCATCTATTTAACATAGGTCTGACATTATTTTTTTTTAACACCAACTCATTGTAACTGGTAATTGATGTTAATTAGTTAGTTAGTTTTTGTGTCACAGCTAATAGGTGGCCACGTGTTTACTTTGTTACTGTTGTCTGTCTGGAATTCACTAACCTTTCTATTTTGTAGCTGAGCTACTGGAAAGCATTATAATGGTACTGCATAGCTATTTGTTGACCCATCATTATTACATTTACATTTTTCACCTCTACTTTATCTACTAACATTACAGTATCATGAAGATATTACTTTTTTTTTTCTTTGAAGTAAAGCAACTGAGTTTCAAAGGTTTTTTACTTCATGATTTTTTGTGTGTCCAAAGTCAAAACCCCAAATACTAATAAAAGAAATGTGTCACACAGAAATGTAAAGAAAGCTACTTGTAACCTGCAACAAAGCCCAATTAGTTGATGGCAACATAAATCCCACCGCCTGGCAAGGCAAATCATTAAGAACTTTTGGGTGGCAACTGAGATTTTATGGGAGGCCATGGCTATAATTGCTGGTCAGCCCCTGGATCATCTCTTTGAGCCAACTCTGTTTAACAGCATTTAAACTCCCCCCTTACTGTAATAATATTTGAATCATCATCTTTCTTTCACTTTATTATTATTATTTTATTTTTTTTCATTATCAGACATCAAAGTGGATTTCACAAATGGGGGAAGGTTTAAGAACATTTTTCAGTTCCCCTTTCTTGAATGTAATCCAAATGGTATCTTCTGGTCTAATTTGATATAGAGCTCCAGTATTATGCTGTCATTATTGATGGCAGTTTAAAGCAGTACAGCAATAAAAATTGTATGACACTGACCCCTGTAGGATAACAAGAGTATTGTGACTGCTGTCAATGAGCTTTGTTCACCTTTTCAGTCATATCCATTTGAAACTACTTCAGTATTTTTTAACTAACATTTAATGATTTACATTTGATTTTAATTGTCAGCAAAGGCTGATTTCTGAGGATTTTTCATTTCCACATTGAATAATTGAATAAACATCTAAGACACTATAGTGACCAGCTTACATTCCTAAACAATTTGCCCTATGAAACGGTGAGGCCGTCTTTGATGATGACTCAATGAGGTCCTCCATCCTGACTCCTCCGCAGGCCAGGGTGTCTCTGGGCATCACGTACGGTACGTTTGACATGCTCTCTATAGTGTCTTAGATGTTTGCATGCAGTAAATTGAAGTGAAGCTGACTTTTCTAGTATTTGTAAAAATATGGATATCATCTCCTAATTTTGGCAGCCAATGAACACGTGTAAGCCTTTAAATATTCATTTGATACATTTGAATGGAATATGTGATTTTTGGTGGGAAATTGAAGATGCTGTTGTTTCTGTAATCTAATTGTGTGCCATATGGAAACCTGCCAAAATTGATGTCAATCTCTGCTTGTAGAGAAAGCGCTGAGCCCACTGATATAACATCCAATCAATCGCTGTTACTGGCTGTTTTGATGATGTAACAGGAAATATCTGGCAAGTGGTCCATAAACATAAAAAAAAATCCAGTACCTGATCATCACTGTGAGATGTATGGCAGAATATAATTAGTGTAATGAAAAAAAAAATCTCTTCTCAGGAAGTTTTTTTTTCAAACACCCAGATCCAAACACATTTTTATAAGCAGAAAAATAATGTATTTAAACAATCTGCCCCATGGAATTGTGCTAGCTGTGTGGCATTTGAGGAATGCTTACTCACACTTCCTTTTTCCTGTCCACTCAGGAAGTGGCAGGGTTTAACCCCTGACTGTCATGGCCATTTCACTCTTATCTTCCTGATTCTGTCTGGGCCCCCCAGGAGCCATTTAGCTCAAGGATCAAAACCAGAGCAATTTAGTTCAGTCTGTGTCTTTAAAGGCTTCCTGTAGGCTACTGTTGTCTTACAGAATCACATACTGGGGGAGAATTTCACCATGTAAAGTTAGTGCGTTAGGGTTGGGTCAAGTAGTGAACTTGTTAGGTTTGTATTGGACGTCCTGTTTGTACAAACTCTCATTATTCTTTCAATCGGAGTGCCATCTGCATTTTAACGTCTAACTTGTTAACACAAAAAAGCTGTGGAGCAAGAGGCCTTTATGTAAAGCTTTATGTAAAGCTTGCTTATGAGATCTACAATATAAGTAATGCCATATCTCAATATTGTGCCTTGGAAAAAAGACTGATTCAGTACAGCTGTAGGGTATGAATAATGCACTTTGTTATCACCTGCCATGAAATGCAAATTCGACGTTGAATATAAGAAGTTGAGTTTTCGGACATCAAGGACAAAAATGTTGAAAAAACCTCAATGTGTTTTGTGCAGCAAAGTGCTGACACCCATGAAGCCATTAAACTGAAGCTTAAGAATGATTAAGAAGGATTAAGAAAGAATGAATGAAACGCTCTGCTTTTAAAGACAAACCTGATGAACACCTTCAAAGATGATCGGTGTACTTTCCTGTTTTGTCATGTTTTGTCTTGTCAGTCTCAGGTGTAAATGGCAACCATTTTTTATTTAACAAATTAATCTCTGACTTGAAATAATAATAGCCTACGTAAGGTCCTGCACTCAAACTAACTTTAAAGAAGCACAGGCACAAAACAACGTTTTGAGTAATGCAGACATTTATTTACAGAAAAACATTTGTGCATATGTTAATTATTTTTAGGAAGCGCACCTATTCATTCCAGTGAATGTGAATTAGTGCAAAAATATTGTGCATAAAATCTCAGGATGCTTGTTTCTGTACCAAGAAAATGTTACATTACCTCTGTAGACTTCTCTCGGTCCAAAGGCTTTTTAAACGTCATGCTTGCGCTTCGACTGCTGCAGTCATGAATGTCTTCTACATTCCAGAGGATAGGTGTAAAAATGTTTCCATATAAAATATATATTTATAAAAAAAGAGATTAAACAGTTCATAAAGAGGGTATCTTGTTGGTCTTGTGCCTCTTCCATTCAAGGCACATACCGTGCTATCGACAGGAAATGTTTTCTTTATTCACGGCTGCATCTCATATTGTCCCTCCGTGGCGATAAAGAAGTCATTAAGAGTGTTCTGAAGGAATTCAAAAGTCGGCCGGTCCTCAGGCCTCTGCCTCCAGCACATCATCATAATTTCAAAAAGTTCCTCAGGGCATCCATCAGGACATGGCATCCTGTACATCCTGTCCAGACACCTGATCACCTCTGGATTAGTCATCCCTGTTGAGGAGTGCAAAGCAGACAGTGTGAGATTAAGTGTAGTGGGCTTAAGTATGTTTGCTGTCCTTTTTATTTATTTCCATACCTGGGTAGGGGATTCTTCCATAAGTGCATATCTCCGTGAGCAGGATCCCAAAGGACCACACATCGGATTTGATGCTGAAAGTGCCAAAGTTAATGGCCTCTGGAGCTGTCCATTTAATGGGGAATTTTGCACCTAGTATTCAGAGAATGGGCGAGGAAAAAAAAAAAAAAAGAGGTGATGTTATTGAGCTTTGTTACGATGGGTGGTGACTACTGAGAATTTGTGAGTGTGTTGCTATTTGTGTTTGATAATTCCTCTCAACGTGGCGTGATATGACAGCATGAGTCCGGAGGTGAAAGAGATTTGTGTGGCAGATAGGCGTTCCTAGCAACTCTGCACTTATTTTGATATCTGTGGTTGTACCTGTCACTTTCCCAGTAACTGTTTAAAAAAAACACTTCTAAAAGTATCTTCTTTTTTAGTGCCGCTGCTTCAGCAGCAGACAATTCAAATATCACGTAAAAAAGATGCATTTAAAAATGGGCTCTCAATTGTTACTAATGTTTACTGTGGAAATATGTTAGAGATAGTGTTAGAGATGATGTGCCTCTAAAATGAGAAATGATGCGTTCAGGGCCACAGCCTCCTGCATTAAAGTTATTTTTCTGGTTTCTTTTTCCCTTTTTGGAACATATTGGCTATTAGATAAAAGGGTTGTTTTATTGATTGGTATTTTAAGACATAAGATGCCTTATTTTGCCTTGTGCTAGTGCTATATTACTTAGAAAAAAATAATTGTTAATCATTTGCACTTCAGGCATACATCTTTTGTTCCCTTTAATTTAAAGGCACTTTTATAAACGTAATGTTAACTTCCAGGTTGCTAGAAACGAACAATATTGTAGAAAAGTCAATTTTGACTTAATACATTAAGCAGAAAGATATCAGATAAGATTAAGTCTGCAGACATTTAGGGGCAGTTATGGGATTTGTTAGGGGAAGTAAACTATGATTAGTCCTGGCTGCAGCCCTAAAGGCCTGTATTCTCTGGTATGGACGAACACTGCTCATACTGCACCTTCCTGAGCTGTGTATTCTGACTCGATGATCCTTGCCAGGCCAAAGTCTGCTATTTTACAATGCAGCGTCTCATTGACCAGGATGTTGGCCGCACGCAGGTCTCTGTGGATGTAGTTGTTCTTTTCGATGTACGCCATGCCTTCAGCGATCTGCCAGATAAAAAAGGGAAGTAGATTATTGGAAACTGAATCCGAATCTACTAGTTCCTTTTTCTTTTACCATATAAATGAATCCATGAATCAATAGCATTAATTGAAAATGTTCAGACAGACAGTATGGGTTTGTTTCCCCTGTTAATGGGTACAGTTGTTTTGGTGGAGCATATGCAAATGTGAAGCTGCAGTAAGTGTGTAAACTTGTGTTTCCGTGTATGATATCAGCAGCAAAGGGGGTTAAAACCAGGATGTGCCAAATTCTCAGGAAGTGAAAAAAAGCTTCTTTCGGCGGGTGTGTGTGTGTGTGTGTGTGTGTGTGTGTGTGTGTGTGTGTGTGTGTGTAAGTGGGTGGGCGGGTGGGTGGGTGGGGGGGGGGGGGGGGGGGGTGGAGACTTTGGATGGAAAATAACACTACTTCCTGTCCGGATGTTAATAATTGACGTAGGGTTGGGCCTGCTGAGCAAAAGCTCCACCACAGAAACCACACAGCTACTGCTGACAGTTTCCACGTGTCTTCACATTTTTGTCAACCGTGGTGTTAAAGCACATTCCAGCATTAACAGACATACAAAGTGCCACTGAGGAGCAGCTCGTGTGTATAAATAGACTCTGAGGTCTCGTTTAAAGGCCAGTGTGTCCGTTTGTAGCAGAGGATGACATACTCTGTAAACACACATTGTTTGTTGTAAACAAAAGCTTCAGCAGTAAGATATTTGTAAAAGTGCAGAGTGAGGCGAAGGGAACAGAAGTGCCTTCATCTTAAAATGGACAATAGATATAGGAGGATATCATGACAAAATGGGGAATGACTTGCAGGAATGGAACCTCAGGTCAGACTTGAACCTGGCCTGCTAGTTTGGAGGACTACAGTTTGAGTTCATGGGGCGCTAGCTAACAGCTAGGCCATCAGAGCCCCGTCTGCATTCAACTTAGTTCAATGAAAAACCTTAAATGAAGAGAATTGAGTTTTTAATGGGATACACTGTAACATAGAGGTTCGGATTCAGAATATGCAAAGAGGTTATACTGTAAACTTTTTTTAAACAATTTTTTTACCTGCGCTGACATGTCGATTAGTTTATGTAGATTCTGCTTTCTCCCTTCATCTGTTTTAAGAAACTCCAGAAGACATCCTGTAAATAAGAAGTACAACTGTGTCATCACCATAAACCAAAGCAGCTGTCTTTGGAGGCAACACGATTATTTTCATGCGTCTTCAAATTTGTATGAAATGAGAAGTCATGATTTTGTTTTAAAATATATGAAAAACATCTACAGGTAAAACGTATATTAAGAGATGACTTGCGAGGTCACCATTTGTGATTATTTTATTGACCTGAAAGGATGACAAATTCATCATTTATTTTTCACCAAAGATGACAATCATGCTTATTTTAGCTCCTCAAATCGTGATCTTGTCTCCTTCTCTGTGTTCATAATATCACTGTGAATATTATTTGCAGTATTAAGGATTTGATCGGACCAAAAAAAAAAAGAATTGATAACGTCTCTTTTGAACAAAGAATATGATCATTTCTGTTTTTAAATTTTTGACAATTTCTTAATAAAAGAAACTGAAAGTAAAAAAATAAATAAAAAATCACTGCCAAATTTAACAGTCATCCATATTTCCCTTTCTCACAGCCATGTATAGCACTAATTATTGCCTCTTCTTTGAGAGTCTATATTTACCAACAATCTCCGTCCATCACTCTCTGTGTCTTACCATTGATCATGAACTCAGTGACGATGAGAATGGGCTCCCTTGTGACCACGGCGTGGAGGCGCACAAGTCGCTCGTGCTGCAGCTTCTTCATCAGGTTAGCCTCCTGGAGGAAGGCCTCAGGCTCCATCGTTCCCTCCTTTAACGTCTTAACAGCAACTTTCTGTGTGTTCTTGTAAAAACCTAGGTATTTAAACAACGGCCTCATTTAGCGTTCTCTGGTACCCTAAGCATATAAAATGTGGCCAATAGTAGGATTATCTTTCTCTTACCCATCCATACTTCTCCAAACTGCCCGGCCCCAAGTTTCTTCACCATTTTCAGGGTCTCTCTGGGAATCTCCCATTCGTCCTGTGCCCATGGCTGCAGCGGGGCTTTGGGCTTACAGGGAGCGTAGAGCCGCTGACACAAGCCGTCTGATGTCCCTGCACCCAAACAAATGATTTTTCAGAGTACTTACTAAGACATTGCAGGGTTAATGAGTTTTGCTCTTTTAAATCTTATTGTAAGCGGGTTTGTGTATGCTTGTTTGTTAAAACTTGTCTTTTTGGTTTCCGTGCGTTGGCAGCCATGATGTTAGACATTTTGCTGCTTATCTTGTGGTTTTGTCAGAGGAGGGGAAAGACTATCAAGTCTCTCAAACAGGAAATGCATAATGCACCACAGAGGGTCTGACTTCTTCCTCTCAGTCAACATCAGTGCAAATGTAATACAAAACAGGTAACAAATCTGAATAAGGTTGAGTTGTGAAGCATTTGGAGACCCTCACAGAGTCGTAACTTTTTGAAATGATAAATCTGTTTAGATCAAATCAATCAATACAATGTTGAATGTTTAAAATGTGTGCAGTGTTGAGCTTACGGCTGTAGTATTTAACCAGGTCCTGTAGGGATGGGAATGTTTTGGAGGGCGAGATGTAGTAGCCTCCTTTGTCTAGACAGCGGATTTTATAGTGTTTCACCACATCTCCCTGTTCTGATTCATAATCCCTGATTGACAACGAGAAAGACCCTGAAAGGAAAAACAAATAGATATGACAACGCCCTGATACATTTCTGAATGTGCTTCCTCATAAACACGACACAGAAAACTCCGACTTTTTTTTTTTTTTCAGCTGCGATCATAAAGAGGTTCTGTTGGTGCAGTGGTCACCTTTACTGGTCTCGCTCTCTCGGACAAGAAAGGCACCCGCTTTATTTCCAGGGGCTAAAAGCAGCCGCTCAGTTTCCCTCCTACTCAAGTCCTTGAAAAACCACCTGAAGAAAACAAAAAACACGGCTTTGTAAAAAAAAAAAAAAAAAGTACAGTTAATTCAGCAGACTTTCAGTAATGTAGTTTGTAATAAGCATGTAATTTTCTCTCACTTCTCCACCTCCAGTGTATCTGCTCGGGCTATATAGTTACACGGTATGAAGCCTTCGTCACCAGTTTTCAACGACTGAGCCACCCACCATTCACCGTTTCTACAAACATGCCAGATCAATTGTCAGGTTAGAAGCCCTGGGTCATTTGTTGAATACATTGCTGTGCACTTGAGGATAAGACGAGGTTACTTACGCCTGCAAAATCTTCAGTTTGTCGCCCGTTTTGAAAGGTAGATCGCTGTTATTGGTCCCTTTGAAGTCGTGCAGTGCCACAAACACAGCTTCATCTTCGTACATGTAGAGTTAGTCAGAACAGATTGATCACCCATGGTAACAGTTAGAATCAGCGATTGCAGATGTTCAACAGGTGACATTTTGCCATTCCGGCCTTTCAAGTCAATATATCGTCCTCGCCTCAAATTATAAGTTCAAGAATTTCAGTCATTCAAGATAAATTAATTCTATGATATTGCAACTACGAAAGCATTTTTCTCTGTGATTTAAAATGTACAAATTCCTCTGTTACAGGTGCTCAGGAGTTTTGCTTCAAAAAATATAGAAAGCCGCCATATGAAAACACACAAAAAAAAAACATTAAACAATTAGTGCAGGAGAAGTTAAAAAACCCTATATGGGCTTAAATACAGAAAATTTCAGAAAATAAATCAACAACAACCATAAGAGAAAGCAAAAAGAAAACAAAAAAAGAAAGCAATACAAGTGCCATTTTAATAGCACACGGGTACTGTATGCTATAAGTGAGTACTAATGTCACACAGGAGGACACACTAATGTGGTTATATTGTAGTGCACCTCAACAAAAAGCTCTAAAAGCTAGTTTACAAGTTACATCTAAAATCCAAGAACAGCTATGAAAACAGCTTATTTAATCTCTCTCGCACTCATGAAGCTGTTTTGATTGACAGCTCATTGGAAAGGCCAGGATGTCCGCTACATGGCACACCGGGTTTTATAGATATCCTTTGGAGATGCATGTCTCCCACAGAGGACACAATTAAATGACTGGATTCATATTACGCATGACTACATCAAAGAAAACAATATAGATATATTTTTTATAGTGTTTGATGTACGGGTTTAATTCAGTAATTACCGTTATCTAAGTCTCCACTCAGCCCCTAGAGGATGGAACAATATGTATAAGTAATCGATCTGTAAATAACTGTCAATCATTCACGGCTCAATTTGAAATATTCATGTAAGGAATCAAAAGTACACCACTATAGTAAGTTAAACGTATAGTATTTTCCTCTCAGCTGTGTACTTACCTGATTGGAGGGCTTGGAGGAGTAAGCGTTTTGCTTTCCTTTATAGAACTCTTCACTCACTTGTTTCTGGTCACTGCAAACACAGCCCATCCTGCGTGAACAAGTGAAACCTCCTTCAGCCATACTGTTTGTAACCAACAGGAATACTTCATCAAATACCACCAATCATCTTACAGTCAGGGTACGTTTATTCTATAGTCCTACCTGATAAAGCAGATGAGCTTTACTGAA
The DNA here is from genome assembly GCF_947650265.1 of Symphodus melops. Lineage (NCBI taxonomy): Eukaryota > Metazoa > Chordata > Actinopteri > Labriformes > Labridae > Symphodus > Symphodus melops. The sequence goes on from NC_136691.1 coordinate 11,817,867, forward strand.
GATGTTTTTAGTCTCCACTCCCCCTGCTGATCGGCCTTCTCTGTGACTTCATGCCCAAATCTAAAACAACAACCAAAAAAAAAACCTTGTAATTTCCATCACTTAAGAACTCTATTCAGTGTTTTATCTTCGTTACAAACAATCTTAAAATGAATTAATCCTCATAGGAGGAAATGTAAAACATATTTCCGTCGTCTATATCAGTATTTGCATTTACAGCTGAGATATAGCTGTAGTGTCAGGGGGAAAAAAATCCATAAATAGCTGATTAGAGAAACGAGCAGAAAAGAAAACTGACCTCTCCCTGTTTAGCATGTTTTTATTTTCTGGTGTATCTTTGCTGCTGCTTCTGAGCGTCTTTCGAGAAAACATTACGAGATGTGTATATTCAAACTACAGGATAGATTTTTAAAAATGAAGAGACCAAAGACGTAAGAGCAGTAGAAAGGCAAGTTAAGCCTACATTACAAATGATGTCAAAGTGAATTTATGAACTTTGCGTATCACTAAAGCTTATGGTGGAGTTTATGGAGTTTATTGTTGATCAAGTGCAATACCTTTACACTGACAGTGTCCTTCACACTCAAAAGCCTTGAAGCATGGGAATTTAGAGTTCAGAGTTTTATATATATATATATATATATATATATGCGACTAATTTTATGCGTTTTGAGGTAATTCAGCTTTTTGCTAGTAGTTTACCAGAAATAAAATATTAAATTGTGGCATAAAATGTTTTAATACAATCTTTGAAGTTTTTCTTTACTTCAAAATATCCTTCGATGTATAATACAAGCTGTGGAGCTCGTACTAAGACTCACCTGTTTCCAGCTGCCTTTTCATCAAACAATATGCTTTTAAACTTTAACTCTGCACTCTAACTTTTACACTTAGTGTATAACTGTATTTATCTTTACATGCTATTTATTTCAATTCATTTTATTGAAATGATTTTAGTTTTATTTTAAAATACAGTAAATTACTGATTTTTTATTTTTTATTTTAAAGTTTCTTTTTTCCCCCGTCGTGATACTTCTGATTTCTTGTGTGAAGCACTTTGAATTAAAATGTGCTATATAAATAAACTTGCCTTACCAATACTATGCTAGTATTTTAGACAACCCTTCTAAGCTTAAGTTTGTCGCAAATCTGTTTACATGAGTAGAAAACTGACAGCTTTAAAGAAAACTATGTTGACTGACCTTTGTCAAATTGGCACTTCATTTTTATATATACATTGTTATTTCAATGATCATTTTGATACAGTGCGAACAATTGTGTCAGTATTGTCATGTTAAATAACAGCAGATAATACCTTGAACTTGTCTCCAAGGCTTGTGTCTTCAGAGGTCCTCCAGATGAAAAATGTTTCAATTTCCTCATTGAGAACTGACAGCTTGTCAGTGTGTCACTCTCACTCGCCCATTGTGTTTCTAAAAGCCGCTCTCTCTCTCTCTCTCTCTCTCTCTCACTCTCTCTCTCTTGCTTTCTTTTTCCACTCTGTAAAGACCACGGTCTCCCCTCTGGGACCACAAACAGTTTACTGTAACAGATAACAGTTTGTCTGTTTATTTTTGTCCCCCTGTTGCCTCTTTGGCAGATTTTCTAAAAACAGTACAAAGAAAATCTCAAATGCTTGTGAAGCCTCAATAAGTAAACTTTACTCAATGAGGGATAAAAGTTGGGAAGTGCAACTCTTTCTAGATTTGTATGCTAAACGAGGACAGGTTTATTGCTCAAATAAAAAAAAGATTAATGTTAAAATGTTACTGCAATGTCACAAAAATTTCTCAAGTCACAATCAAATGAGATCCATAGTGGCATAGTGAGAGTGAGAGAGTGTGTGCAAAATGATTACACGACAGTGTGAAAAATATCCCTTCTAAAATAAAGAAAGTATTATCTTCTCTTTCCAGGGTTAATTTTAAGTGCTTGAGTATTGGGTACTCATGCTAAAGCGTTTGGTTTTCATGACACAATTCTCAGTTCCTCTTGTGGTGTACAACACAGCTAAGTTGATGTATCAGTATACAATTCAACAAAGCAACACAACCAAGTGTGGAACACATTTACTGTTTGCAGTACACATTTTTACCACAAGATGGACCTCTGAGCTGGTTAGAAATCAGATTTCGAGCTCTATCTCTGTAGATAGATAGATAGATAGATAGATAGATAGATAGATAGATAGACAGATAGATCCTTTTAACCATCCTTTTACGTTTAATACTGGCAGGTAAATATATTACTGTAAAACACAGCTACTGTAGGCCTGCTTTTTTTCTTTTTCTTCTTGTGCTCCCTTTAAAATATAAAATAAATATCTCAAATAAATATTTTTTTATATTTGTCTAAATGCTATTTAAACAAATGCATTATTATATAGATGCAACGGATAATACAGTATTTGCTGTAATCACACAATTTGCCAAGGTGTGTGTTTTAGGTATATGTTCTTTTCTTATTCAGCTAACATTACAATTGTATCAGGCATGTATTGAAGGTCTTTGAAGTGATTTTGTATTCACCTCGAATTTACTTTCTATAGCTGAGGTTAGTTGTCCTGTGGCCTGCTTGCTGCTGTTCCATGTCAACACTAGAGGGCATAGAAAGGCACGTTTTAAACCTGTTTCTCCTCATGTGGGTCCATTTGAAGATACTGTCAGCCTTTCCCTAAATACATGACTTAAGATAACCCTTACATTGAAATGATTCAGCTGAGTGTTGAACTTTCGGGGCTTTCTGTTGCGTAATGCTTGTATATCTGTAACTGGTGCAGAGGGGCATTGTGCGGATGTGAATACAGATGCAAAGTCAGTCACATTGAAAGAAAAAAAAAAAATGCATGCTGATGTGCGGTCAATCTATCAAAGTGTAACAATGCTCTGGTTTTTCACACCATACACTACAGTTAACCAGCTCTTTCCTATTCTCACCGCACAATGCGCTGAGGAGGGAGTTCACCTCTCTTCTTCAGCGATGGGAACCATGAACAAAAAACAATGTGTACTTGAGTTACCTAGCATTTATTGTCACCCTTTTGTTTCTAGGCTGCATGATAACTTATGATTAAATATTATTAAAAAGGATTTGAAAAAAAAAAAAAAAAAAAAAATCTTGTAAGGAAGGTATCATTCAGAGTGTGATGTAGGCAGTGAACAATAAATCTTACAGCACCGGAAGTGTTTGTTTCCTATGGGGGGCTTTATACAACACGCAACGTGGGGATATTACTCTCTGGGCAACACTTCACAGGTTTTTGTTTGGACCACCTGTGCTGTGTGTGGGGACTGTGCTGTATTTCTCTGAACGAGCAACCACACTTCACAGACACTAACACACACAAACACACACAGAGGCTGCAGGTGCACAGTGAGTGTTATTGAGTGCGTCCTGGTTACTAACTGCTGTTTCTCTTTATACTCCCCTTCTCCTGGTTTTCCATCAGCCTCTTGTTTTCTTCCCAGGGCCTCGGCGGATGCTTGTGTACAGCTCTGTTGGGGTCCCCAGACATTGCATCCTGCCTGCATGAGGGTCATAAGTGGCCCCACAGGATAACCTGAACAACGGTGGGAAAGACCAGGAGCGTGGGTCTAATCCTGTTAAGAAACCCAGTCCTGACCACCACTGTGCTAAAAAGCATACATGCTGCCAAAGAGCGCTTTGAACTTTCTTCATCAATCTGGGTGTTCAAAATGTCTCATTACGTGCTAATGTGTGCTTTTGATTAAAATTGTGAATTCATTATTTGAAATCAAATTACAAATATAGTAGAGACATAAATGTGTACCGTCAAACACAACAAATCTCTGATGTGATGAGGTAGCACAGGCACAAATTAAAACACAGACACACACGTTCCTCAATTTTTGATTCCCCCAACCCCTCCCCTTCATCACAAGAGGACCCTGTATAGCTTCCTGTCCGTGTGGGAACCATTTCTGTCCTTTGTCACACATGGATTGAGAGAAGGACTTGCTTCTGGATTAGCATTAAAAGACAAAGTGACTGTCAATAAACAAGGAACAATTGAACTCTCCAATTCATTCAGCGAGCACTGCTGCCGGTCCCTGAGATGTTCATATGTTTTATGAGCTTCTTTTCCTCAACACAGCAGACTTCAAACACGCCTTGAAATGAATTACTGTATGCGAACACAGTGTTGTTGTTTTGGAGTGCCTGTTTTCATTTATATGTATTTCATTACAAACAAAGATGACAACTCCATAATCAATCATAGTTTTGATCGATAACAATGTTATTTTGAGTAACACAAAATTGCAGTAAAAAGGATTCCTGCAGTTGGTTGTAAAGAAATGTATCTCAGAGCAATGTTATGCAGCTGTTCCAGGGGCAAGTTGCAATGAGGTAAACATGGTTGTGGGAAAGCCCCTTATTATTGTGCTCCGGATGACGTTCCTCACTCCTCCAGTGTTTACTGTGGAAATAGCTCTGTGCCAGCAGGCAGGTGCTTCCTCTAACATTCTTGCCTTCTCCAGAAGATTTAATTCCACAAAATATCATTGCTGCTTTATTAAAACAGTTGTGCTAGAGAGTTCATTAGAGGAGTTATACATATTTAATAAAAAAAAAAAACATATATATATATATATATATATTAATGGCCTAAGCACAGTGTGCACATCTTTTTGTTGAGCAAAATATTAAATCTGTTCATGGTAGATCTACTTTAACATGATTGTGATCAGCCAGCATCTTGGCCTGACCTGACTTATACAGGTATCAGTCATATTGTCTGATAAGACTTCGTCAATATCCTATTTTTGATTTTATTCCTTCAAGGCAGTGTTGGTCATTTTTAAAAAGACTAGCATAATGTTCAAAGTATCATTCACTTAGTGCTCCATCTACACTGCCCCCCTCCTCTCTGTGCTCCATCAAAAGCCACACCCATCACTTACATGCACAAGCTCTGTTGCTCCAGAAGCTAACCTCAGCTCATATTGCATGACTACGACTCACAACGACCAAAAACAAACTCCAAGTATAAACTCTGTTATCAGTAACGCACTTTGAGTATGGGCTAACGCACACAAGGGGTAGAGAACAAGCTGTGAGACAGTGACTAAATACTTTTTTTTTTTAAATCCCCAAAATGTGCTTGTGTGGGATTTTTCCGCAAGGGGGGAGGTTAATGAAAAAACGTTTTAGCTATAGCCAGCACAGTTGTTAAAGCTAGCATTTTAGCTTAGTGACTAATCGAGCAGTCCTAGAGGATCCACATTTTCAACCAACCATTTCAAACCACCATTTTTAGCCTCTAGAATAGAACTTACATATTTCCATTGGTATCTTGCTGGCAAAGAGGTTAGATCATAACTGTGAGACAGAATTACATCTTTGTAAAGCTTCATCATATTTAAAGCTTCATATTGTTAATTTCTTTTCCCCACTACATGTTTTTGTGAAGCTAAACTTAACATAAGAATAAATAACCATGCTATCCAAAATAAGCCTACTCAATATAAGTGGAGTGTAGCCTACTTTTGCATAAATTATAGTCAAGAAAAATTAAAGGTTGTATGATTTTTTCATGTCTCAATAACAGAAGTTGAGAAAGTGGCGCTGTAGGCCTCTGCTCCCCACACTGATGTAACGCAGTCAATCAGAGTGACACCAATTATGTATGTCACATGAGCACAAGAGACCACAAATGGAAAGTCATAGAGAGGGACATCCATCAGCTCGGTGTAAGGAGGTTCACAGTAGAGTGAGTAGAGAATGAATTAATTCTCAATAGACTAGCACACTCATTCACTATAACTTTACACTCAGACTAATCAAACTAGAGTTTGTGATTAAGATGGAAATAATCAAAGATGTGTGTATTCAAAACAGCTTAAAACTGTGTATGTGATGTTACGTAGTCCTTTAAAAAAGCCATTATTGGCCAGAAACCTTCTGATTTTCAGTAATTTAAGCAGAAGAAACTCTTTAAGAAGACACTGTCAGACAGTAGAGGAAGTGTTCAGTGTCACCTATGTGGCACATATTGATCACAAACTGTACCTGTACTGTTTTGATTTGCATTCATAATTTGTCCATGAAAACAAGAACTGGTTTAAAGTTAGTTTAATAACAGAGAAATAAGTACAGTACATTCAGCAAAGGCTTTAAGCCTTTCAGAGATGTTTGTAACCTGCTATAGAAACAAATTACTCTATTACGCTAACTGATGGAAATATAAGCGCGCATACAATGATGGTAACCATCAACCAGTTTCGCTCTTTAGATCCAGCACTTAAATCAGTCATGACAAACATGGTTTCTGCACAATAATATCAGCATTTTCTAACTTTGAAGAAATAAGACAATATTAACTCAAAAAATATATTATTTTTAACTTTACCCTGAGAACCAAGAGTCTTTAAATAATGCTTTTGATTAAATACAATACATTCACAGACTGGCTTAGTCCTGCAAAACAATTTTGGGCAGCACAAAAGGTGTTAATAAGTAAGTAATTTGGAAGAAAAACTACAGTACTACAGTGTTGAATCAGGTAACATGTAACCAATACCCTATGACCTATATTGCATAAAAATAAATCATGAACAAATTCAAACCACCTACATAAAATATATACATTCAAGTATTAAAGATTATCTTTTCATACAACTGTATGAACAGTACTGTTTGTTCTTGTGTACAATATCAGCATTCAATGCCAGGAGAAAGTGCATTTCTGTAGTGCTAGTTTAACAAACTTAAAATGAGAAGACAAAAATCTATCTTTTTTCTTAACAGTTCTTGTTTTTTTCACATCTTGGAAACTTGACATTGTAACTTAAAATGACAAGGGTGACTTCAGTCTGAAAAAATGCCTAGAACCTTTGCAGAGTCAATCAGTTTTCTGACTTTTGCAAACTTCTGGACTCAAGGCTTGAAGCTTCTTCTTGGCTGTTGACGTCGGTCTCAGAGTCTTCAACATCAGCATAAGCACCTTCCTCAGATTCCTCATTTACTTTTTGTATTAAATCAAGTGGGATCAATGTTGTCATTTTTGCTGCTTTTATAGCTGCTTCTTGAGTATCAGTCTTTCTCGGAACAAACTCTTTCTCTCCATCATCCGTTTCGTCCTCTAGTTCTTCTGAATCTTCCTCTGCCTCATCTTCTCCATCAGCTGACTCTCCCTGGTTTCCATGCCAGCCTTCAGTGGATGTCTTAGTGTCCTCCTCTATTTTAGAGGCTTCAGTATCTTCATCATTATCATGGGTTCCATTTGGAATGGAAATATATTCACATTGTGTTACATTTGTCCCAGTATCTCCATCTCCCATTGGTACGTTATCACTTATTTCTTCATTACTTTCTGATGCTTCCCCCTCATCTTCCTCATCGTTATCTGGTTTAAGCTCCACCACATCATCAGGGCCTTCAGTTTCATTGTTTGTCTCAAGCAAAGCATCTTCTTCATGTTTGTCAATAATATCGCTTTCTTCGTATTTTTGGTCAGTTTGGTCAGGATCAGTCTCTGATTCACTTACAGCATTCTCAACAACCTTTTCATCCTCCCCATCAGAAAGTTTCTGTCTGCTATCTTCTGCAGATTCATCTCCTGGGTTATCACTGGAGTCTTCCCCTTCAGTTACCTCATTTCCTGTCATTTCAGATCCTACAGATGTTTCTTGTGCTATTTTTCTCTCTTCAGTCTCATCTCCTGTTGTTGCAGACTCTGTGCAATCTTCATCTGACTCCCCATCGCTTTCATTTTCTGCAGATTCCTCCTGATCATTTTCAGCTTCCACCAATCCCTCTCCCTCATCATCATTTGTATATTGTGAAGAATCCACTTCTCCTGCAGTGTCTTTTGCGTCTGTTGTTGCATTGTTTTCAGAATCATTTTCATCTGATTCGTCCTTCTCATCTGCTGATTCATTTTCAGTGGCAGCTTTGGAGCTTTCTTCTATTGCTAATTCAGGAACCACTTTTACATTAGCTCCCTTTTCCATAAGTACTTCTCCATCTGTGGTTATGTCATCTTCACATGCTTCATTTTCAGGCGTATTGATTTCCTCTTCAGCTGAATTTTCTTTTTCTGCGACCGGACTAACCTCATCAGTATCTTCCTTGGAGTTGTCCTCTTCAGAGCTTACAGCTTTTTCCATAGAAACCTCATCTTCAGTTGCTGCCTCCTCAGATTTTTCTTGTGAAAAATGGCTAGCTTCGTCTGTGTGATCATTCTCCTCTGTGGTTTCTCCATTATTTGTGGTGGCATCAGTGCCTTCTGCTGAATCATCATCTGTGCTAGCAGCAGTTTCTTCCAAATCTTCAGTTATCTCTGCCTTTTCCGATTCTTGGTCAGTTGTTTCTGCCAAATGTTCTCCTTCACCTTCCATTCCAGCTGCAATGGCCTCACCATCTTCTTCCTTCAGTTCCTCTTCACTTATGGCAGATATCTCCTTATCGTCTGCAACTGTCCCTTCTTCCAGGGCCTCCTCTTCATCAGATCCATGTTCAGTTGTTTCTGCAACATCTTCTTCACTTTCCCCAGCTTGGGTGGCTTCAACATCTCCTTCTTCCATTTCTCCTTCGCTTGTGGCAGCAATCTCCTCACCCCCAGCAGTCTCATCTTCAGTTGTCCCGGTTTCCAGGGCCTCATCTGCCCCAGACTCATCTGCACTTGTGCCTTCTACAGCAGCTTGATCTTCGCTGGTGGCAGCCATCTCTTCAATAACCTCATCTTCATTTGTGGCTTTTTCAGTAGTTTCTATGTCATTTGTGCCAGACTCATCTGCACTGGTGTTTTCCAACGCATCTTTTTCAGATTCTTGTTCAGATGCTCCTCCAACATCAGCCTCCTCTGCTGCACTTTCTTCTCCAGCTTCATCAGCAGTCTCCTTACATTCAGCAGTTTCTTCTTCAGATGTGGCTTTTTCAGATATTCCTATGTCATTTGCCTCAGGCTCATCAGCACTGGGTCCATCCACAGTAGCATCATCTTCAGATGTAACATCATCAGTCTGCTCTTCTGCAGTGTTTTCTCCAATTTCATCTTCACTGATGGCAGAAATCTCTTTGATTTTGGGAACATCATCTTCAGTTGTGGCTTTTTCAGAAGATTCTATATAATTTGCCTCAGACTCATCTGCACTGGTACCTTCCAAAGCAGAATCTTTTTTAGATTCCTGTTCAGATGTAGCTGTAACATCAGCCTCATCTTCTGCAACACTGTTATCTCTGGTTTCATTTTCACTGGTGGCAGCTACCTCCTTACATTCAGCAGTCTCATCTTCAGTTGTGGCTTTTTCAGATGTTTCTATGTCATCTGCCCCAGACTCATCTTCGCTGGTGCCAGCAAACTCCTTATCTTCAGTAACCTCATCTTCAGTTGTGGCTTTTGCGCCAGAATTATCTGCAATGGTGTTTTCCAACACATCTTCTTCAGATTCCTGTTCAGATGTAGCTACAACTTCAGCCCCCTCTCCTCCACTGTTCTCTCCAGCTTCATCAGCAATCTCCTTACATTCAGCAATTTCATCTTCAGCTGTGGCTTTTTCAGATGTTTCAATGTCCTCTGCCCCAGACTCATCTGCACTGGTGCCTTCCACTGCAGCATCTTTCTCAGATTCCTGTTCAGTTGTATCTCCAACCTCATCCTCATCTTCTGCACTGTTTTCTCCAATTTCATCTTCACTGGTGGAGGTAATCTCTTTACTTTCAGTAACATCATCTTCAGTTGTGGCTTTTTCAGATTCTAAGTCATTTGCCGCAGACTCATCTGCACTGGTTCCATCCACAGCAGAATCTTTTTCAGATTCCTGTTCAGTAGTTCCAGCATCAGCCTCCTCTGAAGCACTATTATTTTCAGTTTCATCTTCACTTGTAGCACTAATACCCTTTTCCACAGCACTTTCATCTCCTGCTGTTGATGCATTATCTTTATCGGCAGTTTCACTTTCATCATTAGTGGCAACATCCTCGCCAAACCCTTCCTCAGCAACCTCATCATTGCTTGATTCACCTTGAGTTTTGGCTGCCACATCAGACTCCTCTGCAGTGTTTCCTTCTTCAACTTTGGTGACTTCTGCTGTTTCTTCTTTTAAGTCATCTTCACTTGTGACATCCATCTCGTTTTCTGTAGCAGTCTCACCATCTGTTGTTGCTGCTTCAGTTGAATCATTATCACTGGTGGCAGCGGTCTCTTCATTATCGTCAGCCATCCCTGCTTCTGGAGCTTCCTCTACATCTGACTCATTTTCAGTTGTAGCTACCCCTTCTTCTTCACTTTCCACTGCAGCTGGGGTGACTTCAACATAGCTGGTGGCAGCAATCTCCTTACCTTCAATAACCTCATCTTCAGTTGTGGCTTTTTCAAATGTTTCTGTGTCATTAGCGCCAGACTCATCTGCACTGGTGTTTTCCAACGTATCTTTTTCAGATTCTTCTCCAGATGTAGCTCCAACATCTGCGTTTGATGTGTCTTCGTCTGCCAGGTCTGATGATTCTTTGGCTATGGCCTCATCATTATCATCTTCACATTCATCTAAACTGAGGGAGGCAAGCGTACCTTGGTCATTGCTTATCCCTTCTTCAGAAGCCTCTTTGTCTGATTCATGTTCACCTGTAATTGCGACCTCTGCATTGTCATCTTCAGCTGTAGTGGTTTCAGCTGCCTTTTCCTCAAGTTTATTCTCATTAGTATCAGCAGGTGTATTTTCAAGCTCATCTTCTAGTGTTGCTTCTTCAGAACCTTTACTTGACACTTTAACAGAGGTGGCATCATTTTCCTCTGCTGTTTCTTCTTCATTTCTGGTTTCATGTGGACTATCAGCAGACCCATTAGGACTGGTTGGCGCAGTCTCGCCAAGGTCCTCAGCTGCCTTTGCTTCCATAGCCTCTTCCTCTACAGATTCTCCTTCTCCTTTGGATTCATGTTCTGTTGTGTCTGCCACAATTTCTGCTGCATTTTCATCCTCAGTTGTGTCTTCCTTTGATTCATCTTCACATTTAATCTCATTATCTACAGCAATTTCAAATTCAGTTGTCTTATCAGTTTCTTCATTCAATGAATCTTCAGCTGTTGTCGCATTTTTCTCATTGGTAGATTCATCTGCAACAGTGGAAGCAAGCCCTTCTTCATCATAAATTGCATCTACATTTTCAGCCATTTCTGTATCAGTGTCATGTGTTGCAGTGGATACGAGATCACATTTTGTCATGGTGGCTTCACAGGGCTCATCCTCCATTTCATTTTCACTAGTTGCAGAAATCTCTTCTTCTTGTTCAACTGCCTCTGTCTCCATATCCTCAGCTTTGTCTGATTCATGGTCAGTTATGGCTTCCAAAGCTGCCTCTGCTGTTGAGTCATTTTCGTTGGTGACATCAATCTCTTCTACAGCACTCTTGTCTTCAATTGTTGTTTCTTCAACCTGCTCATTTGATGATCCATCAGCTGAAGCTAGGTTGTCGTCTTCATTTGCAAAGTCATCAGCAGTTGTGGCAGCAATCTCCTCATCACAGAATGACCCTTCTTGTACACCTTCATCTTTGTCTGTCTCATGCTTAGCTAGAGTCAGCACAGGATTATCTTCCATTGCTATTTCGTCTTCAGAAATCTCTTCTTTCGTTTCTTCTTTACTGGTGGCAGCAATCACTTCTTCCATATCAACTGTCCCTATTTCCAAAGTCTCATCTTCACCAGATTTGTTTTCAAGTGTGGCGTCCCCATAATTCTCTTCAGCCCCATTGATATGTTCAGCAGTGAAGGCTGTACAGGTCTGTTCCTTACACTCATCCAAATCCTCAACTGAAATGTCTTCCTGACTTTCCTGGCATGTGGTGGTGGCATCATTCTCCTTTGAAGCTTCTTCATCACCTGATTGATCAGCAACAGTCTCTTCTTTTTTATCTTCTGCAACATCAAGATCATAATCATTTAAGTGTACTTCATCCCCTTCCACTTCTCTTACAGCGTTGACAATGACTTCTCCTACTAGTGTTTCTGCCATCTTTGTGTTGTCATTTTCCTGTGTATTGCAAGGGTCTTCATTCTTCATCAGTAAAATTCTTTTCAGATCGAAGGCCATTACAACAGGTGCAGTACTCGTATGTGTAGGATCTGGCCGAGATGCTATTTTTTTCTTTACACATGTTTCACATGGACAGTAATCATCATTTTCACTGCGCTGGTCACTAAATGATTCATAGCTGTCATAACTTTTTTCTGCTTGGGGATCAATTGATTGCTTGAGCATTACCTTCAGCCTCATTCTTCTCTCTTCAGTTTGTGTTGTTGAAGCACGGGTCATCGCTTCTCTAGGAGGTCTCGGTAGACCTGCTCGACCTTGAATTTTTCTCAGTTCTCTATCTATGCTGGTTTGGATTCTTTTTTGGACCTCAATTTTAAGTTCACTTATCATCATGTCAAGCTGTTCATTATCATCCAAGTTCCATTTAACTTTGAACTCATTCATGGCATTGATATAATGAGCCATGAACTGCTTTTCAATTTTTGTCAGTAAGTGTAAGACCCAGACAGGATCCGGATCTTGAGAAATCCTTTTGGCTAACTGTGCCCTTTGAATAAGGGGAGGAGAGTTAGACTTAATGTCTGCTTGGATTTCAACGTCTTCTGGAAGTTTTGGGCCATTGCTGTCATGTCCTGAACTCTTGTTTGAGGAGGGTGGTGTTTCAGGTAGTTCCCTTGGACTATCATTGCTTCTGATGGTTTCATCTGTTGCTGGGCCATCATCATGTTGTTGCTCCTCACACAGTTCTTCCTCTTTCTCACATGTACATTGAGCATCTTCATTTGCTTCATCTTCACAGACTTCTTGTACTTTGTTTAACATATCTGCAGTGGTATGTGGTTTGGAGACATCCCCATTCACACCATCACTACTCTTCCCAGAGCCTGTGGAGCCACTGTTCACGTCAACGCCAGAGGACGATGTATGATTGAAATCTCCATCCACAGATTGATGATCATTCTTCTTTAACACATGTTTATGTTCAGGAAGATCACAAAGCCAAAGAGACTTAAGAATATTCATAAGCTCTTGGTATCTTTCATCATTTTCATCTGCATTTTGAGGATTATGGTCGATTAACTGCAACTTCACTAGGCAATCCAGAAGACCTCTGGCTGAAGTGCTGAGTTTACGCCCATACACTTGAGAAATTTCTGGTAAACTGTTACATCTGTCAAGCTTTGGACTAAGTAGTACTTTCATCACTTGAACAGAGGAGGAAAATATTTTTGAGGCATCATCTCTCTGAGGACAGGTAGTATCAGCATTTGTCATATCTTTACTTTGTTGGCAGTTATCATCAGCAATGCAGCTCATCACATCTCCTTCATTTGTGTCATTTACATTTTCAGCTGCAGATTTGGCATTATTTTCATTATCTTCACTTCTGATAAAATCCTCTGTTGTGTGGCCATTTTTTTGTTCATCACAGTTTTCAGGAAATTCATCCATGTCATACATATTACTATCTGCAGGTATTGTTTTCAGCCATTCATTCACAACCTCTGTAGGAGATGAATTTGGTAGGCTAGAGGGGACCAGCTCTAATTCATCCATATTTGTGGCCTTGTGTATGCATTTGCTGCTTTTGTCACTTTTGTTACCAGTAACACTTTCACTGATTTCTGCAGCTTTCAATGAAGTGTTTGTTTTCCTCTTAGAAACACTATTTCCTCCATTGGAGTCCGCTGGAGTCTCACAGACGTCTTTGACCACATCTGAACTGGAAAGCGTTTGTGACATATCACTTTCATGTGACTCTCTGTGACTAATCACATGATGTTTGTTACCTTTTGGTTGTTGTGCACTCTGGCATGTTTCTGAAACAGAAGAATTTGCCCCAGAATTTGGCTTGGAAATAACCTCTGAAATTGTATTTTGTATTTCTTTCCTGCTTGACTTTTTAGAATTATAACTTCTCTTATCAGTAGTATCTTGCTGTTCTTCCTCTTCATGCAAACTAGATGTGGGTTTACTGTCATCTTCATTGTTCACTGCTTCAATTGTTGCCAGAATATTAATACCTGTGTCCTCGTTTGCATTCATTAAATTGTCTGTGCCTTTTGATTTTCGAGATTTCATAGACAGATTTGACTTGACAGATAGAGAACTTTTTGGCCGGGCTTCTTTAGTGCTTTCTTTAGTCATTGAAGTTGTTGACTTATTTGAACGTGCTGAAACCTTAGACTTCGAGGACATCCCAGTTGGTGCTCGGTCTTCGATTTCCTCAACAGTCACTTCTGGGACTTCAGACCTGACTAACATTTCAGAATTATCTGATTTTGCTGACACAGGGGTAAGTGTTCTCTTCTCCTTCCCAGATGCCTTTGATTTCTCAGATTTTCTAGATGTATTTGACTTTGTTGATTGAATTGACATGGTACTTGGTGCTCTATCGTCAATCTTCTCAAAATCGACTACACTTTCTTCTGCTGAAATGTCAGTGTTTTTTTGACTTGACTTTCCAGTGGACACCAGTGAAGTATTGGACACATCACTTTGTGCTCTTCTGTCAGTGTCATTTCCATCATCATCCTCATTGAATAAATTATGAGAATTTTTAGATGCTTTAGATTTTGTAGATGCAGATGTTAAATTTGACTTCCCAGATTTCACAGACACTGCGCTACCTGCTGTTGTCTCAGCATCTTCCTCCATGTTTTCATTAGGAGTGTTCGCACCATCTTCTGCAGGTACATCAGAAGCCTTTGATTTCTTTGAAACTGCTGAAGCATCTGATTTGGCTGATCTGACTGAAGTAGTGCTTGGTGCCCGCTTCACTGGCTCCTCATGATCTTCTTTGGGGGCAATAGACATGTTTGAATTACTAGACTTAGCTGAAACATTTGACTGTATTGATTTGGCAGAGCTAGCTGATTTAGCTGAAAGGGTGCTTCGTGGTCTCTGTTCTGATTCCTGTCTATCATTTGTGGTGTTTTTTTCAGAAGGGACTTCACAGGATTTGGTACTATTTGACGATACAGAAATATTTGATCTGCCTGATTTGGAAGACATGTTACTTGGGGATCTCTCCTCAGTTTCTGCCTTAGCAGGTTCCTCTGGATCCTTTTCAGCATTTGATTTCTCAGACATTGCACTTGATACTCGCTCAACTGTTTCTTCGGCATTTGCAGTTTCTTCTTTGACAGTCAGAGATTTCCCAGATACATTGGATTTGACTGATTTAATGGACATGCAGCTCGGTGCTCTATCTTTACTTTCTTCATGTTGTATGGAATCATCTGACTTTGAAGATCTTTGTGACAAAGCACTGCCTGTTCTCTCGACAGTTTCGTCATCTTCTGCAACATATTCCTCAACCATAACTGTTGACATATTTGATTTTAATGACATGGTGGATATAGCTGACATTGCACTTTGTGCTCTCTCTTGAGTATCTTCTTCACCTGAAATGTCAGTAGATTTGGCTGAACATACCTCAGAAACATTGGATTTTTTGGATTGTGCCGAAGCTTTGGACTGTGCTGATTTAGCTGAACGTGCACTAGGGGCTCTTCTTGTAATTTCGTCATGTTCATCCTCATTATGAGTGGAAGCACCAGAGGTTTGTGACTTACTAGATCTTTCAGAAACATGAGACTGTATTGATGTGACTGATTTGGAGCTTGATGATCTTTCTTCAATTTTCTGTTCATCTTCATTTGGATCCTCCATGCTTTCATTTGCTGGACCGTCAGAGCATTTGGCCTTTTTTGATTTGTCTGAAAGACCTGACTTGACAGACTGAGTTGACATTGAACTCACTCTCCCTTCATTTTCTGCAACGGTATTCACATCATAAAAGGAAACTGATAATTTTGATTTGTTTGTTTTGGCAGAAATATTTGACTTCATAGACATTGCACTTTCTGCCCTATCCTGACCTTCCTCTTCATCATTTCTACCATTAGGAATATCAAGGTATGCATCCTTTGAAGCAGAACCATTTGACTTGACTGAGTGTACTGATAGTGAACTTTTTGATCTGCTTTGCTCGTCATCATCGGCATTTGCAAAGGTATCAGCATTGTGATGGCTTTTTTTTGAGGCTGTTGATTTCTTCGATACTGCTGACATATTTGACTTTGCTGATCTGATTGACAGATTGCAAGAAGCGCTCTCTGTATCCTGTTCATGATCTTCTGTGTTTTCTTCTGCTGAAAAATCTATATCTTTTGAATTGCTTGATTTTTTAGAAATAGTTGACTTTGCAGTTTTGGATGACATGGCACTCTGTGTTCTCTCTTCAGTTCCTTCGTCACCATCTTCTGCATTAGAAACATGAGTGGGTTTTTTCAATCTTACTTCTACGGGTTCTGATCTGATAGATTTTGTAGAAGCCTGTGACTTCGCTGATTTTGCTGACAAAGCACTAGGTGCTCTCTCTTCATACTTACTAGAAATTTTAGAAACATGTGATTGGACAGATTTGCCTGACATGCAGCTCGGTGCTCTTTCCTCTATTTGCTCATTGTCTTTTCTTTCATTTGGACTTTCAAGATTTACTTCTGCTGGCATATCAGTACATTCTGACTTTTTCGATCCTGCAGAAACATTTGACTGCACTGAGTGGGCTGACATTGAGCTTGCCGCTCTCCCCTCAGCCTCCCCTTCAGCAATTCCTTCCTCTGGATTGTCAACACAACCTTCTAAGGGTGCCTCTGAAACTTTGGATCTGTTAGATACCGATGAAACATTTGACTTCACAGATCTTCTTGATCTGACTGACATATTACTTGGAGTCCTCTCAGAATCAGCTGTATTTTCTTCAGCTGGCTCATCCATCCCTTTTGATGTAGAAGCTTTTGAAGATCTAGTTGACATTCTGCTTTTGGCTGACATGGTGCTCTGCGCTCTCTCCTGAGTTTGGTCTCCATCATCTATTTCACCAGGATCAGATGCAGCTTTGCCAGAACAAACTTCCGAAGCGTGTGATTTGATTGATTTTGTGGATCCGCGTGACTTTGCTGATTTAGCTGACAAAGCACTAGGTGCTCTCTCTTCAGTTTCCTCTTCAGCATCTACTTCATCGGGAATGTCAGTAGTTTGGTCTGAACAAACTTCAGAAGCTTCTAATTTGATTGATTTTGTGGAAGCATGGGACTTTACAGATTTAGTTGACAAAGCACTTTGTGCTCTCTCGCCAGACTTAATAGACATTTCAGAAACATGTGACTGATCTGATTTGGATGACATGCAGCTTGCTGCTCTTTCCTCATTTTGCTGTGGGTCATTTACCTCATCATGACTCTCAAAATGCTCCTCTGCTGGCTGACCAGCAGAACATTTTGACTTATTTGATCTTGTGGAAATATTTGACTGTGCTGATCGAGCTGACATTGGGGTCATGGATCTTCCATCAGCCTCAGGCTCAGCTATTCTTTCTTCACGATTGTCAACACAGTCTTCCAAGTTCACTTCTGAAACTTTGGATCTCTTTGATGCCTTTGAAACATTTGATTTGACTGATTTGCATGATCTGACAGACAAATTACTGGGAGTCCTCACTGCATCTTCCTCATGATCACACTGATTTTCTTCAGCTGGACCATCAACCCCTTTTGAACTACGGGATTTTGCAGAGATAGCTGACCGCTCAGTTTTGTCTGACAGTGCGCTTTGTACCCTCTCCTGAGTTTGCTCTTCATCGTCTCCTCTGTCTGGAGTTGGAGTAGCTTTGCCAGAACATACATCAGAAGCATTTGATTTGATTGATTTCTTTGATGCGTGTGACTTTGCTGACTTAGCTGACAGAGAGCTTGGTGTTCTCTCTTGAGTTTTTTCTTCAGCTTCTGCATTAGAAATGTCAGAAGTTTGGTCACAGTGATCTTCAGGAGCTTCTGATCTGATAGATTTTGCAGAAGCTTTTGACTTTGCTGATTTTTCAGACAAAGCACTCGGGACTCTCTCTTTAGACTTACTAGACATTTCAGAAACATGTGATTGGACCGATTTGGCAGACATGCAGCTTGGCGCTCTTTCTTCAATTTGCTCATTGTCATTTACTTCATCGGGACTTTCGGGGCTTACTTCATTGGGACAACTTTTCCCTTCTGAAGCATTAGCAGAACACTTTGACTTTTTTGAAAGTGCTGAAGCATTAGACTGCACTGACCGGGCTGACATTGAGCTCATTACTCTCCCTTCGACTTCCCCTTCAGCAATTTCTTCCTCAGGATTGTCAG
This sequence comes from Symphodus melops, assembly GCF_947650265.1. NCBI lineage: Eukaryota > Metazoa > Chordata > Actinopteri > Labriformes > Labridae > Symphodus > Symphodus melops. The sequence continues at coordinate 11,836,045 of NC_136691.1, forward strand.
CACAGTCCTCCAAGGGCACTTCAGAAACTTTGGATTTTTTAGATGTCTGGGAAACATTTGATTTAACTGATTTGCATGATCTGACTGACATATTACTGGGAGTCCTCTCTGCATCTTCCTTGTTGTCAGCTGTATTTTCTTCAGCTGTACCATCAACCCTTTTTAACTTAGAAGATTTTGAAGATATATTTGACTTTGCCGTTTTGGATGACATGGCACTCTGTGTTCTCTCTTGGGCTTTCTCTTCATCTGGAATATTAGTATGATTGTCAGAACACATTTCTGAACCTTCAGATTTAATTGATTTGATAGAAGCATTTGACTTTCCTGATTTGGCTGACGATATTTCTGAAACACGTGACAGGACTGACTTGGCAGAAATGCAGCTTGGTGCTCTTCCTTCAGGTTGCTCTTTGTCATTTTCATCATTAGGGCTTTCAGTGCTGTCTTCAGCTAGGACTCGAGCAGAACATTTTGACCTATTGGATCTTATAGAAACGCTTGACTGAACTGAACGTATTGACATTGAGCTCATTGATCTTCCTTCAGTGTCTTCTTCAATAACTTCTTCAGAAGCCTCACTACACTTGTCAGAAGGTTTTGCAGAGCTTCTTGATTTCCCAGATATTGAAGCATTGGACTTCATAGATTTTGCAGAGGCAGTTGACATATTGCTGGAAGGTATGTCGCCATGTTCTGTATGAGCAGCAGAATTTTCTTCAGCTAAAACACAGCTGTGTTTTGACGTGTCCGACTTGGCAGAAATAATTGAATGTGTTGATCGGGCTGACACATTTGACTTTATTGACATTGCACTAGGTACTCTGTCTTCCTCATTTTTAGTTACATTTTCTCTGTCTGAAACACTGCAGCATTTTGACCTACTTGATCTTGCTGAAATGGTTGATTTGTGAGATTTATCTGACATGCAACTCACCGATCTTTGGTGATCACTGTTTTTCTGTTCAGTATCTCCTTCACCACAAACGTCATCATCATGTTGGGGAGGAATATCGGAAGCCTTAGATTTTGTAGACACTGCAGAAGCTTTTGACTTTGCACTTTGTGCTGACATTTCACTTTGCGGTCTTTCTGTAATCTCCTCATCATCACTGTTTTCCTCAGACTTGCCTTTAGACTGTTCAGACTTACTAGATACATGAGAGGATTTTGATTTACATGATTTTTCTGAAATCACACTCGATGCTCTCTCTTCAGTTTCATCATGTTCAACAGGATTTTCCTCAGCGGAAACATCACAGGAGCTTACTGTTTCCTCTACATCATCTTTGCAACTTGCTCCATTGTCTCCAGTTTGCTCTTCGGGACTTTCCTCATTAGGGATTTCGGATGATTTAGATTTGCCAGATTTTGCAGAAATATTTGACTTTTCTGATTTAATTGACATTTTACTTTGTGGTCTTTCTTCACTTTCCCCTTCGACAATCCCATCATCCGAAATGTCAAGGCCTGTTGTAGCGTGACGGTCAGACATCTTTGATTGTCTTGATCTTACAGATGCTTCAGATTTAACTGACATAGCACTAGTTGTTCTCTCCGTTTGTTCTTCCTCTGCATTTCCTTTAATATCATCACAGCATTTGGACTTTCTGGAGGTCGCAGATGCATCTGATTTGATAGACCTTGTTGACATGGCACTAGATGCTCTTCTACTTTCGTCATTTTCAGCCTCTTTATCCTCAGCGCCATCAGAGCCCTCAGAGCCTCTTGATTCTTCAGATGCTGATTTTACTGACTTGATACTTGCAGCCCTTTCAACAGTAGCCACTTCCTCCTCTTCACTGTCAGCTTTATCTGATGTCACATCTGACAAAGCACTGGGCGGTCTTGCGTTGATATCTTGCACTTCGTCAGAATGTTGTTGCAATTCAATTTCAGAGGCTTTAGACTTTGATGATTTTGCTGACATGGCAGTAGATGCTCTCTCTTGAGTAGATCCATTAGCCTGTTCTTCATCTTGAATATTAGACACATTTGAACGATTTGATCTTCCAGAGGTATTGGATTTAGTTGACATAACACTTGGCACTCTATTCGGATTTTCTCCAGACTCTTCAGATTCTTCTTGCTCAACATTTTCATCAGCAGTTTGTGACTCTAATGCTGCACTTTTTTCCTCTGATGTTTCTTGAGGTGGAGATTCAGATGTTGTTGATTTTACAGACACATTTGACCTCACAGACATTGAGCTTTGTGCTCTCTGCTCGGCCTCTGTGTCACTTTCTTGAGCTGGATTCTGAATGCTTTCTTGTGCAGATACTGATGTAGCTGACATTGAGCTAGGTGTCCTTTGTTCTGTTTCCTTCTCATCTTGTTCTGTATCTATGCAAGACAAAACTCTTGATCCCTTTGACTTAATTGATGATTTGGATTTTGAAGACATTGAGCTTAAGACTCTTTCTTCGGCAACCTCCTTCTCTGATTCATGTTGTTCAGCTGCTACTTCTGACTTCACTGATTTCTCAGATTGAGAGGATTTAACTGACATGTTACTTAATAGCCTTTTTGGGGTTTCTTCGTTGTCAAATGTTTGCAATTCTTCAGCTGTAACCTCCAGAACATCAGAATTAGATTTTGTAGAGGCATTTGAATGAACTGATGTGGCACTTTTGGGTCTTTTCTCCTCTGGGTCTTCAGAATTTGTAATCTGTATGTCAGACTTATCTGATCTGCCAGTGGCATTTGAATTGACAGACATGGCACTTGATCGATCTCTTTGAATCTCTTGTTCTTCTTCAGCATGGACATTTCCTTTAATATCACCCTCAGGATCACTAGACACTACACATTTACAAGTGTAGGATTTCTTGGATCTTTTTGACCTGCTCGAAATCCCTGAGACATTTGATGCCTTACTGGTCGAGCTCAAGGATGAATGATGCAATGGTGATCCTGTTTCCATCTCTGCACTCCCAATTCTCTCTTCCCCGCCAGGTCTACTTCTCTGAGAAGATGCTCTTGAAACACTAAGTGAGACATCGTCATTTTCATCCTCCTCAATGCCAGTTAAAACTTCAGAAGTAGCAGTTTTGTCATTGGCCTGATCATTTGGAGAACTGTCAACACATATCTCAGAGTTTTCCAGTTCAGGGGATTGCGCCTTGCATTTTGGTGAGCAAGTTTGACTTCTGGTAGTGCAATACTCTATAGTTTCAGCTTCCTCAACAGTCTGCTTCACACAAGTTTCTCTCTCCACAAATTGTTCGGAATTTTCATCACTTGACCTTGACGTAGTTTGTCTTTCGACCACAGTCTTTCTAGAGACCACTGTATGTGAGGATGCACTTGAGCTGGAGGTTTGAATGTGGCGATTTGCTCCTTTAGTGTTTTTCCAGATGTCATAATCCTGACAGTGACTGCAGCACTGAGGACAGTGAGGTTCCTCTACATGTCTTTGATGGTGTCTGTGGATGTACGCCTCTTCTTGTTCATCAGCAGAGATGATTTCAGATTCTGAATAGTTTCTATCACTAACAAAATAAGGATTGTTATGTCCTTGGAGGTAATCACAGCTCCTGCCTGTTGTCTTTCTAACTTGCGTCGACCAATGTAAAGTGTCGTCATTTTGTAGACGGAAGCGTACTTTCATTTCCATAGACAAACTGCCATCTTCATTCACATGAACGCTTTTCTCAATATCATCCTCCCTTATTCCTTCACCAGTAAATTGGCCAGAATCCACATTATCTCCTGAGTCAGTTCCATCTGGCAAGGACTTGTCAGATGACTCTGAATGCCTGGTAGGTGTGTTGACAGATTCCAGTTTTGGACTGGTGACACTTTGCGTTGTTGGCGGTTCTTGGTTTACCATCATGACCAGAAAAAAAGACAGAAAAAATAAATAAAGGGGGGGATGAAATTAGTATTTTTCACTTGATCTTTCCATCATATTGTAGAAGGTAGTGGATAAAATGTATATAAATTGTCCTCTTACCCTGATGTCGGTCATTGCAGCCACTGATGTGCGACCTCAGCTTTGGGAGTTTGTCATCCGAAGTTTTCCGGAAGTTGTCTATGATGGAAGAGTGAGAGGGCTCACGTCCTACACAGACAATGACACTAGGGCACTGAATGAGACTCTGAACAGTGTCAATCTGAAATAGAGGGGAAAAAAGTATTACTACAGATTAATTTATATTGCTGAACCCTATTAAGGTTAATGTCATAAAAACAATCCTACCCACTAAGCTATGAAACGGTTAAACAAAGCTCTTGTTTGATGAGGAATGAGGCTTCTGAGGTCAATCTCTATATTAATTCTTTATTATTCAAAAGTCAAGTCAGGGTTTTATGTTACTAAAATGTGAATTTCATGCCACTTGGTTTTCAGGGTTTAGTATTTTTCTGTTTTTTGATAATATATAAAACTAGGGAAAAAATATGGGCTTACATTCGAGAAGCAAGTGTAAGGAGAAAGAGAACATCTGATTGAATCCACTGGTTTCCTCTTTATGCCACGGAACGATCCAAATCCTTTAACAGAAGGCTCTTAGTTGAGCAGTGAGTCACTGGTTAGAAATCTTAATCCAGGATGATCTCACATAAATGACAGATGATGGGTTCTTGAATTATTGAGCTGCGACTGCCACTTTTAATAGCCATTGAATTGATCTGCAGTTGTACATGGTTGCTGAGTGTGTGAAAGTTGTAGATCAAATAAGCATAATTTAATCCAATGACATAGCATCTGGGCTTTGTCTCCTCCGGGGTTGTCAAAGTCGGATTTGTTTACTAAAAACACAATAATATTTTACAGGATAGTTTCTCAGTCTTTTGATAAGAAAAAGTGTGTGGGCCTGTATTGTGTTAGGATTTTTATCAACTTTTGTCTTTCTATTATGTACTACTTTTGTGTGTGGATCCTGGTGGGTTTTTCTGAATATACAATTAGTGGGGACTTCTGGAAAAAAAAGGTTGGGATACACTGATCTAATGGATTTGATGCTATACTGCGATGTCTAGATATATTTAATATTATGCAATTGCACTTTAACAATTTTAAAACCCCTCATATCAAGTGCTGCTGCTCTACTGTTTACGTCTGAAAGCTTCAAAAGAGAACAGGTAGACTTTAATATTGAGACTTTTGTTGATTTTATCTGCTTGTGAACACTCAGTTTGATGAGTTTGCAGTTTACAATTTGAAATCTGCCGTTGGTAAAGGCAGATGAATGGCTTCCTCTGCAGTCACACGAAGCCAAAGTGAAGATAATTTATTGCCCCTGTGGAAGACACATTTCTGAGATACCTCTGGTATCAAAGTGGCGGGAGTAGAGTTTCAACATTGACCTGTTTTCCTTTCTCAAAAATAGCTCTGATTTGAACAAGATTAATGGGGTTTGGAGAGAAACCCACAATCGTACTGTGTGTGTGAGGGAATATCCCTGTTTTTCCTCCTTTATACACAACCTCAAAGTATTTGCCCCTGTAAACCTAGATTATAAAAACAAGTGCAGAGTAATTGAAACTAATATAAATGTCGATAAATTTACATGGTGATAGTAGGGATTATTTTACCTTACAAAGTACCATCCTGTAAGAGCCAACTGAGTAGTTGGTCACAAATAAAAAATGTACATGACAAAATATGACAGTGTAGATGAAAGGTTTGAATTAAGGGTTGTTCTTAATATAAAGCCAGAAGAGCAATTTGCATACATTTTTATTTGCATGACAAGGGATTTGTGTAAAAGCAATAAACAAATCTAGTTTGGTTGTTTGATGCTTTTGGATTTGTCAACATGGACGTTGCTTTTGCCATTGATTTTCTGCAAACCATATCACAATTTGTAATGCTTGATAAGCTATAGTACAGCACCAGTTCATGGTGTTATAAATCCTTTTTTTTTCAACGTTTGCAGTCTGTCTGATAGTTTACAGAGCTCTCAGCTGGGATTTAGAGCAAAGTCATTCCTGTCACTAGAGGCCTCTCTTTCACTCTTTTTATGAATCTGACGCCTGAATGACAGCATTCAAATCAACTTACTTTTTGATGGATTTTTAAAAGTCAAGTTAATAAAACAAAGCAACAATAATCTAAACCTTTTGACCTTTGTCAATTAATGATTCATTCAGCCTTCCTAAACATAATCAATAAACTATTAATAAACTCTATAGTTCTCTACAGGTTGTGTTAGAGAAAACTTGAAATAATCTTTAAATAATCTTGACTTTCAGGTGTTGGTGTTCTTACCTTGCGTCCCTCTTGCGTGTATAGCTTCCTGACGTGGTACTGCATAAGCTCAGAAACTTCCTCTAAGAAAAGCCCAAAGCTGCGTAGACTCCTGCGGTGCAGGACGATGGTTTTCCTGAATGCAGGATCACTGTTCTTCACCAGAATAACCCTCTTGTGTCTGCTGTGATGAATGTGGTGGTCATGGCCTGAATGGGCCAAGGGGTGCTCCTCTGGCCTGGTGGGCCCCCTGAGAGCATACTGGTGTGGATGGTGGTGTGGATAGGGGTGGTGAGTGTGACAAAAAGGTGGGACCTGAGTCTCTAGCGCTTGGGCGTGTCTGTAGTCAGAGCAAAGGTAGCATTCCTCCAGATGGTCCTGGCGGGCCACCATGCCATGGTGGGAGATCCTGGGCAGGCGGGTGGTGTGATGTTTAAAGGGAAGAGAGGACATATGAGAGCCTTCGCTTCCTAAAGCATTGAAGCATTGGAAGTTGCGTTTGTGGGAAGGCATTTTGGACGGTGGTCCTTTTGCTCTGGATGAAGGATGGTCTTAGGTGAGCAGAAGGAAATGGCAGGTAAGCTTGGGTAAACAGCTAAAAGGGGTTAGCATGTTTCTCGTGCTTGCACTCCACCTCTGCATGGTTCCCACGCGTCGCAGGCTGAAAGAGAAATTCAAATAGAGGGTGATTAACAAGAAATTACTGCATTTTGCAAAGCAGAGAAACAAATACATGTTAGACAACCTGCTTTCCTCCCGTGCAGTTTTTTTTTTTTTACTTTCGTTAATCTGTGTGCATACCATGAATTTGCTCTTTCACTTATGTGCCCATTTTAGTGTTTCTTGGTAATCCAATGTGGCTAAAGTCTTTAAATCTCAAGTAGTTTGTAAACATGTTTTCTCTGGGTTTACTTCAGGCTCACCTGAATCTGAAAATCCCTGCAAAGAAACACTTCTGGCTGAGGGAGTAAGCAGCCTAATGCGGTCTTACATCTTCTGGGAATCTTTGTGGAACATATATCCTGATGTAGGTTCAATTGTTGAGATATGGTGACACACTTAACATACTCTCCAACACATTTTAATTTACTTTCTAAACTTCCTCTATATTTTATGCTGTATGTATATATATTTTTTACATTTTTTTTTTTTTAACTCAAAACACTAAATAAAGAACAAGAAATGGTGTCTTCACAGTGTAGCATGTTGAAAATCTCTAACCATTGCAAATATCTCCCAACATAGAGCAGGGTGCACGTGACACAGTTGTTTAAAACGATATGTACAGACTGCTCAGAGGATCAAAGAGTAAATAGAGACAGGGATAATGAGGATGGAACCACAAATAAATCCCACAAAGTGACTTTAAATAACATGCTTAAGTCTCTGTGAGGGGTAAAAGTGGACATCACCTCAGTGATTGTCACTGTGATTGTCATTAAAGAATATATGCAACAACAATACAATCTCAGCTAGCTTGATCTGCTCTCAGAAATATAAAGGATTACCTATAAAAAGCAATATCTGCAATAAGCACTATGTATTTATACAGTGACAACACAGCAAGCAGAGACAATTCATTGATGCGTGATGGAAAGGAATGTGTATGAAATAAAAGTGTGGGTTTTTTTTCTAAATGAATCAAATTGTGTGACTCAAAAACTGGCTAAGCTTGACTGACACACAGAAAGAACAGGTTTGGCCGTTGTCCTTGTTCTTGTATTAGCAATGTTGTAGATGCCGGCTGAAGTAGCAAGTGATTCTGCAGGCTCCAAATGTTGGCAGGAAGAAGTGATTAATTGTTGTAAATAATCTTGCATGTCCTGTTGCCAACATTAGCTTTACAGTCTTGAGGTTGAACCTACAATATTGTCGTTTTCAGCCCCAAAAAGACAATTTTGGTCCTCTTAATATATAAGCTGAGTAGATGCTTTTGTCTGTCCTCTATAATCCAGGATTATGAAGGCCAACTCTATTTCTGCTGGTTGTATTGGACTTATTTTTACCACAGGCGGTGCAGTTATAATATCGACAACATAATATGTCTCCTACAGTAAAGAATGCTGATATTACTAATCATGTTTCATGACTTTTGAGAACAAGCAGAGTATTTCAGAATAGACCTGATAGAATTTTTTTTTGAAAAAATTAAAGTTTAAAGATCCATTATGCATGATGTCAACATTCACAGACATGTTTGTAAGTGCAGCAAGACACTGTAACAACAAAGGTACATAGGAGTTATTTGATGTATGATTATAAAACATACAAACTTTTTTTATGCTGTGTTTTGCTGAGCTGCTGATCACTTCCTCTTTTCTTTGTCCTTGCTTTTGTTGTACCTACTGCCTGATCTACGTCACTTTGGACAAAAGCATCTGCTAAGTGAATTGTAAAATTGTAGAATTGTAGGATTACAAATGCAAAAAGTATTTATCTTTATACATATGTATGGCTGGTATCCCCACACTCATACTGTTTTATTCCTAAGGTGTTGTGTTCGCATACTGAGGCACCTCAGAAAGTTCAAACAAGAAAAATCCAAATCCCATCCTCCACACAGATTCGACCTGGGTTCATCCAGTTGAACACAAAGTAGTGTGTTTGGTCTTTGTGAAACTCAAACAAAGTACTAGGCCTATACCCTACAAAAATTTGATATTATATTCATTTTGCAAGTACAGTCATAGGTTTATTTTTTATTATTGGAAGGTATTACACTTAAACAATTTAATGCATATTTGCTAAATTCAAGACAGAATATAATATACAAATAAAGTACTTATATACTCACAGGATCCACCATCTTGAAAGGACCAAACTGAAAGTAAATAGTTCCAAAGCTGCAGCGTGTAAGATGTAAACTCCCAAAGAAACAACCAAGCTCATGCACGCAGAGAGAACAAGAAACCAGTTCAAAAGCCTCCCTCCAGAAGCGGGCCTACCTGCTAATCACATCTATGGGACGCTAAGGATAGAATGAAAAGCCTTGCTAATCACTCTGAGATTGGACTGAAATCTGCTGAGGCTTTGGACACATGACTTGTACTTCACCATTGCATAAAGGGAGTTTAACACGCCTTAAGAAAGCAGCTGAAGGCTCAGTGACAATGACTAGGCATAATGTTCCCGTCTTTATCTGACAACTTTTGCCCTCTGTCACCCTTCAGTGGATGCAGATTACATGATTTTTCTTTAGCAACATATATTATTTTAAACACTGGATTATTTGTTAGACCTGTGTAAAATAGACACGATTCAACATATAAATAAGACTAACATTTAGAACAAAGCTAAAATATCATGAAGAAGGAATATTTCTTCAGATTGACTGGGAAGGCTTTAAGGTCAATACTTCATATTTACATTTAAACCATGCCTAACTTAAAGCGTTACAGGAAGGCAATAAGTTGTATTCCTATAATACATTTAAAAATAAATAAATAAATAAATAAAAACATCAGCTTTGTGTTTAACGTCCTCTCTTTGATGATTTCTCTTATTTTGAAGAGCACATAAGAGAGATGTTGTGTTTCCAGTTTCAAACTTCGGAAGTAGCTATTTTTATAAGTGTCAATTAGAAAATACTGCATGTGTATTTTTTCTTTTAGTATTTTAATTGTTAAATGAATTTTTATTTGAAAATAGCTATTTCAAGTGATGTAAACTGATTTGGTTGTTGAATTGTTGCCCTCCTTCCTCATGTCTTTCTTTGTGTGCTTCAGTTGGTAACCTGACATTTTAAGTGATACTCAGCTAAAATGCCCTTTCCCCTATTGGCACCAGCTCCACTAAAGTGCGAGCTCTGTAATCATCATCAATGAGAAGAGCAGCGTCAAGGTTCATACCAAGACAAATGTTGTCATTTATATAACCATTGTCTTTCCATTGCACTGAAATCTTAGCTGAAGTCTAATGGGCCTCCTTAAACCCAGCTGCCTGGTTGGCACAGTGTCCTGACAGACTGCTGTGACTGAACATGTTTACATGTTTCACTTCATATGTGTAAAAGGTTAAAGTGCCTGAATCTATTTTTGAGAGCACACTTTCCTTGTCTAAATATCAACGGGGGTCAGCTCACGCTTTTCAAGAACAAAGGAACTGCCACAGAATACGTGAGGGGTAACCCTTATCAGAGGTCCACAGGCGGCGTGCCGACCCCTCCCTGTGATGCCGGTAGTGTCAAGAAGTGCTTCATCACAGGAGCACCCACTCCCACAAAGCGTACACAAGAACACATACAGAAGGGCAAGCTCTTGTGCTGCCATCTGTCTCTGGTCTTAAGGAGCTTGATGGGTTGGGTGGGATTTATTGTATCCTGACTCATGGGAGAAAACAGCTAAAAGAGCCCCCTGCTGAGTCATGACAGTGAGTGAGTGATTCTGGAGAACTGCCGAGAACCAGGTTTAGTCATCTTAACTGTGCGCTTTCCTGTGCGAGGAAGGCACTTCCCCTCAGTTCTAAGTTTTATGAAGCAGGTCTGTAAGGAGTCATTGTGAAGATATGATTTATCTTTTCATTAAATGTCTGATTCTTTCTCCCTCAGATGGGCGCTGTATGGTTCTAGGATGAGTGAATCTAACTCCTCCCGCACACAATCTTAACAGTTTAAACACCACAAAGAAATCAATACCGAGAACCTGTAGTCCGAATTAATTTGAATTAAATATAATTAGCAATCCTTTAGCTGTTTTGCAGACGCAGATGCATTTTGTATCCGGCCAACAACCAGCAAGCCTGCACGTGTGCACTGACTCTAAGGCTTAGCCCTCCACTGTCCTAGATCCAGTTTAAATATCAGGTCTAATTAGTGTACAACCTGCTGTGCAGCAGGAGTCCTAGTAGGTAAAGTCACAGTCCTAAGAAAGTTATACATCCACAAATGTAAAGCCTTGGGAAATGACCCTTTGAAAAGCCTTACACTTGCAGGTTTGAACTCAGGTTGTTGAATCAAGAGTGTAATGAATACTTTTAGCAAAATAATAAACTGATGTTAACAAATACAAACATGTAAAGTTATTACATTCAGATCAACTGTAATTTCTTCAGTTAAAAGGACAAATGTTGTGCTTAAATTAAAATCTTATATTTCAATGTTAAGATTTGGATAAGGATAAAACAAAGGCATTCAGAATATAAAGGCATCATTAAATTCAGGATTTTTTAAAATAGAATAATACAAATAAATACAAGCAGTTAAAGTTTCTTGGATGGGGATGATTTCTAAAAAGTAGTTAAAATGTATATGAAATGAATTTTCTAAGTTTTGTGTAGGTATCTATTTGATATTAATGAGACGATCAAGAATTGCAACTCTTGTGAACATGACAGCTGTCAATCTATTTATTCCTCTATACCTTCATCTATCCCTCCAGCCCGAGGACGAACAAGAACACACCCAGAAAGGGTCACCTGCCAAACCCTGTTAATATAAGAGGATAATACATTTAAGTTAACCGAGAGACGATGTCAGGAAACAAGCCTTTGTCAAGAGAGTTTAATCTATACGATTAAGAAGCTGTGTCAGTCTCATGATAACAAGTGACGAGACAGGCCCTGTTCACACTTTAACCTTTACAGGTCGCAGTAAGGTCACAGTGAGGATCACAGGCAGGGAGTATAAATATATCCACGAGAAGCAGCCTTGGCTGCACATTCAGACTCAAAGCACTTTACAGAATCCTACACAGCAGGCTCACACAGTGGACAAATCCTGCATCGGTACTTAAAGAAAACCTCTGGAGAATGTTAATTTTAACTTGGCTGCATGTATCCCTCTGTAGTTTTGCTTGTATTTCAAAGATGTTCAAAAAACGTGTTTTGCGTTCTGAAAAGCAGGAGTCACAGATTCACTATTTGACTTATCTCAAGAGGAAAAAGGTTAATGTAGTGTTCTTCAGCCCTTTATACCTCACCACCAGAAATACACGGCATGGAAATGTTCATCACCAGTGTTTTTTTTAATTTATTTTTGCAGATGGTCAACATAAAAACATACAGCCTTAAATAACATAAAGATTAACAAAGCTGTAAGCTGTCAGCATTTTTTCTTCCATCATCTTAATGTGGTTTTAAAAAAAGGATATATATTTAAAATTGTATTATAAAAAATACTACATGCCACATAATTCATTTTAATGTCTGGGATTGAGAATTACTTAATATCATAAAACTAAAACTGTTTATGCGCGGTGAAATATTACAATGAAATGTAATATTTGCACTTGGTTTGTTTATAATAGAATAAGTGGCTGAATGTTTTTCCCAGGAGAAAATGTTGATGTCAGAAGTGGGATTCGAACCCACGCCTCCAGGGGAGACTGCGACCTGAACGCAGCGCCTTAGACCGCTCGGCCATCCTGACGTAACATACATAGTTATCGACAGATTATTAGATTATTAGAGATGCACCCAAGCCAACGATTGGAACAGTTAAAGTAATTTAATCTAAACTAGCGATATGAAAAGCTGGTAAACGACAGTCAGTGAATTCCTGTTTGTTTTCTTAAAGCAGTTAAGAGACACTGAAGCGACCTTTTACATGGATTTATTAGACTTGCTTTGGCGTTTTGCTTTTGGAGAAAAAAGAGTGTATTAAAAGTAATGTTAGCCTATTGTTCATTTGTTGCCCACATGTCCCCTGATAACTGACTATTGAAGCACCTTCACCTGTAGAATTAGGCTATTATCCTACTATACAGAAGATAATCAATTGTCTATAAAATAATTGACTATTCTATTAAACTGTTTTGATTTATCGTCATGCCCAAATGTTATTTTTGCAGAAGCAGAATTTAGAAAATTCTGGATCAAGTCAGAGTGAGGTTTAGACCTCACACCTCGATATCACTTTGTTTGCCTTATCCAATGTATTGCTGTGTATATTTCTTCGTGCCCCAGAAAACAAAACGCATAAATACTATACCCTTAGTTATATCAATCGTGTTGCAGTGATAAGGTGTTTTATGATGGCGTCTTTGCATGTTGGAAAAGTACCCGGTAGTCTTTACATTGCGTTCAGAGCTTGGTCTATGTGTGAGCCATAAACTGTATGCAGTCTACCACTTGTTGGATACGGTAGATGCATGACTGTTGCTGTATTGACTTATCAGAGCTATCTGTTATCAATGCCCTTAACTGCCATCTGTAATAAACATAGACCTATAGCTCATATCCTGTTTTCTGCTTTGAACCTGTCAACTTGGTACTTTAGTTGATGTGACTGAACTCTGGGGACAACTGTGTGAGTCATTTCCATGTGTCTCATTTTTGATGTTGAGTCTTAAAGGAAATGAGGCCGAGCATCCAGCAGGAAGGGATTCCTACAACTTCAGACATCAACAACATCCCGAGTATTACAGCCATAACGTAAGGTCGGAGGAGTGGGAGTGAGGATGATGCTGGAGTAACCCTTAGTCAAGGCCAGTTAGGAGCTCGCTTACCCTGAAAATCTGAGTGTAAATGTTCCACATCAAGGTAAAGGAAATGCCATGTGTCATGACTGACGCACTTCATCTCCAAATGAGCAGCATTACCTGATGTTTGTTGTTCCTGTACTTATAGGCCCCTGGATGATGGAGACTACAGTTATTATATTACGCATTGGGTGAACGTTCTTTAAACATAAAGTACTGTCTTAACTAATATCACATTTGATATTAATTTCGGCTGTAGCAAAAAATGTGATGTGCTATCATTGAATCATTTTGTCAAAAATCTGCAAGTTGCTTTTTATTTTAACAACCTTAAATTCATTCTGTCTAATGATATCAGATCTTTTTCAGATTTTTCCACTCAGGTATGTGTTTTTAGTTCACTGGCCGTGGAGATTACTTTTTCTAAAGCTGTTAATAATCAATACAGGTTGTTGCCTCCTCCTGCCTTCCGAATGTACATAACCCCACCTTGATATTAGCTTTTTATTTGATTTCCTTTGATATGTTGTTGGTAGCGATGAATAATGTTAAAGATTCTAACTCGAATGTTTATATGTACAACCCAATTTCTTTTCTTAACAGATTAAACGTATGCCTCTTATCAGCTATTTGTTTCCGTCACTTCCCAGAAAAGATGATCAGACGAGAAGACCGACAAAATGTCATGCCACATTTCTTCCTCTTCAGGCATCAAGCATTTCCTTGTCCTTGAACCGGTGAGCACCAACTTTCTTCAGAGGCAACACATGGCTGACCTGTTCACAGAATGAGTAAACATGTTGATGGAAACAACAGTGACTGGTGGGATTACACAGTGTATCAAGATTTACAGATACAGAGATTTTATATATATATATGTATAGGCCTGGAGCAATGTGAGTGCAGGCCAACAGGGGATTGGGGCAATCAAGCTTCAGCCCAAAACGGGAAAACTGGGCCTAGTATGAGGGCGCCTTGTGATCACCACTCCAGACACCCACCAGCTGATCACCGAGAGGTATTCCTCTTTGAGGAGACCCTCCGAAGGTTTTTCCTTCAAGGAGTTTTTCCTTGTAATCTAAGATTCGTGTGGCTGTCTTTTTTTTTTTTTAATCGAAGGTAGGCACTAAAGCCCTCCCTCGAAACTTAAAAAACATTATTATTATTATTATATGATGAATAATTATGATTTATATGTATTATATATTCTTTTGATTAAAGAAAAGAGAAACAAAATTATTTAAAAACAGATGTTGTCTTAATTGAAGACGTATCTATATAATCAATCAATATTCTTTAAACAAATAAATACTCTTATATTTCAAAAATACTGTTTAAATCTAAAATTGATGAGGTATTTCATGAATGATAAACGTTTAAAGCTTTCTAAGTTAATATTTCAAATCAAATCATCATTCAAACACAATGTGTCATTTGTAACTGTTTAAAATAAAATCTTTGAAACATTTTAAACTAGCAGGTCCTCATTGTATCTTGCCAGCTGTCATCAGGCAAGCTGCTGGTTTGCTTTGTCTATCCTCCCCAGTAGCTGTTAAAAGGGGCTCCCTCACACTGCTGAACTTATAACATCACTCATCTAAATCATTAGAGCGTCTGCTCTGCAGGATGCAGTCTGAGTAAGCTCTGTTGCTGTAGGATAACAGGGCACCAGCCACGATGGCAGAGTTCAGTGTGAGCCCTATAACATGGAAAATACATGAGTTGACTGAGATCAAAGAAATGCAGTTTTTAGTTTGAATTTATTGAATGTTTAGTCATGGTATTTGCTGATTTGTGTTTTTAAAGCCAATAACATGCAAAAACAACCAATAGTGAGATTTGCAGGAAAGAGTTGCCTCACTTTGTGTTAAACTGCAAATCACGCCAGAGGTCTAGATTAGGTTTAGCCTTTTAGACTGTCATATTCATCTACATTAAAACATCAATCAATACGTGAAGTTTCTTCCATTTATAGGAATATATTGAGATAAATCTCCACAATAGGAGATCACACACTAATCAGATAAGGATGTTCTATCCCTTAAATGGAACAACCACATTGCAATTAGGAAGCACAATAGGAACATCCTCCTTCACATTGAGGTGAAGAGTTACACCACCCCTGGGACAATCTGCAGCGTCAAAAACAAGCCAGATAGCGCTGCAGCATACACAGACCAGTGAGAGCCATGCATGTGAAGAGAGAGAGGGAGAGACCAATGCAGGCCAGGCGGAGAAAGTTGGACATCCACAGCATTGAGTTAAAAAAAAATCATAAATCTTTGCATCATAAGTTTTGACTTTTATTCCCATCTCTATCTCGGGTAAATATTCCAGGAAATGACTCAAGTCATGGACAAAAAGAAAGCACTAATAAAAAATATAACTATAATAGGAACTGAAGAAGAAGAAGAAAAAAGCTCAACAATAAATAAAAACTATCTTACAAAAGAAAACTGATACATTTAAAGATATAGATACATATGAAGGTGGGGGAGGACGAAGCCAAATCGCATCCATAGCAAATTACGAATATTTACAGCAGCAGCATTACAAAGATGCTGCAGAATTTACATGAATGCTAATATTAAAGTCTAGACTTTGCACATAGTTTTGGGAGACCACATTTCTCTATCCTTTCTCGCACATTCTGCAGCAGAGCCTGTGCCGATTTGCTAATCAGGCCGCGTTTATGGGTAAATGGAAATCTAGCCTTCTCCTTTCCTGGGTTGGCAGCCATGTGCTGGCCTCCCTCTGTGCCTGTATCTGCTTAGAACAGGTGCCGGATCCTGTTCAGCTGCAGCATTCACAGCGCAGGTACGGGTGGGAGGCCCTTGGCTGCTCGTACAGTCCCCCAAGTTTTCCAGGGGTCCCCATCTGTGTCCCCGCACATCCTCTGCCACATGGCACCTGTCCCTCGACGAGTCTGGTCCATTCTTCGTCCGGCGATGTACACGCCTGCCTGCCACCCCACACTCCGCCTGTTGTTGAGCCACAATGAGATGAAGAATAGCTGCACCCATAATCCCTTGCTGTGAGATGTGTGTGTCTGTTTTTTTTTTTTCTTCCTTCTTTTCCTCCTTTGGCCAGATTTAGGGCCAAGTACAAATTGTAAACAGGTTATTATTCTGCTGTAACACACTCCAACTGGAAATGCACTCTGTCAACATTTTGTGTTTACTGATGGAAGTGTGTCTTTATCCATCGCACAGACAAGTTTAATTTGGTGTAGAGTTCACTGTGTTTACTGTGATGAGGATGTTGTAATGGGTTTGTTGTTTTCCGTTTGCAAGGCTTAACAGGAACGACATAATTATTCCAACAGAATCTCTTAGAATAGAAACTTTGTCTCATTCAATTATTGCAAATAATTGGCAGAATTCACACGCCGGCCATTTTCCTCTGACATCACACTCAGGGTAGGAAAAAGCTCCTTATCGTTTCACTGCTTTGAGAATTAATAAGCATATAAAAAGGGCAAGATATGTTGGAAATTTGAAAGGGATATCAGGCTATATTTCAATGTAAACCCACGTTTGAAAAGTTATTAGCATCAGTTGTATTCAACCACTTACTATAGCTAGCATGTCCATATAGACATATTCCACAATATCAGAGGAAGGGTCGACATTTCTTGTGACTGTTAATGTTAGGAAGTTTGTCATATTACGTAGCTTTTGTATGTTGCTAAGGGGTTCTTAAATATGGTGAGATGTGGTCACTTTTTTTTTTTATATCCATTGTGTATTTATTAGCATGAAGGAGTTACATGACGATTCTACCAAACTCAGCGCTAGTAGTAATTGAGCTTTGCACATTCAGTCAGAGGAAAATGGCAGCCTGTGACTACAATAAATTAATGATATATAGTTGCATAGAGGAGATGCCGGTCTTGTTGAAACTTTCGGCATGCAGTGCAAATTCAAACTCAAACATGTCATAATCAATCTATAATTACAGGGTTTGTATGTCATCTCATTCTCAGACGAACGATATACCTTAGTCACGTAGTTCAAATCAGCCACTTCCTCTTGACCTACAGTTAATACACAAAGTACGTCATATAGCTCAAACCTGATTGGATGCTCCCTTGCTGAAAACACAATAGACTGCTGGACCAACCAGACAGTCAGCCTCCTGCGTGCCTCCGGAGGACACGATATTTAAAGTGATCCCTGCTCACCTCAGCCCCAGCAGATGGATAATACTTTACACAGCTGTGCGAGCTTCACGCAGGGTCCACATACTGAGCCATACGCAGTCACCTTGACAGTTTATGTTGAGTTAGACTGAAAAGTTGTTTGTTTGCCCAAGGAAGTGACATGACGGTAGTGAAGGAAATAGGAAACACAACAGACTACCTGACAGTCTCATTCCACGGGCTTGACCTGAGACTGGAACTGAGCCAATCAGCAATCAGAGAGAAATAACAAGTGGAGATTCTTGTTTGTTCAGCTTTTATTCTTACGTTACACATATTCTAAATATTAAGATCCTGCAACTATGAGAATAACCTAAATAGTTACGAGATAGAAGCAATGACAGTTCATGTGAGTGAATGAGTACAAAGTGAACGCTGCTAACAAAAGTGTCACACTGGTGTTGACACTGTATTTTCTCTTTCCCTTTGTTGATTTATTACAGCTAAAACAGCAGTGATGGCTGCCTCTGGTTTCCAGCAGAATATTTAGACTAAAGGTTATATGTCGATAAGGCAAATTCTAAACAGAGGAAAGGTTTCAGAAAAAGTTCAGTATTTTGCGACTTGAAAAATTAAAAGTCACAGGATCCCCAGGTCTGTGTGTATTTTCCTGCAGCGCATTTTTTTTTTTAGTGCTGTTGTCAAAGATAGTTGATATTATCTAAAGTTGAGACTCAGCATTTTTGTCCTGCTGTTGTGTAATAATCACTGCAGGGACTTGTAAGGTGACACTTTTTTTTTAGGTATTGTGAATAGCTGAGTCCAAAATGCAGAAAAAATATTGTATCTTTATAGTCACAGTGAAATATATATGCCATGAAGAATTTGTCAAAACTGTATTTCAATTTCATTGCATTTTCTTCCAGGTGATTTTTTTTGTGAGATACTTTAGGTAGCAATTAAATTATAAAAATATCACAGCATACGGAAATCTATAGAAGACATTTTTTTAATGAAAACCTGCTCTTCTGAAGAAGTCTTTCAGTGAGTGTTATGTGATAATTCTTTGTTGACGTGTGAGTCTTTGTCCTTGTGCGTGTCACAATGTCCTACCCTGAGGTGGTGGATGTGATTGCTGAAACATTGCCGGGTGTCTTTGTCAGGGGAGTCTGCAGCAGCACCCTGAGCTGACCCTGACAACTGTGGGACTGATTCTGCACTAAGGACTACTTTCTCAACCCGTATGCCTCGGGCGCCACCCGTCCAAAATATGGTTGCCCTCATATGGGCCCTCTGCAGACCTCGCCACTGCAAGCATGGAAGGTAATGATTTAACCCTGAAGAAACAAACACACGACCGGCGAACTGCAAACACTGGAACACTGATAAATGTTGTCCGTCTTTTCAGTTTCATCACATTCACAGTAAATTGTGTCAAAAGCGAAAGTAGGGGGACGCTGGTGGTGCAGTGGTAAGTGCGCATGCCCCATGTACGTTGGCTGCAGCCCACATTTGAATCTGACCTGTAGCTCCTTACCTGCATGTCACCCTCCCAAATTTCAGATTCTATCCACTCTCCCATAAAGGTACAAAAAAAAAGTTATGGATATAGAGAAAAGGTCATTATTGGTACACATGTTCAACACAATAGTTATTCTGTAGATTTTCTGTGACATGCTTGTTTTATTGATATTTTAATGTTTCCATGGCTGAGGTACCACAGGCCAGGTTGACGAAGCCTCTCCTGGAAAATGTGGGTAAGTAAAGATGGGCAAGTAAGATGCTAATCAGCACAGCAGTGTTTCCTCCCGCTTGCTGAACAGTGGGTTCCCTTCCCTCTCACTGGCTCTTTAATGCCGGGCCCAGCCAGGCCCAAACATCCTGACGGAGAGAGGCTTTTCCCTTATCAGTCAGGAAACACCGCTTCTCCGCCACATCCTCTTTACAAGAAACACGACTCAACGGTTCCCAAAAAATGCAGGAAGACCAGCCAGACTCCAGGATTTGTCAAAAGCCCCCTGAATTCCTTTTATCGAAAAAAGAAAAATTCAAGAGAACACAGAGGGTGAGCGGAGAACGGGAGAGGGAGGGGGAGAAACGGAGAGAAAAACCAAGGAGGGTGTAAAACAGTGAACGAGGCCCTGGGATTTATTTTTTTTATTTATTTTGCACAGATTACGAAAAGGCCTGCATCAGCAAGATAGAATAGGTGGTGAGGGGGTGGGGGGATGGGGTGGAGGGGGTTCTAGAGTGCCTAAGAATGGCACCAAGAATAAGACTCCAAGGAAACAAAGGATGGTTGAGATGGAGGCGGGTGGCGACGGCTGTGCCTGTTTTACACTAATCCTCTGAACTGGGATGAAACGAAGGCATGAGGAGATGGAGGGTTGGAAAAAGCGAGAAGGGAAGTGGGTGTCAGAATAGGACCCTTGTTCTAAAACAACTACACCGAGCGTAACATATGGAATACAATATGAGAAAAAATTAGGAGATGGATGGACAAGTGGCTTACGCCAGAATATGAAAATATTTGTGTTACAAAAAAATTCATTACAGGAGTCTTTTTATTTTATTATTCAGGAATCTACTTACATCGATAATGTGCTATATATTAGTCTTATGGTGTGTTAATCTTCTACTAAAAAGTGTCAGATCAGCTTTTTTTTAAATGATAAAAGTATATAACAATAGGCAACTGTATTTATATAAAAATTGAACTTTATTTAAATTATTCTTTCACAAACCTAGATCAGCATACAGTTATAGTTACCATTATTATTTTTCATCGTAGAGGTTATGATTATATATTATTAAGTAGGTGAGAGGAAGTATAAACGCCTTTTTTTTTCATCATAATACACCGTTTTTGTTAAATTGCATAAGAAATGTCCGACTAAAACCTCATCCAATTACAACTACTGAGGTAAAACTCCCAAACTAATGAGAGTGAGAACATAGAATACAAACATTTGAATGGAAAGCGTCAAGAAAGCATTACAGTTAGCATTTAGGTGAAACATCAAAGGGCTTTTAAATTAGCTTCTAGGGAGCGTCTGTACATGCCGCCGTGGCTACAGAAACATTTACAAGTGGACAACAAGTCCTTCACGATTGTTCTTCTGGTATAGAAATGTCATCACAACTGGAGGTGGTGAACACTAGAGTTTTTTTTTGTCCCTGAGTTGTCCATCTCCCTTTCCTCACCATCCTCTTTGTTCTTCCCTCGGCTCCAGACAATCATATTGCTCAGTTATCAGTCCAGGGACGAGGTTGTTTTAAGATGCTTATTTGAGTTAGAAATGACAGATGAGAGCGCAGAAATCTTTCCTTACTAGCACCCAAATGCAGGATCATTCAAAATGTTCTCACCCTGTAGTGTCTCTGATGAGTCCCCAGTGTAAAGGGTGCTTTGACCTAGCTTACGAGATGTCGTGGTTTTGATAGTAGTCAGCCTCCTGTGAGAGATGCTACAGAAATTTAAAATTACAGACAAGACCGCAGAATCTTTTCTTTACAAACTCCCATCTCTTATCTGTTATCATCTAACATTTCCTCCCCTACTTTGTAGTGTCTTAAGTCTAATGGGTGCAATGACCTCGCTTATGAGATGCCATAATTGTTGTAATAGGCCGCTGTAGCATCCGCAAGTACTGAAATGAGACTGGTTTCTGCAGTGCTGCTGGGACATGAAGAATTTGTAGCGGTGGATGCTACCTGGATGTGTCCAGTGATGGTCATGCTGCTGCTGTGCTCGGGGTGAAAGCCACTCCCAGTTGAGTTCAGGTACTGGTCAAACTCATCGCGGTCGACCTCACCCAGCAGCTCTGTCTGACTCAGCTGGTCCAAAGTCTCCAGGTGAGCCTGAGTCTCTGGTGGGGGGGAAAGCTGACCCAGGTGGCCCTGGTGCAGCCCATGGTGGATCTGGGGGAAAGATGAAGTACTGTAGTAGGAAAGCGGAGGGGGACCAGGGATGAGTCCAGCACCAGATGTGGTTTGGGGCATGTGGGGGATGTGACCTATGTGTGAGCCCCCACAGTGGATTTGGGTCTGAATGTAGTCATTGTGGTACGGGGGCGGGCTGCCCATGTGGGTGTGATTCTGGTGGTGGTCGTCTGGACCGGTAGCTGAGGAGGAGCAGGAGACAGAGGAGCTACCAGAATAATAAGAGGGGGGAACATGCTCATGGTCCATGGCGTCTAAGGGGGACATCTCAGGAGGGGTGGGCAGGCCATAGGGATAGGTGTCGAAGCTGCTGTTTGATCCAGCTGGGTCCCTGAAGCTCCGAACGCTGGGCAGAGCCGGGCTAGGATTGGAGAACCTGCCATCGACAGGGTTAGGGCTGCCCTCATCTTTGTTGAGGGGATGGCAGAGTACTCTCTGCTCAGGCAGGGCGTTCTGATCAGGGGCCAGGCCGCTCAGCAGGAAGCCGGGGTCTACGCGCTTGCAGATGCGTTTCAGCTGTTTCTTCCGGCGAGGGCGATACTTGTAGTTGGGGTAGTCCTGCATGTGCTGCACCCGGAGCCGTTCTGCTTCCTCCACATAGGGCCTCTTCTGAGGGGGGGTCAGGGCCTTCCAGGACTTTCCTGCAAAAAGAGTTATTTTTTTATTTTTTTTATTATTCACAAATAAATGCATCATGAATAATTGTTAAACTGATTTTTTAGTAATAAAATTGCAAGTTGTGTAAAAGTGAAACATTAACCATATTAAAGAGGCTGATTATGTTCTCTCACACTCTTATCATTTCTTCAACTTTTGAAATAGCCATTAATACTTCACAAATATGTTTTAAATGTTACAATTCATAATAATAATAATTATTATTATTATTATAAAAATATCAATGCATTACATTTTAAACAACATTGTTTAAGGTGTTTAAAAACACTTAACACTCAAAAGAAAAATCAGATCGTTTTTTTTTCTGTTGGCAAAAATTGTGGGAAATTTCGCCTCCCCTAAATTACAACTCTTAACTCAACTTCCTCTCTTGTTTTTACTTGTTAAAAGAAATGCATCAGTAGTGTATTGAAGTGCACATTATATGAGACACAAAGGGAACACTTTCCCATATTTTACGAAAGCATTGAACACAAATGCTAGTCTCGAACTGGCGTTAAAACGATTTGCCATGCTGCCAGATTTTGGGTTTTACAAATACACTAAACGGAACATCCTAAATAGTCTCCATTTTTTTTCTGCGCAGGTCGTCTGAACGAAAATGAGGCCTGTGAAAATGCAGGAAACAATGGCTTTGAACTTACTGTCGGCTGTAAAGTGATGTGATTATTTCATCTCTTTAAACTAGAACCAAAGTTCAATTAGGGCCTTTTGTCATGTTTTCTTTCAACACTATAACTGTCCGTTTAAGTTTTGTTTTCCTTCGGAGTCAACTTTTTAAAGAAAAAAAAAAACGTATAATAAATTGAGGCCTGAAGTAAATTGAGAGTATTTGGAATGTAAAAGAAGAAATGTATGCTCGCTTTAATTATAACCATGATGTAATTTAAAATAGGCTATTTATTTTTTCAATACATCTTAAAACTTTGAACAACTTTTTTTCTTCTTTTCTCACCTAACATCTTGCTGAGCTCGGCGTTGTGCAGGTCTGGGTTTTGCACCGCCAGCCGTTTGCGCTCATCTTTAGCCCACACCATGAATGCGTTCATGGGCCGTCTGATCCGCGGTTCCGGAGCTTTGTCCGCGGGGCTCCTGTGCGGGCCATGTCCGTCAGACACGTCCCCGTCTCCTGGAGTGCACTCGAAGGACTCCGGCCACGACGAGTACGCGCTAATGAGGGCTGCCATGTGCGCGCGCTCTCCTGTCCAAACTTCAGATCTTCGTCTCAAAGTTGTGTTGTCGAATTTAAAATCTAGAGAAAAAAAATGCTATAAACTATCTTTTAAAAAATAAACTCCTGTAGTGTATCACTCGGACAGATCAGTACAGCAGTTAGGTGTCCCTTCAGGTTTAGGAGACAGGACAGATGTGCGCATGCAGCGGCTCCTGCCTCTGACTTATGATTCCGTGTTTCCTGCTGGATGGGGGGAGCGCTTTATATTTGAGGAGCAGGTTCCAGGAGAAGCCCCGGAGGACTCTCGGCTCCTCCTTGATTGCATGTTGAGCCCCGTGAAAAAAAAAAGGAGAGAGGGAGAGAGCAGCATTTCAACACCACTAACAACTTAAAAACGACCCCACAACAAAACAACTTTCCACTGACACTTAATGTACTTTCTGTTCAGCTTTGCTTAACATGAAGCAAATGTGCAGCTCATTGTTTCTTTTCAGATGTGAAAGGCTTTTATTCACATGAGACAAAAAGTCGTTTTATAAATTTGAAATATATTTCTTATTTAGCCTCAACTCTGTTGTCATCTCAAACAGGGATTTGGCAACTTTTCTTGTCAACAAGGAAACCATCACCAGGCAAACTTATCCAACCTGTTCAGCAGTAAACGCAGACATCATGCAGGTATAACTGTAATAGTTAAATCATGTTTTCATGTCCTCTGACCTTATAAGCATGCAAGAATCAGGTGTGAAAATCTTTGGGGGAAAAAAATCCCACACAAGGGTCACGTTAGACCACCTTTCCTATATTTTAATCAACAAATACATTTAAATGCAAACATTACACTTCTGTTCACCAAGAGAGGCTAAAGCTTTTCTTTGTTTGGTTGCAGAATAAGACTCAACATATCTGTGTGTTAGGGCAGTGATAAAACCAGTGACACTCACTACAAACAAATCAGTTTCCTTCTGTGCTCAGGAGCGGGTGCATATCAAATCCAGCAGTTCCTGTTGACAGGATACTCTTGGGCTGCAGCCATGAAGTGGCTCATACTCAACTACAAGGAAGCACACACACACACACACACACACACACACACACACACACACACACACACACACACACACACACACACACACACACCTCAACAAATATTAGATCCATCTTTGTTTGCAGAATTCAAAACATCTTTTGTGGTTTAAATTTTAAATCTAAAAGTCGCCAACTTTTTTTTTTTTCTTGCATAGGAACTAGTTCTTCTCAAGCATCAAACTGACATGTCAGCTCTAGTTTTATGTGTAACTTACCCCCCCCCCCCCCCCCCCCCCCCCCCCCCTTCACCCCCTTACAGGAACAGGATACAGCACCTGAAGCCACAGATTGTGCACGGCGCAGACACATCAGTAATATATTGGGCTGTAGTCACTCTGCTGTTGTAATTTACGCTGCGCTGATGTGAAGTCAGTGAAAATCAGACACACAGCGTGTGTGTAAGACAGCAGACTGACAAAGTGTGAGACGCCCGTTTCACAACATATTCAGTCAAATTAAGAACACTCTTAGTTCATGAAATGAGTAATGGCTGTGTGTGTGTAATCCACTGTGTGGGTGGGAGCAGTATCAGCCTGCTGTTGTTCACCCTTTCAGAGTCAAAGACGTGGCTGCTGGAGACTTGAGGAGGGGTTTGGACTGAAACAGATTTCACCATGGTGACATAACTTTTTTTTATATATATAATTTACACATCAATAACAGTTCAATTACAAATTCTATTGTTGATCATTAGGGGGCAAGTCCTAACTTTTAGTCTATTGTACCAAGTTATTGTGAGCAGCATCATTATGTTCACATCAGTAACTGATAAAGGCAGAGTATAGTTTTTTTTCACACTTTAATGTGAGACTTTTGAAAGGGGGGGGGTGTCATTTATTTAAACGTGTATTTCTAACTTGGAGAGCCCTTTAAAAAAAGAGAGAATCCGTTCTCAAATTTTTTTTTTTCATGTAACCTTAAAGGAACTTAGCAAAAAATGATAGAGCATATACTAAAGCATATACTTATATTTTTACCTTCTTAACATGCAATTTTAATTCATCTCTCCTAAATTAAAATTAAAAATGACATAAGGGGACTTGTAATATAACTGGATATAAACTTGATAGTGATGCGATGTAAGCAATGTATGGAAACAGAGAAAAGACCAGAGCAGCACCGTGGATGTGCTCACAGTCTCAACAGAATGTAAAGAAATGAGCCAATCCAGGTTCAGAGTCTTACAAACCCAGAATAGTGATGAGGAAGGCTGCAATGTTTTGACGTGTGAGACTGGACAGCTGTAGTTTCCTTTTTCCTCCTTTGACTCATTCCACCCACTGTCATCGCTGAACTAGACCGACTTGTTTGAACTTCGAACTGTCGCATCTTTTGTAACCTTGTGAACAAGATTTGGTGGAGGAAAGGCTGACTGTCATCATTTTGAGCTGATGAGATCACCGTTCTCTGAAACAATTACCCGACAGAAATCTCTTCACATATTTCACCTGACCTATGAAGAAAGAACACAGCCAAACAAAATATTCCTGAAAAACTATCAGATTTATTCAAGAAGTGTTTTTTGCATCCATTAAATTGTCAACAATTGTTATCATACAAGGTGTGGACTTCTTTATTGATTTTCTTTGCGAACCATCACATTGCTTCCGTTCAGTTTTGTCGTGTCACACATCACGAAAGAGATGACGCAGATCTGAGCGTCTTTTTTTCTCAAGCCAAATAAAATTGACTTTGATGGGCATGAAGAAGAGTAAAATATTCTGTAAATAAAAAGAATCCTGATGAAGATAGGATTGGGAGGGGACATGTGTTTGGAAACAAACTGCAATACCATCAAGTTTTAGTATTTAAGAGTTGAGCAAGAATTTGTTCCAGTTAACAATGAAGTCATGTGACCGACTCGTGCCAGCTGAAAACTTGAAGGAATAACAGAATCATGAAAAGATAAATGTAAGCTTTGATGGCCGCGAACACATTTCAGACAGTTTGGAGTCAGAAAAAGGGAAAATAAAATATCTAACAGGTCGAAGGGACACAGTCTGGCCTGGAGTCAAAACCTCTCGTATGTACAGTATGCATAGTTTGATGCTAGCAGCTGGTAAATTCAGCTTAGCATGTAACCTTGATACTAGAACACTTCAGGCTTAGCTCAGATTATCACATTTCATTTTGTTTGTTTAATGTGAACATTAAACAGAATTTAAAAAGGACATTTAATTGTTTCCTGTGGAAAGTTATGTACCGAGTCTGAACGTCATTTAACAGTACAGACATCTGAGTGGGATTCATCTTCTCATAACTCAGAGCAACAAGGAAATACAGGAAATGTCAAACTCTTTAGGTCCAGTAAAAGGAGCGACTTATTATGCTCCTATTCTTGATGTTTCTTCTTCTTTTTCTTGTCCTTTTTGGATTTCTTCTCTACAAGCTCCTCGTTGTTTTCTATTATTATACAGTCTTCGTCCTCTCTGTGTTTCCTCTTCTTTTTGTGAGCAGTGACGCACGCTACAGGTGGATCCTCAGTTTGTGCATGTCCGTTTGTTAGCTCAGTATCTTTACTGTGTTTTTTATGCTTTTTCTTCTTCTTGGACGGAGGCAGCTCCTCACAGTTCTGTTCCTCACCAGAGGGGGTCTCATTCGTAGCTTCTTTGCTTTCTACCACTTTCCTCTTCTTCTTACTTTTCACTGGATGCTCCTGCTCTTGGCTCACATCATCCTCTATAACAATTGGAGGCAAAAAGTTTTCCACCACCACCTCTAGCTCATCTGACTTTTTGCTCTTCTTCTTTTTCTTCTTCTTCTTTTTGGGCTCTTCCGAGTCGTCGTGGCTGCCCAAGATGGGATCTGGTTCATCAGAAGGACTTGTCGTTTCGTTAGCCTCTTCAGTTTCTAAAGGTTCGGCAATCTGGGCCTGTCCTCGAGCCTTTTTCAGCTGAGCCATTCTCTGGGCAAAGTACTCCTGCATACTGAGAGTGCTGGTCACAGTGTTGGCGATGGACTCCGTATCCAGTTCAGAAGGTGCAAGAGTGACGCTCTCCTGTGTCTCGCCCTGAGAATCGCTGCTGTTCCCCTAGATCAAAAAAAAACAAAAGGAGAGGAAGGTGAGGATGTCATTCAGCATTTAAACAATCTACACAGAAATAGACACAATAGTGAACAGAGGATTTTTAAGTGACCGTCTATCATCACACAGAGATTAAGCAGGCAGATTTCTCGCTGAGTGAAAAGAGCCCAAAATAGGATGCTGATGTGACAATAGGTGTTAAGGGATGGACTTAAAATAAGACATATCTGACATTTATCATCCTTTTCTTACAACAATATGTAGCTACTCACATCCAGCTGTGTGTCCTTGAACTGTCGTCTCCTTAACAGCCCCCCCTTTTTTAAAAAGCTCCTCAGTTGTACAACATTCGAATGTTTAAACAATAGTGTTTGTGCCTGATGAAGATGGTCTGACCAAAAGACATCATCAATGTCAATAAAGAGTGGCAAAGTCTACTAATTATATAATATTGTTTTTTCCCCCGCATTTTTTCAAAACATTTGAAGGAAGTTGTTCCTCGTGATTCAACTCATTGAATATTCAAATGAAATGAAGCAGTTGTGTGTTTCATGTATTTGTATGATTGGCTGCTCGTTTGTGTAAAACTGGGCCGATAAAGATATAAAAAGCTTTAACACAACACTTGTAGAAAGTAGTCTTAACCTTGGTTTAACTATATGGATTCATCTCTTTGGGCTTAAATTATGATTTCATTTTACCACCAACCTACAGATAGAAATGAACCAACGGCTATAATCTGGCATATTTTACGTTCATGTTCATTATGTGCACCGTCTCTATTTTTAATAAATGACACATTTGTCACTTTAATCGTTCAGATTTTAAAGTAAAGCATTAAAACACTTCTCTTCATTGTGTCAGTGGATATTTTAACAAAACATCACGTCTTTTGTGCTACTCATCTCTTTCTTTGTATTTGGCCTTTAATCCACAGCGACACCTTCAACATCTGCCAGGCGTCTCTCCTCTCCTGACAATCCATAATGTGTGTGAGCTCATG
Source organism: Symphodus melops (assembly GCF_947650265.1). Classification (NCBI taxonomy): domain Eukaryota; kingdom Metazoa; phylum Chordata; class Actinopteri; order Labriformes; family Labridae; genus Symphodus; species Symphodus melops. The sequence goes on from NC_136691.1 coordinate 11,864,705, forward strand.
CAGATTTCTTGTGTTTGGCCTGTGGGTTATGCAACAACTAGAAGTATAAACACATTTATGTTTTATCTAATCTGGAGACAATTATTTCTATGTAAAGCAAACTGACTTTTTTCCCACAAAATTAAAAAACAACTTCATTAGTCTTTTTTTTTTCCCTCGCTGTGTTTACGTTACGCGACAGACGGACTCATAAAGTATAATAAAAAAGGAACGCTGGGTTAAGTTAACACGGAGAACAAGAGAGCAACTTCACCCACTCACTCACTTATTTTATTCAGAAACATCCAGAACACTCTGGGATTTTCTCAACAATCTTTCATCTGTGCCAGGGCCAAGGAAGCGTACCGTGTCTAAACATGGAATGGAGGACTCAAACTCGTCAAACAAACTTTCAGGGGGGTTGGATGTTGGTTTCCTGAGGCTGTATTGGTCTGCTGTACGGAAACTCTAACACAAGCTTGTTATCTCCCAAATGTTGTCACCTTTCACATCTACAGGCCTAAAGTATAGTGTCTCTCAATATAAGAGCACAGGGCAGAGATGAGGTTCTGACTCTTAATGGTGCCCAGGGATACATTTACCTGGATTTCCCCTCTGGGGATCAATAAAGTATTATCCTATGACCCTGAAGGGGCACGAATCAGGAAGGGCAGATCCTATTAGTTAAGACGATGGAGAGAGTGATAGTGTAGATGTGTTTTGGTAATTCTGGCAAAAAGAGTGTCACAAACTACCATCTACAGCCTTTAGCTGACATTATTAAACAGAGAAAACTTTACATCTGAGAATTACAACACCGTCGACATTTTACCTCTACAGCACAAACTATTTGTCACCTCAGCCCTGCGAACCATTCGTCTTCATTTTCCTAATGGCCTACTCAATGCATAATGATTCGTCCAGAAGAATACAGAAGCTCCTCCAGAGGATCGCACTAAACAATACTGTCGCTCCGCAGGTTACCTCAGACGGGGGAAGTGGACGCCTTTTTTTTTTTTTAAAGCACAAGGATTAGAGATGAAGCGCAAACAAAGGGCGGTGTCGGCTCTTCTTATAGTTTGACCTTTGAGCCTTTAAATTCAGATTACAGTGCTTGAACCTCATGACTGAGACGAGTTCACTGATGGGCTGGGAAATGATGCGGCTCGACATCCAAATGGGTCTTAAGGGATCTGATAAACTGAAATATGGACCTACAAATGAGCTGGGCATCTATGGGAGCTTACGCTTTCTTTTTATAAATGTATATAGATTTGTGTTCGAGAAGAAGCTTCCTTTAAAGCCCTACATGTTATTAGTCTTCAGCTCTTCACAGTCAATACATTTCCAGAAAGGAAACATCCAGCGCTTTGCTTGACTTATATACAGTATATTGATGTGTATTGTTCAAAATTATTGCTCAGCAAATACACCCAAGTTTTAAATGTTCCGTTCGTGGGCTTAAAATTATACAAATGTGGATTTGCTCCGTAATCTTTTTCTTTTTTTTTCTAGACAAAGGTTCTTGTGATTACCTAATTATTTGCAGAGGGTTTTTTTTGTTGCATTGTTTAGAGTTTATCTTTTTGTTATACTTTCCGTTTTATGTGAAGCTTTTTAATCTTGTAACCTGGTCAAGAATAGCGCGATAAAAATGAAAGGTGCGGTTATTAAAATAAGTAGCAATAGGAATGGGAGGAAATCTCACGGTATCGTAACGTATGATTCAATGGACAGTGATTGGACCATGATGATAACATCACTATTGGATAATTACACATTCACGTTTCCCTCATACATGTCATTAGTCCCAGTGCAAGCAGTCATGAAGGAGCGATGCGGTCATTCAAGATGGCGGGGAAATCTGTGTGGTAAACATTTTATCAGCAGGAGATGCTGGTCAGCTCAGCATGGAGGAAAAGCTAAACACTGCTGCAGACGTGGCTCTTCTTACCATGTTATTTAGTGAATTTTAAGAAAACAAAAAGAAATATAAATGATGGTGTAATATGCTCATCCTTAACCATCAGCGAGCCAATTTTTTCTAGAAGCCTAACGCGGGTCTAGAGCATCTGATCGATGCTAAATGACAAAGCAGAAAGACCTGGACTAGAGGGACCCCTAACTTCTAACAAAAGGGGATACAGCCCCTTAAAGTGAGGTGCCATTAAAAATAATTAAAAAAAAAAAATAACTTTCTAACTTCCCAAAGAAAATCTATACTCCCTGTAACTGCACAATTGCATCCTCCATGCTTCTTGGGAGAGAGGAGAAGGGGCTTAGAGCTGACAGCGCCAAACAACGTGTAACTGGGATTTGGGAAGATGGCTGGGGGCCACTTTAGAGCTGCCTGTGAAATTACTCTCCGGAGAGGGAGAGAGGGTGGGCGAGTGAGTGAGCGAGGGAGAGATAGAGATAGAGAGAGGACAGTGACTGAGAGAGAAACATCTCCTCCATCAAGGGAAAGTGGCTCAAAGTTGGTGTGCGAGTTGGTTGTCCTCACTGCCTGGGGATCTTTATTAGACCCTGATCCAACAGGAGGGAAAATGCTGTGCTGGGCAAAGACTGGACACACAAAAACGCCGATACTCACACTCACACACGGAATATGTAGATAAAAACCAACAGGTCCGCTCAGCCCTGGAGATTTTTGTTGGTGTATTTTGAGGGGTAACATGTAGATAAGGAACAACTCAACGTCAATGTTTGAGATCTTGTTTCCACATCAAACATTTTTTATTTTTTTATTTTATGTTGGACTGTTTTGTTTTTCTGTCTGTGGCACCCAGGAAAAAAGAGCTTCAGCCTTCAGGATAACACTTTAACATTAGACTAACTATACAAGCAACATTTAATTAGCTGGAATATATGAAAATGTAAACCCTTATAAATACATTATTGATCAGACTTCATCTACTCTGTTTTGTACTGTATTCAGACATTAAAGCCGTTAACTGGCGGTTAACATATGCTCCTCACAGCGGGAGACTATTCCTGACGGCGAGAAGGGGGGGCGGGGTCTCCTGAGGTAAGACGTAAAAAAAACAACAACGCCGAAGAAGCGGATGAAGCCACAGAGTCTGCGGGAAGATGCTATAATGACAATATTTGTCTTTGTATCAATGCTACCTGTAGTTCAATGTAATGACATCCATAAAAGAGTGGAGAACCTACACTCTTTTTTTTTTTATAAGAACAGATAAAGAAAAAGATAATACTTTGTAGATCGCCAGAGGGGAAATTATGCATTTTATAAATTATAACTGTAAAACCAATTACAAAATGAATCCTTCAGCCAGATATGCAGAAGACACCTTCAGAAGGGACATGTTCAATTTATGATCGATAAAATCAGCTTACATAATTGCTGGAACAAGTCAATAGTGATTGCAGCAGCAGTCCCAGGCTAAAACAGCGTGGGGTTGTAGAACACACCTATATGTAGCCATGTCTACTCCTCCTCCTCCTCCTGGACCCACAACCCCAGGAAAAGGATGCGCTCAGTGCGCTGCGTGCAGTTTTGAGATAAGGCTCCTTCGGCGGAGGAGCGGTCTGGCTGGCTATCGGGCCCTTCCTGCTCCGCGCTCTCCCCTGGCGGGGGCCGGGGCTGGGCAGGGAACACAGGGAGGGCCCACAGAGGGTCCCAGAGAACAGAAGAGGGTGGGAAGACATTCAACAGGCCGCCTCCTTCAAGACACTCCAGTTCTATCTGTCCCTGCTAATGTGGCCAATGGAAAGCCAACAGGAAGACGTGTGCCAAGGTGCCGAGATACCGAGGCCAACACATTCAGGAGGAGAGTCAGTCGAGCCAGCAGTGGGATGATGGGAAAGGTTCGCCTGAGTGCATGTGAAACTTTTCTGACACAAGATTAGCAGGAATGCTGATGGATTCCACTGGATGCAGAGTCGATTTTGAACCTTTACAGAACAAGAAAATAACCTTAACGCCTTGTGTCCAATTCTTATAAGGTTGCCCTCTTCAAATCTGTTGACGAAGTCTAAGCCTCTGCTAATTACTGAAGCCCAATCCATCCATTATTTCACTGGAATCCAATGAAGTACTTAAGTATGCAACAGTTGCCATCCCTAAATTCTAAATCAAATGGTTTAGGATTTCGACAGAGCTAAATTGATCTGCATTATGTAAATACCGCCCTTTGCTAAATGCCTCTTAAACCTTTACGGAGTTGTGTGAATTCGCACTGAAGATGTGTAGATCTCTTGAGATAAGACCAACCTTCAAACAGCTCAGTTTGCACAAGGTGTTGACACAGCACTCAATCAGCAGCACACGGTACATGTCAATCACTGAACTCTGTTGAATATTTCCATGCTGGGTTCAGAGCACATGGAGTCACGACAAAGCAATGCAGATTGCTAATATGATAATAAAAAAAAAAGCTGTCTTAATGTGCTTATGACTGGACTCTCAGAGAACGGTACATTTTTTAGTTTTCCATCCGAAAAAGTTGAGGATTTCACCAGTTACTTTGCTACATTTTCTCACCTCTGTTGTGGTTAGAAGTTCGCTGATCTGACACTAAACCGTGATCTTAAACAAACAGATGGGTCTGACGAACTGTTATACACATACTTTGATGTGCAACTAGACATTTGTAGCTTAAGAATATTTGCTGTGCCGAGTTAAAAAAATATATATAAAAGGCTTTTTCAATGTCTGGTTTGGTCTTTGTCCCGCACGGCAGATTGGCACAGGAAATTCCTTGGCTGGACATCAAAGAATCTTTGTGTACGTCTTTTCTAAATATTAGGATGTATTCTCTTCCCTGATTCACATCAAAACCCGATCATTCATTGTTGGGTGTTTTAAGGTTACAGAAATATAAGACATCTTAAGGCATCCAGAGACTCCTAATACACATTCGTCGTGGTGTTTGACTTTAAAGACACACAATAGACCTGTGGACTGAGTCACTGACAATAACAGATACATGAAGAAATGAAGAACACATTCGATGTGTGACCTCAATTTATCGCGTCACAAATCCAGCAATTCCTAATCGCACATAATCCAATTGTAATCACAAACACAGAGGACGTCCAAAATGTGCACGAGTATCTTTGTAAGCAATTCCCTGAATCACTGATACGACAAGGCTGGGGCTTACATACTAAAGGTTTGTTAACTAGGACATCCAGATCTGTTTCCAGTGCATCATCCAAATGACATGTAACGCATTACATCTTGTTGAAAAGATTTAACAATACATGTTTTGGATCAAATTGTATTGCTTAAAAATGTGGCTTTTTAAAATGAGGGTTTTTTGTATTGCTGCTGACATAAATCAAACTGTAGCAAGCCTCTTCAGACCTTCAGAGTGTGTTGGATAATTCATAGTATATTGGAGATATCGTTAAAATGTTTTCAGGTTATGCTGCTAGACTGAACCAGAGCGGTCAGGAAGTTTAATTGGTTTAGATTTGCTAAATACAGTAAATATAGCTGGTTAATACCATGAGTTGTGTATTATTGATTCATTTTTCAGGAGGTATAGAGTCACCTCCTTTAGCCTAACATGTTAATTAGCATTTGACAAAGCTGCAGTTGCTCATTAATTGTCCTTTAAAAAAAAAATGCCCGTTTGCATTATTTGCAGTTTTCCTCTTTCGATAATTTCCAGCCAATATTGGTTGGGTCTGTAATTGCATGAGTGTGCCCTCATTGTCCTGCCACAATAATAAATTTGGCGATAGTCCGGGTCTATGGATCAGGCCCTGATTAGCCAGCTGTCTCTCCCTGATGAGCACCAGAGTCCAGCAGCCCATCCTTCATGAGCATGACGTGGGTGGACAGAAAAACAGGTGGATACCTTTATTCCCTAGTAAATAAGCAAACCCTTCGCTTGACTATCAATAGTTTACAAGTAATGTCCCAGTCTCTAAAGAAATGTATATTTATCTGTGTCCTCTGAAGAAATCATTACTTTACATACAGCAGAGTAACAAAGTCAAGAAGTATAAAAGCACATCTCAGTTAAACATGAAAGCTAACATGGAGCACTAGTTTTGCTAAAGGCCGACTTTTTCTGTGTAGTTGATACAAAACATGGAAAAAATGGGTTTTGAAAAATTACACTTTGTTCCAGATGCAGGAACGTTTATCATAAGTAGCAAATGAAGACAACATTATGCATGCAGCGTGACGGCCCTGTGCTTGTTCAACATTGCTAACGTTTGCCGACAATGCCCCCCTCAAGAGCAGAGGGTTACTCCCACCTAACCCCACAGAGGGGAGAAACAGTGATTATTTTTCCGAGCTGTGATTTATTAGATTAAAGAGGCAGTGATTAAACAAGAGGCTGTGGCCATAAACAGCAGAGAGGCTTGAAATCTTTGGGCGGTTAGCTTCAGCGGGCGGTAATTACCCCGGCCCTGTGTATTCTACTTTAGGCCAGTAACTAAGAGACGGACGTCCTCTTTTTCTTTTTTGTCCTGCGCTAATCTGTAAGTGTCAGCGAGCTGGCATAGCGGGGAGGGAGCAGCCTACACAACTGCCAGGGAGGTAGGTGGTAGACGTGTGGTGCATGCGTCTTCAGCAGGAGGGGGGGGGGGGGGGTACGTTGGCGGGTCTTGTTAATTTCGGCGGTAGAAGCAAAAAGGGCCTGTCAACAAACGTGCTTAAGAAAAGAAGAGCTTTTAGTTGAGGTAATTAGATGTTATCCGAGAATGAAATGCAGCTCTTCAGCTTAACAATAAGCCCGGCGGCCTGCAAGAACACAGAGGGCAATCGACACTGCAGCAACGCACGTCTCCTCCAGCATCCCCTGTCAACAGATCAACCCCGTGAGTTGATGGACAAGCCAGCCAGGGAGTCGTTCTCTGGTTCTCCTTGGTGCTGTATTAAACTCATCTAATTATATTGTTAGTTAAACAAAGCAACGGAACAAAGCTTTGAGGAAAGAAAATCCTGTTAGTGTTTTAATAGGACTGAATCTTGACCCTGTTCTCACAGGAAACCATTTACATCAAATAGATTTCCCATCCCAAAGAGCATCAACATCTATTCCTACATGATAGGAACTAAAGACCTGAACAATGTTAACAATTTGAGCTTTATCCACATTAACGTCATGGTTTTTTTTTTTTTACATTTTGACACTGACTTCTCCGTTCACATGCAGGCTTCAGTTTCAACCTGTCAAAGATATTGTAAAGTTGCAGAAAATGTCTTTTTTGAAAAAACATTTTGCTTCTGCGCCGTCAGCAAAGTTCGCCGCTCAACTCTGCCCATCGGCTCACAGCCCTTTGTAGGCTCATCTGTAAATCGCTAGAGCCCCCAACCTGCACGGCCCCTGTCCCATATTCCTTAGATGATAGCACCGGGGGAGCCCCCCGCTGACGTGCGATCCTTCATGTGGATGACGCGTGGGCAGGAAGCATTCGCAACAGGTGCCATCCGACGAAGCCTGATCCTCGGCTCTTTGTGCCCGAGCGGGAGTGGGAGTGGGAGAGGGCGCTGGGGGTCACGCTGACCCAGGAGAAGGGTGCGCCATACCGACCGTCTGACTGGAGGGTTCAGATGTCAAAACAATCCTCGATTCAAATTATACTCAACCATTTTTCTTCTCTGACAACTTTAAGGAGTCAAGATTTAATGAACAGGTAAATATTCAAAGAGATTGATGTTTTAAACTGTCAAGTCGTCATACATGAGAAACAGCTCTGAAACTAAATTGTTTTAAGATATTAAAAGATTTTAAAGGGCTGATTAAAAGGCTGAATGGGTAAACTGAAAATAAACAAAGGTGATGTCATTAAGCCGAGGTAAAAAGAAGATAAATTAATTCCTGAGACTTAACAAAATAAAAGATTAAAAGATTTTTGATTTTTTTGGTGATATTTTAACATGCACCGATTAATTTTATAGTCATAATATCAGCACTAAGATAACATAAGACTAATATAAGGAAAACTGTTTTGAAATAGACCTTTATATACTGTAAAGAAAAAAGAAAAAAAAAAAGGAACAAAAGAATTGTATCTTCAAATTATACAAACAGCCCAAAAAGGAATGTAGAAGGAAACGTGGAGAAATACAGCTACGGTTTGTTTCCACCTTTCATCGGGGCTGGCGGCTTTAAAAAATGACTAACTTTTGTTGATGTATGAATCGGCGGGGAGTCTATTTATCAGCAGGCCCTCTGCGGTCGCCCGCTTGGGTCCCTCAAGTCACAAGCCGCGTCGCTCCCCTTTGACTGATTAATTAGCCAATCAGAGGACATTTTTCACTGGGCGGCAGAATGGTTTATTTCAGCTAATGCCGAGCTTTCGAGCAGAGGCCCGTTGGAGCCTCGTCGGCTCTTTCAGCCTGCCTGAGTGGCCGGGCAGAGGGGCAAGGGAGATAAATCAAGCCGGGCTGGCCCTCCATGTGGCTCCCCTAACTAAACCCCCTGAGGAGGGCACGGTGGTGGAGGAGCAGGGGGAGGGGAGGGGGACGCAGGACGGCCAGGGGCACTGCTCGCCCGCCGATAAGCACAGGGAGCACGGGGCTGCCAAAGTGCCTTCATTTAGAAGTGGCCGGGGCTTTTTGATATGTCGGCTGAGAGGGCCTGTCGTTTGTCATGCTGTGAGTAATTGTGTTGAGGGGCACAGGAGGAGGCAGGAGACGGAGGGGGGCCGAGTGCGTGGGATGGGTGATGGATAACAGAGAGCCGTGTAGATGGACAGGTGCTCCACCACCACCTGATAACCGCCACTGGTCAGGGAGTGTAAATAATGGGTTGAAGCATACATTTTCAGGTGGAGACAGGGCGAGGTGGAATGAGGCTGGAGGTGAAATGGTGGTCATTTATTTGTTTGTAGATAATGTTCTGTATTTAACAATCATACAACACTACTGTTAACAAAGACCTACCATGTGCTCTTATAGAGGATCATCTGCATTATAGATGGAAAAAAGGAACAAGTAAAATTAATGCTTTGATTTTCTGTTTTAATCATTGATTAATGATCGGCCAATCGTGAGCAGACATTCTATATTGTAGCCTAATAGCACATGGGTTCTGTTGTCCCCCCTTTGATTAGATCCAACATGTACTGAAGAGCATTTGGCAGGAACAATACTCTTAACTCCCATCATGGGACCTTTATGACTCAGTCAGTATTGAGTGCTTTGTATATTATGTTTCAGGTGATTTTATTCCTCTTAGATCATCAGGAGCTGTTCCTGTTTCAGTGCGTAACCATCGTCCCCGTTCCCACTCCGTATGTTGTTGTTTTTTTGTTGTCCGGTTTAACTTTGTTTAGTGAATATGAGGTGTTGTCTTTAATCCTCTTGTGATGTGCAGGGATTCAGTGGCAGAGGTTGTTTCTAGGCTTCAGTTAGTTATCTTACTCCTGAGTATAAACGCATCTTTGGAAGCTACGGAGGCTTCTGGTTCCATATGCCATATGTCTCATCTTAGCTTAACTTTTACAGAGCTGAGATTGAAGGCAGCCCCACTTCTGATTAAAATCTAAAAAATGTTCTTAAAATAACCTTTTGTTTGCATTTACTGCTCAATGGTGGTTGGCTTCTTTACATTGATATGAAACAAACATCTGAAGCTATCATCGATTTTAGTTTCACCTTAACTTTCTTGAGTGCAATTTATATCCTACATATATTTTCCCCATTGGAATGTTTACTTGGAAGCTCCACCTGCAACACAGCTAAAGTTGGGAAAAGAGGGCTATCTCTAAAGGACAGCTGTTTAGGTAAAACCACAATGGGTGAGATTTAATGGCATATTAATTAGGAAGTTGATCATATTTCACATGTACTGATATGCTCTTTACCATCTCGTGCTGCCTTTGATGCAAAGAGGCATGTAGGACACAAGTGTGTGTGTGTGTGTGTGTGTGTGTGTGTGTGTGTGCGCGCTCTCTGCCTGTCTGGGTTTCAGGGAGCGTTGTGAGCAGCGATAAGAGGCGAGCAGGAAGCACATCACTGCTGAGGAAGGAAAACCCCAGCAGAGGGGGACCAGTGGAAGGGAGGCTGGAGAGACAGCAGTGGGTGGTGGAAGATTCATGAGTGGGAAGGAGGAGCAGGTCCAGATTTGGTCAAGTCTCCCGGCCTAACCTTGTCAGGATGCAGATATGTGATAAGGGGACATGTGTACACCCCTGTACAGTCCCTAATGTCGATTTAGCCAATGGCTAAGAATACAGCTCTTTTGGGTATTGCGATGTTTGCATGTGTGCATCTTAAGGTGTGATTGTGCTATAACCGTACGGTAAGCACAGATCAGGGTGCACAAAGGGTCACTGCCAGTGTGACACACACACACACACACACACACACACACACACACACACACACACACACACACACACACACACACACACACACACACACACACACACACACACACACACACACACACACACACACACACACACACACACACACACACACACACACACACACACACACACACACACACACACAGGAGATCACGCTCAATGCATAGAGCTTGATTGGTCCATCACCCTCTTTACCTCTTCCCAGCAAGGCCTCATGGGAAGCCATTGTGATTGTGTTCAGTGTTTTCGATACGCTCAATGGTGTCCCTCCTGGCTGAAAAATAACAACCCATAACCAAACGATTAGGGAGAAAATGACGGTGTGTATTGCTTGCATTTCCAATGTTAATCAGCTGGGAAGCAGCAGTAGCCATTGTGATGTTATGGCTCGGCACCTTTGGGGGGAATAGAGAGAGCTTTTTTTTGTGTGCAATTTATGGATTTTAAGATGCCAATTTCTTCAAGCTTCATGCTCGAGATAAACCGAGAAAGTCAGCGAGAGGTTTTTCTGTGTCTCAAAGTCCAGTCATCATTGTGCTGCTGAGGTCTGTGTAGGATCAGCAAAACTTGTAACACCAAAAACAACACTTTGTAAAGAAGGCCTTTCAAATTGTATAGTGTTTCATTGTGCTTCCTTCCATGTCTTTATATTATGTTGATGACGATGATAATGTAGAAAACATCTGTTATTCAAAAACCTCTGATATCTTAAAATGTTCTTGTGTGTACTAATGAGTTCTTAAAATTACATTACTCCTGATTTGACATTATTTTCATCTGATTTACAATCAGAACTGGTTGTATGAATCAATCACAACCAAAACATGTTACAGAAAAAGAAAATAAAGCGCAGAGACTAACTCTGTACTTTGAGTTTTCCAGGTTTTTGTTTTGGATAAGTAAGCCAAAGAACTAGGCTGACCTGAAATACAGCTTGCACCTGCCTCGGCCTGGAAGCTACAAAAGCATGAGAGGCAGCATAACGCCAAATGGCACATTGCCGTTTGAAGTGACTGACTGCTGATGCCAAAAGCAAAAAAAAAAAAGACAACTTAACTGCATGTGTCATCATTTCAAGTTTCTGCACATCTCACCCCAATTTGGATTTGCCCTTAATAATGCCCTGTGGCATCCTAACTACCTGATGAGAGCGCTCCGAGACACCGGTACAGAGGAGGAGAAGTGCAAAGAGAGGGTAAGAGTGCAAATCCTTTAACTGGATTTAGGTGCTCTTGCCACCAACAGTTGCCTGTTGGCGTTGTTAAGGCCGCACGCTGTGACATGGCTAATTTAAGGCCACGGGCTGCTCAGGACCGTAGGAGTCCTGAAGGAGCAGCAGGGTCACATGATGCTGCAGCCACTGATGGAGGCGTCAGCACAAGTGGTCATCTTTAATTATCAACACAGAGGCGATAAGCTCAAGCCACATGGCCAGAGGAGTGTCACCTCCCCTCCTGTGCAAACTTGACATTGACTGGGTGATTACAGAGCACCGGCCTTTATCTCAGTCTATCAAAGCACTGCTTCACTGAGTAAAGACTTATTTAAACCTTTGATCAGAAATATGGACCGCACACATCCTTTGTACCTGGATAAACTGATGTGGTATGACGGATATTCGTTTACCTCACAATCATATAGACGGTCCTAAAGTTTGATTATAAATCTGTCTATGAAGAGAACTCTGGAAATATGGAGATTAGTTCCACTTTAGGGCTTTTCATCCTGTCCTTCCTAACCAACATGAAAGACTGTTTTTGTCGTTTAGATTCTAAACCAATTGTCTTATGCGGGGTTGTTTTTTGTTTTTTTTTTACATGTCCATGTCAGGGTCTTTTGGATCAGTCTGATTATTTCAGTCTTATTTGTACAAAAATGTATGACCAATAAAATGTTTTTGTTTTTTTTAAAATGTAAAAGCTTTTCTCTTCATTGATGAAACTAGAGGTCTCATACCTGCTCTTGGTCTTTGGCAGATCTTCCCCTCTTCCCAAAGATACAGTTGAGGTCTGTTTCAGTCCGGGAGGACAGATCCTTTCCTGAAAGAGGCAAACCAAAACCAGAAAAACAACATTACTTTTATAACCAAGCACCAAATTTCTTTAAGGATTCATTACTCTCAGAGATAGAGAAAAAATGCTAAAAAAGATCAAATAAAAACACTCATTACTTGGTCGCACTAATGCCCTTTACTTTTGCAAATGTACCGAAAATGTGACCAAGGCACCTTCTTTAAGACACTTCCTGTCCAAGATTTTATATAAACAAAACTTATGGAGAAATGTTTTGACCAGGAATCCTGTTGTAGCTGCATGCGTGCGCTTGTGTGTGTGTTGAGGTAGGGGATAAAGGGTGACCGTGTATTGAGTAAAAGAAAAGGGAGGTTTGGGTCTTGATCCTAGGATAAAACAGCAAAGATAAATAAACGGACTAAAAGGTCCACCACGCCTCCGGATTCCCATTTTCAAGCCGGCCTCAAAGACTCCTCCAGCACACAGTGGCCCGTCTCGAGCCTGGGTCCTGTTCGTACAGCTGCATCCTCTTCCTTCAGCGCGGCTCTGATAACATTTGGTTATTTATTGCTTTTAAACCTCTATCTCCCCTGCTCTTGGCTTTGAAAGTCGCTGCACGGGCAGGTCTAAGAAATAAACCAAGAAAGTATGTTCAAAACTCCAACAAATGAGGGGGGGTGTCTGTGGTGTTTATCGAGCAGTGAACTAAGGTCAAATGTAAAATTATGTCCAAACTGACCTTTCCTCTGTTTGTGAGAGGAAGTACCTGTCAGAATTCTCAGGCCTTTGGGTGAAAGTGCAAACACCAGGGTTGTGATAAAAAGGAGCCTAACGCCACTTTTCCCATAAACCTTCAAAGGTGCCTGGATACCGTGAGGCTAACGTGTTAGTGAATACACACCGGTTTCCAAGGACACAGTTGAAATGGCAACAAACCGTCAGTACAGATAATTACCATTAAAAACAAGAACAACAAACAATCCTGGAGATTCTCTGGAGAAAAGACATTCATAAAAGTTACATTTTAATATAAAACAGAACTAAATGTAATGTTATCATTTGTTTTTATTTTATTTATAATTTTTTTTTTTATATAAATCACCAAAGCCAACCACACACAGCAGCAGACGGAGCTGTAGTTCAATTCTGCAGCAGCCGCCCTTGCTTCAGTGACAGGTGATAGATAGCGGCAGCAATTAAAACTGGGTTACTGGTTTATGCTGTGGGCTCTGGACCTACGCAGCAGAGATTTTGGTGCCTTTCCCTACAAACAAAGGCCATCAATCCTCAGCGCTGGCAGTGAGGGAGCCAGCATGAACGGGATATCGATTAAAAAGAAGCATGCAGGAGCATAACAAGGAGGACCTGAGATGTTTCAGAGGTTCTTTAAAATGCTCCTGTGGCCATGACTCCTGACGTGATAATGCAATTTAGCTCAAATTAATGACTATTAAAAAATCCATTCACGAGCGCTCAGGGCTAATAACCAATCAAATCATTTCATTCTAAACTCTCGCTTGGATTATCTGGCGCATAAGTTAAATTACTTTATTTCCTATACGATCCTAGGGTTCACCTTTGCCTGCACTCTTGACATCCCGCGTTATGGGAGTCGTTCCTGACTTGTTCAAACTCTCATATAACGAGCTTAGCAACACTAAATCTATTACCAAGCCTTAACTTGGCAACGGCTTCACAGGGAGAGAAACTTGCTCCCTAGCAGCCCAGTGGCAGCCTGCAAACAGGCGGGGCAGGATACATGTTTCCAGGTAACTCCTCGCTCGCCCATGTCAATCCAGACCACAAGCTGGACACAACAGGAGGAGAAGATGAACACAATATTAGAGGAAAAAAACAAACAAAAAAAACATGTCGATGTTTGTCCATCTCTTTTTTTTTTTAAATGACACAAACGTTTCCAAATTTAAATATTTCAGAGCTGACAGTTTGCAAAGTCGAGGCCCGTCAGAAAACTTTAGGCAGGAGGAGCACTTATTCTCAAGTTTCCGATTAAGTTCAGACAGAAAGTACCAACGTTGTGTCAGTTACATGACAACAAGAAGACAAACAGGGTTACAGCGGTGTCATGTTGCCAAAGACAGTTGAATAGATACATGAACACCATCACGCACTGTCCTGAGATTCAACTCCAAAACATTCCATTACACATTAAACACAGTCTGAACATGAAGAGAGAGAGCATATCCTCTCAAGTAGCATCAGATGCTACCCTCTTTCTAGTCGGCCCTGATCTTTAAGCAGCTGCTGGTGATAATGGGAAGGATCTCTTCAAATGGATTAGAACTTAAAGTCCAACCGGATCAGGTCTTATTAGTTCACGCCACAAAAGGTACAGGTCAGAGGTCCAAATGCATAGAGGGCAAAAGAGGCTCGAATTCCTCAGCTCGACCAACACATGCAGTACATCCTCAGATGTAAAGCAGACAACACGGCTGCACAAATGAGGTATTTTGAGCTGAAGTTTTGAAAGGGAGCGGCGTTGTTACACTGGTCCTATCTGCACACGAGTGTTAGATATTGCGTCTCATATTATCGCAAGCTGCATCCATTATATATTTACTGCTTTTCTTGATGTAGTGCTTTATAAAACTACATGTATAATTATTATGAATTTCAGTTGCCCCTTGTAAACAGTACACCACATTTGCTCGTGTACAGAATGTGAACAAGCTGTTCAAATGAAATCATAATACTCAAGAGGCTCATAGACTTCATTCACAGATATGGGTATTAAGAATGTGCCGTTATACCCACAGTGCTTAACAAGCTGAAGTGAGACAAGCGAGTGTCAGGGCGTTGTAGACCCCCTTGTACCTCGTCCGGCTATGCAAGTGACAGAGAGGAAGATAGAAGCGGGGTAAAAAAAAGAAGGAAAAAAAAGTGTGCTGCATCACGCTGCCTTGCTCGCGGGAAGTTGAGATCCTCCAATAGGAAATAATTTTTTTTTAAATAAAATAATGAATCAAGCTGATTTTGTTTCTGACGTTAGAAGTTCAAGGAAGGACATACACAGGTCATAGATGAGGTGTAGATAAGTTCATGTCACTTCATTAAGATGGCCAAAACATGGTCAGAATTATGAAGCACTCAAGAATACTGACACATTCAGGGTAAAGTTTTATTTGACATTTTCATCATGACTATATAAATGGACTCCAGTACTAGAGAGACATCCAACTAAACCACTGATCCACAGCTGGGAAAAAAAATCTATTATTGAAATGAACTTTACAAAACTGCTCTGCAGGCAAACAAATCCAACTTTCCAAAGCAAGTGTTGTAAATGTTCCTGATAACAGTATGAAAGAGAGCCAAGTGTGATTTAACCTCTCATATAAAAGTGGTTAAATGATGCAGACTCTTAACGCGGCCAAAAGTTTTAACTCGAGTAAAAATGTGTTGTTACACTGAAGTTGTGTGGCCTCAATAAACTGTGAACAGAGAGGGCAGGAAGGAGTTCTCATCACACACCCCTCATGTCCATACTTTGTGTCTTAAGTACGCAGTGAGGTGCGCCTCATCCATCAGGGACTGTGTCTCTTTTTGGCTCCTGCCAATTTAAGCTCACAACAACACGGTGAGAGGAGCTGGGTTAGAGCGTGACGACACGTTTTATCAGAAAAGGTCATCTGAGGGGGGTCACACAGACACTGGGAGGTTGTTATTTTTGGGGGGCCAGTAGATGGACATGCCAGATGCCCCAAACAGGAAAAGGGAAGTTGCTATTGAATGACGTAAAATGTCAAAGTCTGTTCCAGGTGAGGTAAAAGTTAAGACATGTTGTTTTTACAGAGTATGCAGACTTGAAGAAGTACGTTTAATCTCAAACGCTAAAACTATTATGGATTTATTACTTTGACAAATTGCAAAACTTTCTTAAAAAGAAACGACTTTCCAACTGCTGTATTTGTTAAAAAAAAAAAAAATTAATTATAAAAAATTGAGAAGCTAAAGATCGGATTAAATCTAAATCTTAAACAAGCCAAGTGAATTATAAAAAGGGCAGGGAATCTTTGGGTGTCTCATTTGATTCTTGGGGACGCGATTCGACTGAGATTCTGGATTCAAAGTCTATTTTTGAACAGTTGTATACTTCAGGATCTACTCCAGTCTTACTTACTTAAAGAGCTAGCTTTAGCACTTAGCACGGAGAGACTAATTAGCATAAAAAAACTAACTCTTTTTGGAAGTCGTGAATCTGTTAAAAAAAAAAAAAAAACCTCTGAAGAATCTCTTTTTACATAAATAATGTTTTTTTCCCCCACCTCTCCTAATAAATAATCTAACGGTCGTATTTCAAATGTGTTCTGTTATTTACTTAACGTTGCTTCTGTTCCACAGCAAATCAGCAGTAAAATATGAGCTAGTTGGTTATTCATCTGGATCCAGTGGTCCTGAACACTAAATTCCTGCTTCATTATCAAGGCCTTGACCTTGACCAGCAGATCTTGGCGTTCATGACGTCTAAAGAAGTAATGAAAGCCGAAGGAAGAGTTATTAATAACCTGCCCTGGCAGTGACCGGGCCGACTGACCCAGCAGGCTGACAGACCCTCTGATCAACATCTGTCTTCTGATCCAAACGCTCAAAAGGGGAGGCTGTCTGTCCGTCCGTCTCTTCGGACTGTATGAAAGCCTCAACACTTCAAAGAAGAATGCCCATGCAGGAGTTGTTCATGCAAAAGGTGCAGAGCATAATAAATAGTGATCTGTCCTGACACAAGCTCATTCAAACAGATGGACACATGTTAGAAAGAAAAAATGATATTTTTGACATGGCTTCAGAGTGAATGATTGCAGGGTAAGTCTGGGAGAAGAGCTGCATGCAGTTGGTGACATGTTAAAATATCACCATGCAAGCTGAGTGCTTATATGGATTTGAATTTGCAATATAGTTTGCGTCTTTTCCTCTTGATGCACGTTTTTCTTTGTAGCCTTGAACCATGCAAAAACGTTTTCTGGAAATAAAAATGGAAAAGCAAACGCGCAGTGTGCATGATTATCGCCACACTCGGCAAAGTTTAACCTGCCGAAAACATGAACCCACCTTTAGTGAACTTCATGTAATGGACCCTCTTTTTGGACGTTTTGGACTTTGCTTCCAGGCTGAATCCTTTCTGCTCCTCTGATGACGGTTCTTTCGCTGAAAAAGAAAACAGAACAAGTAACACAACTTGGTCACTTAAAATAGATGCTCAGAATTTCTCTTTGTTGACTCAGATAGAACAGTTATCTTTGAGATCAGCGATGATGAAGGTGCTTATTGTATGGCAGCGACTGAATCTGAACGTTGCAGTGCAGCCCCCTCTACTGACCAATAGAAGAATCAACCAGTATTGTTAAGGTTACAGTTTACAACAAACTTAAATCAATGAAGGTATTGTCTTAAATATGACGAGTAAGGTTAGTTTCTTGTGATGCCGTTTAAAGGGCTTGGTAAAGCCCGAAATATAAAATCTACCCAAAATGTTATGAAAAAAAGAAAAACAAAACCCAAAATGTAATAACAGGACGATAATGTAACAGAATCCTGAGCCCAAAACATTGAACAAGTTGTTACATTATTAGGAGAAAAATATTCTGCCTGCCCCATAATGTAATAACTGACCCAAAATGTAAGCACTTTTTACATGGAACAACTTGTTACATTTTGGGGCAAAACATGATTATGTTTTGGGGTCAGCATTTGTTATATTAACGACCAGTTATTACATTTTGGGTTTTGTTATTATTTATAACATTTCAGGTAGTTGTTACATTTCGGGCTTTAACAGGGCACAATAGCACTCAAATAAAGTATAGTAAGTGTTTGCATATGTATTTTGTATTCTATCGTAAGTGTATTGTGTGCTTTTTTTCCTCTTTTTCAAATTCTAATTTTATTGCCTTTTTGACATCATGACCAGGGAAAACTAGCCTTCTGTCTTTTTTTTTAAACCATGTGTAATCATGTTTTTTATGAAACTGTCCCCTTTTAAATAAACTAATACTAAAACACCTACCACACAAGTTCTTAACCTGATTGAACAGTGCAAAATACACTGTATAAATGTCTGTACATACCAGGGCTGTTGTTTTGACCATGGCAGTTGTTCAGCTGAGCGAGGAGCTCATTGAAATCATCTTGGTGGGCAATCCAGTTATCCTGTCAACACATCACATCTCAACACAACAGAATAAATAAAAACACCTCTGGATCAAAAATAATTCTCTGTGAGGAATGTGCGCTCACCTCATAGCTGGCACTAGTCCCAAGACCATAGTTATTGTTTTTAACTTTCACTTTGATGTGGTCAGTGGAGCCCTGCTCACTTCTTCCAAGACCCTGAATAATGAAAAGAGAGAAAGAAAAAAACCCCCATTATGACATGGATGTGGATCATGGATTACTTGGATATCAGAGACGAGGTTACACACTTACTTTGCCCTTTGACCAGCCCATACGCTCCAGCATCTTTTGGCCAAACTTGGAGTCATCTTTGCTCCAGGCGCTGTTCCTGGGGTCCACAGACCACTTCTGTTTCCTCTTGGCTGGAGAAAGAGAGCAGCAGTGTCGTTACATTTCCATAGTTTACTCAGGTTCTTCTGTGCAGACACACACATGAGAATTAGCCTGCAGAGTGATGCTTTTCTTTAAATAAAAAACTGAAAGTCTGACTTTCTTGTTAAAATGATCCAATAAGATTTCACAGCTTGAAGTTGTGCAAACTTCAGGTTTTTTTTGTTTTGTTTTTTAACAAGTTGACATGTGCCAGTATCCAGAGTGAAATAAAGTGATGAATAATGTATCAGTCTTTGTTACTTGATTGGATTTAAATCTCTACACAATTCATGTAAGCTTTCACCACCCAATCAGTAAAGCATGAGGACAGGTCTCTCTAATCAAGCTTCAGTGTCCGTTGTTATTTTTAGTAGCCTCAAATATAACTCTAATTATAGAGGCCAGCCATTTCATTACAGCTATGACCTCAAAATAAGAACACCAATCTACTTAATACACAAGTGTATCAACATTATAACTTAATAAACAGCAAAACATGTGAATGACATAGTATTAAAAAATGTTCTTTTAACGGTTATTCTAAACACAAATCTTTACATGTGATTGATCAACTTCAAATGATCCTCTGGAGGCCTACACAACAATGACAGTAGGTAGACAGGCATATATATGCGAATATATACAAATAATATCACACGATTAGATCAAACAATAAAATAAAACCAAAGAATCATATGATTGATCTAATCCTATAACAGTTTATTACAAGAGACGCTCACTGGATACACACATATGATGACATTTTGGGCAAAACAGGAGGCTAAACGTAAACTCCTGTCAAGTGACTGCAGTTAAATAAAGCAACGACACGTGTTTAGCGACTGACAGAGCTAACGACGATGCTACTGCTAGCTGACCAAAACCTTTAAAACCTACAAATAACTGGAAATCTTCAAGAGAAACTTTCTTCACAGTTGGCCGTGGAGTTCCTTTGCGAAGCCAATACACAGTAATTCACGTTTTAACATTTGTGAAAAAAGGAAATATTTAGACAATAAAAACGACAAATGCACTCACGTTCAGCAAGCATGGACATCTTGGGGTCCTTAAACAGCTTGACGGAAGTTGAGACAGGTATCCAAACAGTGCCTGAGTGTTTTAATCGTAAAAGCCGCTTTTAAATATGTTTTGTAAAAATAAAAAAAAGTCATTCACATGGATGCTGTATTGTGTTATTATTTTAAATGTATACCATCAACATGATTGTATAATTTAGTTAACTGCTGTAATTAGGCCTATTGTGGTGTAACTAGGCTCTAATTTGTGTATATTATTTGACTTCAGTCTGAACACTTCGGTCTTGGATTAATTTAGGAAGCTTAAAAGCGAGAAAGGGTAAGAATGTGTGGATAATGTGTTTTCACTTCACCTTACATCCTTTTTCGAACGAGTTCAGAAAGACGAGATACTTTATTGCAGAAATCATTCTGCCATTTGTGTTTGTTTTGTTTGCAGCTTTATGTTATTTATTTTTATTTATTTATTTTGGAAAAAAGAATTCAAAATTGAATTAAATGATTATACTCGTCAGTAGAGGGCGCCCTCTCACCATACAACAAAAGCTTGAACACGTGTAAACGTGCAGGGTCACCATAGATACATCTATGAACCCCACACTTCATCCCGACTGTACAAGGTTTGATGCTGATGAATTGATGTGAAGTAAATATCATATCTATTTAAAATATATGATGAACTCTTAAGACAGGGTCAGCCTTATTACAATTTTGAGTTGTGAGAGGTTGTAGAATTATATGAGTATAAAATCCTATGTTATATTTTATATTTTCACTTTAAGACATAACAAGTATCTATCTGCAATGTAGCCATTACAATAAGCCTATAGTGTATAACAACATAAATTACAAAACGTGTATTACCTTTGAAACAAGGATAGACTTTAATATTAATTAAATATAATACAGTAGACTTTAATGTAATTTAAAGAATAAATCAAGTTTAATTCCTGAGGTTTATTTTCACATTTCCACCTATTATGTATCCATTATCAGCAAATGTGAGCCCACTAACTTATCAGTCTTCATCCAAAGCTAAGCAAATATTTAGCCAGCCCAACCAAGGCATTTCACAAGTTGTGCTTTTCTCCAATCCGATGTCATAATGTTTTGAACGTTTTCCATGGAGCGTGTAATACTCCTACCTCCAGCTGTCTAACAGTTTTAAGATTTAAACCCTTCTACTGACAAAAGGTGCTGCGACACATTTACTTAAAAACATCTCTACATAATGCAGAAAAGTGAAACGTTAATTACATTAAATAATTGACAAGCATCCTTCGCTCATTTCAAACTAGTGCTCCAAATTCTTACATTAAAATTAAATGTATTTCTTCCACTCCCAGAAAAATACACTTTTAAACTTAAACATATGTGCAAAACTCAAAGGCAGAAGCTTCAGCAACCACAAAGGGAACAGTGAAATGTTGACCAACTGGATCAACATCATTTTTGGAGACTTCTTATGTAACTTAAAGTAATAAGGAACAGTGGCATGACTTAAAAAGACCCAGTAACAACACGTTTTTCAATGAACAATTAATTTCTATTTTTGATAAGTAAAAGTGTTCAAAGTTCAATGGAACATTTCTGGTTATGTGTGGTTGTTTTGCAGTTGTAAGAATGAGTGTCCTTGAGTTGCGTATGCGTTATAAAAGCATTCCAGGAACATTTGCCAGTTCTATTAAGAGGAAGAAAAAGAGTCAAGTCCAATGAAGTCAACTTTATTTATATAGCACATTTATAACAGCCAAGGTGGACCAAAATGCTGTACAGGAAGTTAAGCAAAATACATTACATCCAAACATCATCAAAACAAACATAAAAATATACTTGATATGAGACTATGAGTTTACAATTGTTTTTGCTTATGGCCAAAACATGGAAGACATTTTTCATTTATATACAAGTTGTCCAAAAAAATGGTTAAAGTTTAATAAGTCAAGTCATAAAATCAAGTTAGGGATAACAGAAAGGATTTAACACTAATCATAAGCATTTTAAATTGCTACATCCATTCTCAGCTTGGAGGTTTTAAGGGTTAGAACCAAATTGTAACATTTTATATGTGTGTGTGGTTTTATTAAGTATTGACAGCGGTCAACCCCTCCATCCGCTATAGACATTGAATATATAAACCACTATTCACTTTTTGCATACACATGCCAGGGAACCCTGAAGCGTATACGCTAAGACACTGAAATCTTTGACTGTACACCACCACTAAGTCTTGTTCTTTTTCCAAAGGGATTAAAGTGAGCTGCTGCCCTAGAGTCAGATAAGAGTGAGTTTCTATAAAAGTCAAAGGATGAATTGTGAGCAGCCTAATCTGACCCCAAATCTGTGGTTAAAGTTACCACCTGCAGCATGGGATTAAAGTGACGTTGTGTAGCAGTGTCAGAAGCCTGAGAGGGATCAGTGAAAGACGCTGACAATACAGTTTACAATATTGGCTGGTATCATCTTGCCATTAAGGTTTTTTTCAATATCTTCTTTTTCACTAGCCCTGACTATGTCATGGTTTGGTTCTGTTTCATCTTGTTTTAGTTTTCGTTCTGCCCTTAGTGTTCTATTTCTTTCCTAGTGTTGATTGTTTCCCTTGTGTGCTTTAATGTTTCATAGTCTTGTGTTTCCCTGTGTCCTCCTATGTTGCCTGTTAGTTATTTCCTGTGTTGTGTTTTAAGTCTAGTCTTAGGTGTTTCTTGTTTTATTTTGTATATCTGGTTTTGGTTGTGTTGTCAGTGTTGGGTTTTACTTTGTACTTGTCCTCAGTGTTATGGTCTTGTGTTCTTTGTTCCTTGTGTTTCCCTCCTGTCTGATTACCCTGATTGTCCTCACCTGTCTCGTTAGTCTCACCTGCGTCTGATTACCCCTTGTCTATTTAGTCTCTGTGTTTTCCCTGAGTCTGTTGTTGGTTCAATGTCTTTTGTCGTCCGTTTGTCTTTTGTAGTGGTTTGTCTCTCTGCTCCTCGTTTTTGGATTTTCTTTGTTTTTGCTTGACTTGGTTTCTTTGAAAGTTTTGGATTTATTTTAAGTAAGTTTTGTTTTGCCTTTTTGTTTAATAAATATTTGTGCACTTGGGTCCTCCTCCCCTGTTTTCTACCTCACATACGTGACAGACTGATTTTTTATTTTTTTTTAAGTTACAGCTATTACAGATTGAAAATGCACAGGTCAGGGGTCTGAACTCAACGTATGTAAAGGTCAAATGTTACTCAAGATCAATGGCTTGTGGATGATTGAATCTCAAAGCTCATTATTTTGACTAGAATAGATTTTTCTGCCAGCACAGTAAGAGCTTCTCTTGACGATTGAAGCATCTTGGAGGCCATTGAATGGTATGCAAAAGCATTTATTATTCAACTAAAGAAGGTGAACAGCTTCTTTTTGTGTCCTTCAAAAGGTACACATTTATACTGCATGAAACAAAAAATCTAAAAAAAACAAAAACAAAGACACCCCAATTTTACAATAGTACATATTTCAAGTTTGGAACCTTCATATAAGAAGTGGCGTGGTTTTTTTTCTGTCATTATGTAACAGCAGTTAGGAAAAAAAGTATTTCTACTGTAAGGAATGATATAGAGACGACCCTCACATTATTCTTGAGGCTAGAAGGTGGGAGGAGGAAGGTCAGAGGCCTTGTTGTTGCCATGGCAACACCTCTCCATGTGTAGTAACAGCTGTGAGACAGAGTGTTGTGGCATTTCTGGAGCACCGCCCAGCCCCCCTTAGCCCCTTACCCGCTGTTCCCCCCTATCTTTCTTGTCTCAGCCTTCACTTTCTACTCTGACCTAATGTAAGCTGCTTGCTGCACACTGTGTGAATCTTATTACACGAGGACGAACAAAACACTGGGGCCCAGGCCACTGAGGGAGCTCCCTGATTGGTCGATGGGAGGCGGGACTGCAAGTGCGGGAACACACCCATCGAGACTTCTTACATAACAAAGCTCCTTTAATTGAGGCAGAGAAAAATGGGTGGGGGGGGGGAGCTACATTTCACAGACCTCTTTGTTTCAGTTTGGCTTGGACAGAATTCAAAAAACCCCAAAACATAATCACATGTTATGTGATCATATGTGGCAATATTTTGGAATGGAAACAATCTAACATGAAAATACTGTACATGTTAAATGTGACATGTTGACACTGGTAAGGAATCCAGAGTAAACACTCACTTTCAAGAGTTACAGGCTTGCAAAGGTAATGAACAGGAGGACTTGCATTCCCAATGAGAATTTACTAGGACCTATTCAAAACAGGTTTAGCTGTTGAAATGATTACATTTGCAATACAGAAACTTCTTTCTTAAAAAGACCTGCTTGGCAATTATTGTGTGCTTACATGGTTAATAAAACACTGAAAACTGCATCTTTTTTGTCATTTAAACAAACGGGCCACTCTTCTTTTTGGGCTAAGATACTTTTGAGAAATGTCTAAGGACTATGAACATTGTTTGGTTTTCTCCTGTTATATAAGATGTAAAATCTGCTTAAAATAAAGACATGGTTTACAGAACTTCTCTTGGTTGTGAGAACTGTATGAAATCGCTCCTACTGTATGAAGCTCAGCTGCATTCAGTGTCTAAAGGTTTGGTTAGGTGTGCAAAGAGATAATCATTTTTCATTCCAACTGGACTGTAAACCAGCACTTTTACTCGCATACATTGTCAGATGATGATTAGAGATAAAGCGAGCATTCTCTCTGGTCAGAGGCACGTGCCGGAGATTGACCTGAAAATGCCCTCAAGTTTTGCTGGATGAACGAAGTCTGCTGGTCGTGTCTGCCCTCTGTGTTCTTTCCCTCTCTGCAGCAAGACTGCAAAACAAAACCAAACAAGGTCACCTGGAAGAGCTACAATTACTGTTACAGAGAAATTGAAATAGGGCCATCAGGCGTGTGGTGAAGGACACTGCTGTGTCAGTGGTTACACTTTATGATCCCATCAGCTTCGGTTTGTTGCATTTATCGATGTGCTGAGGAAGGCTTTTACACAACAGCATCAACACTGTCATCGGTATTTAGTGTCTGCGCACTTGCAAAATGAACCCTGTTTCACTGTTTTCAATAATTTATGGGAAACACTTTTTATATTTTACACACTGTAAAAGAAAATTAACAAAGGAACCAAAAAAGCAGAGGATTCTCTGGCACAAGTTTTACCAACTGACAAAGTGTACAAAGAGTGAAAGGCTAAGAAGAGGTGGCCTTCATCAGTGTCATGATGAAGACCACAAGCCAAAACGCGTCAGTATAAATCGTGAACAAAGGAACAAAAAGACGGTTCAGTAAGACGTAAAGCCAAGAATGTGTCTGTTTTATTGCATCTCTTCGGCCAACTTTACCATGATTTTAACATTTGAATGATTCTTGGGTTAGGTTTAAATACCCTAATCCTTATTAAAACAATGAATGAAACGTCTGGCTATTACCCTATTTACATCCCATACAAACACATGCCATTTCTATTTCCAGATTCTGCATAAATATAATATAAGGGCAGGAGACAAGATTTAGATATTAGAAGTCTTCTGGATTTGCTTGTGGAACCAGTATTATAGTAGTAATATCCCTTACAGGTGTGTCAGTGAAAACAATTGATATTGGGGGGGAAAAGACACACAAAAAGGAAATAATGACAGAAGGTTTTTAACTGCTTGATCCACAAATGTCAAGCCAACCATAACTGAATGGTTCCAAGACTGGAAAACTTGTATAAACTTTACAATTTTAAAACCCTGCTCTGTAAACTGACTAATAGAAAATAACAGACCCAAAATAAGGTTTTTAATACCTCTTGTGTAATGGTAGCTTTTAAACAACAACACAGTCAGTTGGGATGGCGTTCGAGGGGTTTTCATATTGATATGTACTTGAAATGTATTAAGGGGAAATTTACACTTTATTGATAAATTTGAGTTATGGCATTCACAAGGTGTTCTGACACCTGGTAGTCAAATCTAACATTCACATTCAACTCTTTGGTTCTTCTCCAGGTTACATGATATTGTCACGTGTTGTGACCTCAGCTAAAGCTATATTTAAAACAGATTAAGAGGTTTTACCTGCCAGGAGCAGAAGCTCATGTCTTCACACGCTGAGCTGAAAATAAATGTCTCTCTACATACCTGCGTTTTTGCTAATATCTGCATCCAGACAACACGTGTTTCAACCTGTTCTTAAACAATACAGCTTGACTGTCCTTTTTTAACCATCCTTGTCAAAAAGGTGCAGGATGTTTAAACGGCATCGTGATTTTGCACTTTACTGCGCATAAATCTCTAGTGTGCCCATCAACAGATCTTAATGCAGGCTGACTCATCATATTTGTGGTGTTACACACCCCAGAAATGTAACTGATATTTATCTAAAGCTTATAGAATTACATAACTCACAACTGTTTGATTTCTGCTATCAGTTACTACTTTGGATCAACTATTTCTTCTTCTTCTTCTTCAAAAAAAAGAAACCTGAAGCTTATTTAGTTAAAAAAGACGGATCCATGGTCAGGGGGGGATGAAGTGATCACAGCAGGAGTGTGAGAACATTCTGTTCTCAAATGTTTGTCGTGGCATTTCCCCACCACCCTGACAGCAAGAACATACGTAACTTTGTTTGGATAAGAAACTCTGATAAAATTGACTCTTCAAACGACAGAGATCAGCTCCATGGTATAACTTAGAAACCTGTACTCTAAAACTAACGTCACGTAAATGTGAAGGAATTTGGCGCTCCACCAAAACGATAGAATCGCGTTTAATTTGGCAAGATAGTCATAATAGATATATGAAAGCTCTACGGCAGGCCCGCACTGCCTATTACTCGTCTCTTATCGAAGAAAATAAAAACAACCCTAGATACCTCTTCAGCACTGTAGCCAGGCTGACAGAGAGTCATAGTTCATTTGAGCCATCTATTCCTTTAGCCCTTAGCAGTAATGATTTCATGAGCTTTTTTAATGATAAAATTCTAAACATTAGAGACAAAATTAGCAACTTACTACCTTTACTTAGTGCAGATTCCTCCTATATTTTTGATTCGGCAGAAACGGCTCCAAATTCTGATACTAACCTCGATTGTTTTTTTCCAATTAACCTCGCAGAACTAAATTCGATTATTTCTGCGTCTAAACCGTCAACTTGTCTTTTAGATCCAATCCCAACCAAGTTGTTTAAGGAAGTCTTTCCTCTAGTTAGCAGCTCCATACTAGGTATGATCAATTTATCTTTAGCGGCAGGTTATGTACCCCAGTCATTTAAAGTAGCTGTAATTAAACCGCTCCTTAAAAAGCCTACTCTTGATTCAGGAACTCTAGCTAACTATAGACCTATATCTAACCTTCCTTTTATCTCCAAGATCTTAGAGAAAGTGGTAGCTAATCAGTTGTGTGATTTTCTCCACAACAACAGCTTGTTTGAGGAGTTCCAGTCGGGATTTAGAGCTTACCATAGCACTGAGACTGCACTAGTTAGAGTAACAAATGATCTTCTGTTAGCCTCAGACAGGGGACTTCTATCTGTGCTTGTCCTGTTAGATCTTAGTGCTGCTTTTGACACAATTGACCATCAGATTCTGTTACAGAGACTAGAACAATTGCTTGGAGTTACAGGGACTGCTTTAAGTTGGTTTAGATCCTATTTATCAGACAGATCTCAGTTTGTGCATGTTCATGATGAGTCCTCTTTGTACACCAAAGTTAGCCATGGAGTGCCTCAAGGATCAGTGCTTGGTCCGATTTTATTTACATTATATATGCTTCCTCTAGGTAGTATTATGAGAAAACACTCCATGAACTTTCATTGCTATGCAGACGATACTCAGCTCTACATAGCAATGAAGCCAGAAGACACCAACCAGCTTCGTAAACTAGAAGCCTGCGTCAAGGACATCAGGACCTGGATGACCAGAAACTTCTTACTGCTCAACTCAGACAAGACTGAAGTTATAGTGATTGGTCCTAAGAACCTTAGAGAGACTTTCTCTGCCGATATGACGGCCCTTAGTAGTATTAGCGTAGCCTCTAGTACCACTGTTAGGAACCTAGGAGTTCTGTTTGATCAGGATATGTCCTTTGATTCCTACATTAAACAAATTTCAAGGACAGCTTATTTTCACCTTCGTAATATCTCTAAGATCAGGCAGATCCTGTCAC
The DNA here is from genome assembly GCF_947650265.1 of Symphodus melops. Taxonomy (NCBI): domain Eukaryota; kingdom Metazoa; phylum Chordata; class Actinopteri; order Labriformes; family Labridae; genus Symphodus; species Symphodus melops. The sequence goes on from NC_136691.1 coordinate 11,892,753, forward strand.
AAAATGATGCTGAAAAATTAGTTCATGCATTTGTTACCTCCAGGTTAGATTACTGTAATTCTATTTTAGCAGGGTGCTATGGTAAATCTCTAAAGACCCTCCAACTCGTCCAAAACGCTGCAGCTCGTGTTCTTACTAGAACGAGGAAAAGGGACCACATTACTCCTGTATTGGCTTCTCTCCATTGGCTCCCTATAAAATCTAGAATAGAATTTAAAATCCTTCTGCTCACCTACAAAGCTCTAAACGGTCAGGCACCATCGTATCTTAAAGAGTTAATTGTACCGTACTATCCGACAAGAACATTACGTTCCCAGAATGCAGGCCTGCTTGTGGTGCCTATAGTCTCTAAAAGTACTATGGGAGGTAGAGCCTTTAGTTATCAGGCACCGCTCCTTTGGAATCGTCTGCCAGTCGGGGTCCGGGAGGCAGACACACTAGGTACTTTTAAGAATAGACTTAAAACTTTTCTTTTTGATAAATCTTATAGTTAGGGCTGGCTTAGGACCAGCTCATAGTTATGCTGCTATAGGCCTAGACTACCGGGGGAACTGGCACCAGGATCTCTTATCTCTCTCTCCCTCTTTCTCTCCCAGCTTTCTTATCTTATAGTAATAAGATATGGCTATAGTGACAAGCAGTAGCTTGTCACTATCTTTGTATTCTAACCTCTCCTTTTGAGCTCTCTTAGGTTCCTTGAGCTCTCTTAGGTTCCTTGGGACTGTTGGTGAGGATGGCCTGCCCAAACAACCCCCCCCCCCCCCCCCCCCCCCCAACCTATCCCATCCTATTCTTCTTTCTGCATCTTGTCCCATCTCCCCCATCCCATTTTCAAGCCCAGCACAGTTTAGCAGATGGCTGTTCCGTCATGAGCCCGGGTCTGCTGAAGATTTCTGCCTGTTAAAAGGAAGTTTTTTCTTGCCACGCTATGACGGATTAAGCTGGGCTCTTGTAATATAGCCATCAGTAAGGTCCTTTACCTGCTTTATGTAAACATAACAATGAGCATGGTCTTGTTACCTGCTCTTTTGTTAATGTTAACAGACAAACAGTAAGGTCCTTTACCTGCTTTTCTAAAGTGTCTTGAGATAACGCCTGTTATGAATTGACGCTATATAAATAAAGATTGATTGATTGATTGATTGACTCTTCAAACAGGTTATTAGGAAAATGCTTTTATTGCCAAAGCTTGATGTGTGGTAGAAAGAACAGACAAGAGATCCTGCCAAAACTTTCGGATATAAACTAGTTCTAGGCCAGCATTGCTTTAGCTAAATATTGAAATACAGAAAAAAAAAAAAAAATGACTGACTGAATCTGTGACATACAATTCCCAGAACTGATGAAAAAAAAATAAAAAAATAAAAGTGGAAAGGAACACTTAGAAATAAAGTGTATTAACAAATGCCTGGGAGCATTTTCTTAATGCTTCCATATGTTTAACACCGACAGACAGAATAAATAACACAACGTGGAATAAACAGAAGAACAATTCTCATGAATTATCGCTCCGCACTGCTCCAAATACAGACGCACTGTATCAGAAATCGCCCCTGCAGATGATTAGGCTCATTTAATGTTGTTTTAAGAAAGAATGCATCGAAAGTGCATCAAAAGACACAACTTGTGTATTTGTACACTCAAAGAAACTTGATTTGTTTTACCCCCTGGAGGCTTTCAGCCCCCAATACCTGAATTCTGAAAATCCTTGGAGATTTTTTACAGAAAATGAAACCCCGACAGATTTCAAACAAAATAATGGGTGAAAAGTTCACAATTACACAATGCAACATTCCTCATTTGTTAAAGTCATTTTTGCCAAGAAAAATTTGCAAAATTTTGCACATGCAAGTCATCTTTTTCACCAACCATGTAATCCCTGATACTGATGACAACCTTTTCTGAACTCTTCACCACAACTCCCATGAGAAAAAAAAGGGGGAAAGCAGGGGTAGTAACACAGGTATGGGGAGGATTGTCAGGCCCGCACCGATCTTTACATTCTGGAGACACGGAAGCCTTGTGCCAGGCAAGCAGAGCCCTTTTGAGTTTACAGAGAAGTGAGAGAACGACTATGTACAGGCCACGTTTCTCTATTCTCTTTGGTCAGTCTTTACACTATGTACAAAGAATGCTCAGCAAACAGCACTGATTCTGTGCAGCCTCAGTTAGCACGAGCCATGAGCCGTTCTGCACCAAAGTAGTTGAGCATTGTCTGGACGAGCTCTGGCAGGTCGTAGTCGTGTTTCCAGCCCCAGTCGTTCCGTGCGTTAGTGTCGTCGAAGTCCATTGGCCATGTGTCAGCTTGAAATAAAAAGAAACAGAGACAACCTTTAATTTTAAGAACAACATCGTGTTGCTTTTGATCGGATTGTGATTCTGTGTTTAATCCCAAGGATGTTAACAAGTTGTTTAACTGGCTAAAATCTGTTTCAAAATAGGTTCTTTAAATCAAAGCAAGATATGAAACTCTTTGGTTAAGAAAAATCACAATTTTTCTATTGCAAATAATTACAATTGAGAAAAATAAAAAGCACCCATGCTTCATTGAATACACTCAGGGGTTGTTCTGTTGCAGCCCTACTTGGTCTGGTATGGTGGCTAATGTCAGGCCACTTAAAACAGATACTGTTACTTTAAATAGAAAAAGGTTGTTGACTTTCCAGTCTACATGTAATCCTGTTAACATGTAGTTTAACATGGCACAAGTTAGGCCTTCAAATTCTACATTAAGGAAATTAATAGGTGTACTTGTGAGCATTTTTCATGTTTGGATATTATTTAATTTAGCTGACGCCTTTGTCCAAAGTGATACACGTCTGTAAATAAGTAAATCACAAGTAAGCATCAAAAACGGTGGCAGCGCTAAGAAATGTTTACATACCAATAGCCTGTCGTACGTGGTCGACGTCATAAGTAACCTCCAGCTCAGGCATCTGTTTCTGTAGCTCCTGGGCCAGCTCCTCGGGGGTGAAGCTCATGGCATTGATGTTGTAGGTCCTCATGCTCAGTGTGTCAGCCGGCGCCTCCAACACCTCCAGCGTGGCGCGCAGACAGTCGTCGATGTACATCATAGGCAGCCGTGTGTTGGGTTTCAGGTTGCATTCAAATTTGCCAGTTTTAATGGCATCGTGAAAAATCTGGACTGCGTAGTCTGGTCGGAGACAGAAATGAAAACATTTTGATCAACCACACCGATCAAATGAGACGGGTGCAATCTAGTATTTGGTTTAAAAATAAAACCGTAATCATACTGCAGCTATAAAATGACAGCCTCAGGGTGTCGGGAGCTGTTCAGACATGTAAAAATAGGGAGGTGATGCATGAAGGTATCAGTTGGTCTTGTATAAGTCAGTTACATAACAACTTGTGACATTACGGTGGCAGTGCACGAGCTGTCCTTCATTAAAATTGAGACCGTTTATTGAATGTCATCTCTCTCACCTGTTGTTCCACCTCCTGGCATTGAGTCAGCAGAGATGATTCCTGGGTAGCGGAGGCAGCGGAAGTCCAGTCCATAACGGTGGTGGTAGTACTGCAAAGAAAATACAACTTCAATTTGAAAATGAAGAATATTTGTGGTCCACTGGCTTTTATGGTTTTTGTGTTTTGGAATGACAAGAAAGAAAAAATTCGGCCTTCCTACCTCTCCCATGAGCTCAGCGTGGACTTTGGAGACACCATAGATGGTGCGAGGTCTCTGCACACACAGATCTGGCGTAGGGTTACGAGGAGAAGTTGGCCCGAAGGCGCCAATGGTACTGGGGACGAACAGACGCAGGCCGTGCTCAGCTGCGATGTCCAAGATGTTGTGAAGCCCTAAGATTCAGAGCACAAACCCCACCGTTAGGATGGCAAATTATTGCTGCTGTGATGTTTCCAACGCATCATTCCACAGAGATACAAAGAGGTCACACTTTTTCCTTACCAGTGATGTTAACAGAACGAGCAAGGGAAACGTTCGCCTCTCCAACAGCACTGAGGAGGGCGCTGTAGTGAACTAGCCAAGTGATGCGGTTGTTTACCACAATTTCCCGCAGGTTCTTGTAGTCCAGGATGTCCGAGTAGATGAATGGGCCTAAGAGAGGACATAGGGAAGATTTTATTAATTAACTATTGTGTTAAGTTAAAAAGGGCTTTTTTAAGACTTCACAACTTCCTCTGTAATAATAAATCTAAATGACCTGACTTTATTTGGTTGTAAGTTCTGGTACATTTGACATTACCAACTTCCTTTGCCAATGGAATTTTTTCTTTCAAAAAAAGGGTGGAGTTTTTAGTCAATGCTACACTTGTAACTTACCTAACAATCAACTTTTTGATGAGTCAAAAACCTGTGTGGACCTATGAGGGATGATGTCATTTTGTTTCATTGCTGATTAAATCTACTTAGTGTTTCTTGTTTGGATCTAAAGACTAATGTTGTCAGACACACCTAAATCGGTCTTGTAATTCAATATAGACTATTCCACAGACTCTCCAAGTTAAATCAAGACTTTCTAAGACTCAAAATTACCTTTAATTCCAGAGTTGCAGCAATAAATGGTAACAGGAGGAAGAATATGATGATAAATGTGTGTGTGGAATTAAAAGCCAAGATATGCATTAGTAAGATCTAAATTAATCTTTACATAAAAAACTAAGAATTTTACAAATGCAAGCATAGCTGGTGTACTTATACAGCCAGTAACATCACCAGACGAGTATAAACCAGATACAGAGCAGCGTCAATCCATTTAAACATTTGTTAATTTTTTGTATACATAAGGAGGGGAGGAGCTACGGTTAACGTGTGAGTGGCAGGTATGTTTTGTTTTCTTTCCCTGAAAGGTGATATACGCGTCCACACCCTACACGGACATGTAATACTAAATTCATATGGAAGACATTTTAACGTTTATTTCATTCTATGCAAGACCAGAAGACAATTACACACACAGTTTAAGACCATCTAAACACTGTAAAAAGCTTTCTTGTTCATGTCTGTGTCTGACTCTATTCTAAAAATGGGGATACAAGTTGACTCACCGCTGTGGAAAACATTGCTTGGTGGTTTTCTGATGTCAGACAGGATGACATTGTTCTTTCCGAATCGCTTCCTGTGAAGCAAGAAGTCAGTGTTATAAAATTACAAAATGCATCACTGACTTTTGTGAAGTTTTAGGGTAAAAATAAAATACTAAATCTTACCTCAACATTTTGGCAAGTCCAACTCCGAGTTGACCCAGTCCACCTAGAACACATGGACAGAAACACAAGATGTCAGAGGGTGCTGCAACATTGAATCAGCGAGGCATACTAATCATCAGAGCTGGTTTCTATGGCGACTGAAAAAACTAAGGAGAGTGGGCCATAAGAAAAAAGGTCATAGCACTGACCGCCTACACTTTGTTCTTAACTCTCATCTTGCTCTGATTTCTTCCTCTATGTATAGTAAAAAAAAAAAAAAAAAAAAAAAAAAAAAAAAAAAAAAAAAAGAGAGAGCTGCTGCATACCTGTAATGAGCACCTTGGGGTGGTCTGTTTCAGAGAAGGACACAGAGTGGAAGCTGGCATCAGACGTCACCTGACGAGGCGAGAAGCTGATGTTGCGCACACCCACTGTAAGGGGCTGGCAGCCGCACCCTGGGGTGCTGAGCAGGACCTGCTGGGCCACCTTGTTGAGAGTTCTGATGACAGGCATTCTGGTATCTGTCAAGAAGACAAATGTGTCAGCAAAAAACATTTTGATTTAACAGCAGAAAAAAAATCTACTCGTTTTAGAAATCTCCCCACTTAAATAAACTGCACTTTAGAACTAGTTTAAAGTATTTGAATGTCTTTGACTGCCATCATCTGGTGGCTTGTGGTTTTGTTTTTTGGCCAAAGCATGAAGTCCTGGTTCAAGACTTTGGGCTCCCAAGGACAGACAGAAAGAGAACTATTAAACTGGCACCGAGAGGGGTGATGTTAATTCAAGCTCATTCAATTAGAGCTGCATGGACATGAAAACTGTCTGAGTTGGGGGAAACTATGCCAGCAGGGGAGAAATTTCGGCCACTCTCAAATGCAAATGATAGACTATTGTTCCTAAGAGGCGCAGCGGAGAGAGAAGAGCGCACAGCAACTCAAACAGCCGAGTTCATCGAGTTAACTTTCATCAAACTCAATGGTGAAAGACAACGCAAGAGTGTCTTAAAACATGCATTTAATTTTCTATAAAACGACAAAAAAAAAATGTACCAGTCAGCTCAGTGAAATAAGACCTCTCGCCTGTTCTACCTTTTTTTTTTTTTTTTGAAGACGTTGTCAGCGTAGCAAGTTTAGTTTAATGGAAAGCGACCTGTATGCGCGTCTCTTCATGTTGGTTCATCACTAAACCGCTCACAGTTCTTGCATCATTTTTAGAGTTAGATGTACTTACCGAGAGCGCAGTAAGCTTCCCAAAAAAGGAAGGAGGAGAGTAACTTGACAGTATTTATACTCCCCAGCCCACACCGAGAGCCAATCAGGGAGAGAGGGCGTACATCAACAGTGCCAAGATCAGGGCGACCATCACCCTGACAAATTTTAATTTGACTTTTTTTTTATTTTATTTTTTTACTTTAGTTAGTTTGCCTTCCCCCCCATTTCTTTTGTCTGTCAGCGTTGAGTTAGATGTGCAAGTGAGAGCTTGAAAAGTGAACGCTGCTCACTATTTTGCGCGCACACACGCACACAACATGTGCTATCCTCCGCTACTGTTGTGCCAACACGGATGTGCGGATTGTGTAACGGGGGAACATTTCACCCCTTCCCTTTCGGACCTGATGCCGCGCGTCACGGAGAACCTTTTAAGAACAGTCACCAATGCACGTGTGGCAGTTTTTTTCCCCACAGAGAACAGGCCGCCAAAGAGCTGTGAACGACACTTTTTCAGAAAACTGATATACTAGGGGGAGGGCGGGGGGTCTTTGAGACACAGTCAGCCAACCAGACAAATGAAACCAGGCCAGTGCGCTGTAGCGGAGTTGTACTGGCACACAGCCACAGACTAATACGTAACAGCCTCCTGGCACTGACAGACTGCTTTAATTCATAAAAAGGAATCTGGGCTTTAGGAATTAAAAGAAACAGTCGCAACTTGAAAGACAGGCCCTTAAATTGCTTCAAATGTGCACATTCATTGAGAAATAACGGTGAATAATTTCTGAAGAAGCTCAGTGTAATTTAATTTAACTGGTGCACTATAAAAAAGTACCACTTGTTCGTTATAAACTAAACACAATTAAATAGCTATATAATATAAAACTAATGTAACATTCCAACAGGAGCAGGAAACAAGGAGGAGGTCGTTACTCACCGGTGTATCTACAGGAACAAAAGCAGCAAAATCTCCTGTGTGACTCAGTTAAATGGGAATATGATGAGTCTTCGTCCTCTGAGCTGGTCCTGTCGCCTGCAGCTTAGACTTGATGCGTGTGTTATCTTCGTCTAGTATTGCATCAGCTGCCTCCTCAAGCTATATATCCGGGGCCATCTGGCTTCAAGGGGGAAGCCGGGTGTCTCTCGGATTGGCTGAACCTCGGAGGTGCGGTCCTCCCTCGCAGACCACGCCCTACTGCATCGTCATCTCCACCCAGCAGGGAGACCGGTGTCCATTCACTCCCACTGCCGATCAAATCTCAGTTCAACGTGTCGTGTCCATAAACTGACTCTCTACACATGCACATCAATGGCGCCATGTGCCAGCAGTCGTTCAAATTGGATGAACACCAGTCTGTGATTTACTCACTGATGATGTGGCCAAGACTAAAGAGGAGACACGATATCATAGCAATATAAAAAAACCTGCACTAAGTGTATCATATTATACATCTCTGATGATATTTGACTATTACAAAAGACTCGTGAGAAACAAATAAATGCTGATCTATTTCTGTCATTAACTGATCAATACATTGCCAAATGACATAGACATTACACTGTACTTAAATGTGCACTATGTATATTTGGAACTGGAATGTGAAAGTTTGAAAAGCTAGATTTAAAGTTTCTGTGTGGGCCCCCACCATAACGTCTGATCATTTTTATCTTTACATTTTGTTCCAGGGACCACATTTTACTCTGAGGACAGATTGTGTATAGAGTTATGAACACAATGCCACAGAATCTGTATACTTCTCCAACTTTCACATTTCTAGACCAAAACTCCAGCATGCACATTTAAATATCATTCCAGTATATTTTGTATAGCCTACATCAACATTTATTATAAAAACTTGAAAATATAAATACATCCTTGTTTAGGTGTATTAACCAGGTTGACTTGAAGAAGGTTAAACAACCATTTAAACATCTTTTCTCAAATCTTTATTTTTTATTTAAATTTCCTTAATCTGTCGTTGTTTATCAAATGCTGGATTCTTCAAATATCTTCCTGATTTGAATCTAAATCTGATTCTGAAACCTGACCTCAGTCTAAAAGAACACATTTCCTCTAACAGGGCACATTCTGCTTGAAATCTGGATGGGATCTTTGACTCGAAGAGTTACTTTCACATACAAATCACGACAGAAATGTTACAATGCTTTCTCCAACTGAACACTATTGTAGAAAACAAAAAAAAACCTGTTGACTATAATCACATTAACGCTTTCCTCTTACCAAGGCTCAGGTTACAAGTCCAGCTATTGTCATCAGTCTGCTCAAAACTCAACTAAAAGACTTTTTTTTTTTTTTTTCACAAGCACAAAACTATATCACTCCAAGCGTTGCATTTTTTTTAATGGATCCATGTTGAAGGCCTGGTACTGACAGAAATTAATAATACATGTGCTTTGAATAAGGAACAAGGAAAGAATATAAACCTGTTTATCTTGTCATACCATTGTTCATTGTTATGCAGATGACAGCCATGTTTATGTTCATGTCATGTTTATGACTGGTGGCTTCTATGTATTCATCTACAGCAAGAAATAATGGAAGTAATTCCTTTTGTTTATCTTGTTCAACACAGTCCAACACAATGAGTAACTTACATTACCTTGTATACGTGACGTTTCTGTCGGTTTGATTATTTGGCAGCACACACTGAGCTTGACAATGTCTGACGCACAACAGGCCAAAATAAACTTACGTGTCTTAACTATTGACATAAAGGATACAAAAAGTAACACGGGTCTGTGAGTAATATAAAGAGGTTGATTACACATGACACAAAACAAACATGTCTCAAACCTCTGTAATCAAACAAGGTTGGCGTGTTGTTTGAGAAGGCGCTTTAGATGAAATCACTGCACTTCAGGTTTTTGTGACGTGTAAGTTAGCACGGATGTTGAAACTCTTGAATGTCTAATCCATTCATGTTTATTAAGGGATAGATTTGATGTGAGAATATAAGCAGCCTCTATTTGACTTTGAGGTTTGTTTGTAGTAAAAGGAGGGAGGGCCAAAGAGGTTGAAAATGTAGGAGTGGACTGAGCAAAGGGTGTGTAAAAGACCCGTGTGCTGAACTGTGAGTGGAGGACCGGCGCACACCCCAACGTCTGTCAACACTGGTGAGCAAATGACCTGCACAAACACAAGTTAATATGTAAACTGATACATGTCTGCCAAAAACAAAACCCGGATACCTTTCAGGAAACCCTGATTTAATACGCTCCCAAATATCACAGACTGGATTCAAATAAGAACCGTACGAAGCGAAAATCTTATTTCCACATGACACCTAACTGAAGGTACATGCAGTCCTCCATTGTCCCAGGAGGGTTGTGTTAAGCAAGGCTCTCACGCACGTAGTTAGGACTGTGACAAATCCAAGGCCACATTATTACACACACATGACCGATGAGTGGACAGGAGCACTGAAAAGACTTGGCTGCCAACATGCCTCTATGAAACATCTGATCCCTGGCTCTATGCCCCGATCACCTTAGCAGATGATCCTCTCGCCTCAGCCACGAGTAACATACTTCATGAGGACGATGTTTATTAACCCTTGGACGAGCTATATGGGGTTGTGTTTGGGAGGAGTGGAAAACAAAGTCACCTGCCATTGTAATGGAAACATTGACCTTGGTCACGGGCAGTGATTGACGTCACTAGAGCCGGGACAATAATAGGAGACTTTAAGTTGACTATCTATGTTAAACCCTTTAAGAATGTATTTTTGTTATAAAAAGGGAACAATCCTGATATGTTTACAGCAGGATTACTTATGGTTAGCCAAATCAGAGAAGGTCGATCATATTAGCTTCTTTTAGAGATGTTACGGAGAACCTTTTAGCATATCTAGCTCATTAGTTGCTAAACACAAGCTAGTCACCTGTTCTATCTGTCCGCCATGTTGGTGTTGGGAAAGAAGCATGAGGTTTTCAAGCTTTCTGTAAAACATGGGTTGACAAGAGCAGTGGGGGGAAAAAAATCCAAACAGTAAAATGTAAGTTCCGAATGTACAACCAAAACAATGAGATGAAAGACAATAAAACCAGTGATTCGTTTCATATGGCAATGTTATCGATTGATTTTCTTTTTAAAACACTGACTATTTATACACAAGCAAAGTTAATCAAATGTTGGGTCATTAATATGATGTGTGGAAAAAAAGGGGACATTCATTTAAAGTAACATTTATGCGAGAAGAACAAGTTCATCAATGATTACAAAAAATGAATTTTGTGCTATAATCTTTATTGGCATGAAAAAAAGGTTGCTTTTTTTAACAATGAAGTAACTTTACAGGCATCTGAAGTGACAGTAGAACTGATCATGTTTTATGCTGTAAGGCATTGCATAAAGCTCATAACACAGCAGCAGCAGCAGCAGCGCTTATATAACGATAATCTAATGCATTATGCAAATACAGGAAACAAGTACTACTGCAACTCACATCTTTACACTGACTCAACTAATCGTGTCGATCATGCACACCAATAACAGACGGGATGTCCTTTTGGGGGAAAAAAAAAGAAATCAAATGTATATAGTAGAGCTGTTTGCAACTATCTCTTTAAGAAAAGTTAATTGTAGTGGCTGAACTCGGCTTAGTTTAGTGTGATTATGACGTCATTCTGAAGCAGATCAAGTGTTTTAGAGTACACTGTAACAAGCAGAGAAAACGCAGCTTTACAGGCTAAACAAACAATTATCAAAGGATTAACACTGGATTTCATTTTTTCCCTCACCTTTCCATTTATATATATTTATTTAAAGTGCTTTCTCAAGAGTATATGATGCTTGTGAGAGCTCCGATAGTTACAGACGACCTGTGCTGTCAGTATGCAAACACAACGTGGGTGATTTATTAAAGAAACGTCAAACGTGTTTTTGTGTCCTTTGACACCGATGTCGACGTTCTCATGACACACTGTCTGTGTCACTGAACTAACTTAGTCTGAGTATCAGTCAGTGGGACATGTGTACTGTTTTTTTGTCTTAACCCGCAGCAGCTGGTGACTATGAACAGCAAAAGTGGTACAAGAATGACAATTTGTACGTTTCTCATATTGATAATGCCTTAATAACAAAGTGCAATGAATTTAAATCTTTCGTTTAAAAAAAAAAGGCAGATATGCATTTTTTTTGAGTCACTAACAAAATAGCTTTCCTTCACTATTTCACATAGTGACATTGTTTTGACCAGAGATTACCGGGCCGGCACATTGACTCTTTATATCATGTTGTGTTTTACAGATCTTGCTTCGTGCCTCTGGCTACATCACACACTGGAATGTCAAGTTAGCACCTGATACACATCAGGATATTTTGGTCAGATTCTTATTAAACCATCTCATTCTACAGAACAGTAGGCGCTGACCCTTCCTACGCTGATTATGTCATCTCAACGTGCAGCAAAGTCACACGCTTTCTCATAGCACCCTATATGTTGCCATGGTTACTCTGCAGTGCTTCTGTGTCATATATATAGGATGTATGAGGGAAAAGTGTGGTACCATGCAAATTAAGATTCAAAGTAGCAGTTTTTCTTTTCTAAACGAGATCAATGCTCCCACATTTATGGTAATCTATGAAAATCATTTCACATCATCTGACTTTTAAAACATCGGTGTGATACTAGATGAGGCTTAATGGTAAAGGTCCGAATGCAACACAGATATTAGAGTAGGGACACAACTAACCCCTTTTTGTAAACTGTTGTACCATCTTAAGCATTGAAGGTATGGGAATGATAGCTGCGTGGCCGATTTTGAAGGTATACTGGGCTTATGGTCGTTCAATTTGCATTTTTTTGTCAGTGCAGGAAATCAAAAATTAAAAAAAACCTGTGTGTTGTATATTTAAGAAAAAAATCAGACTGGAGCAAAGCCTCAAATCAGGTTGACGTTGATCTTTATGTGTATTTCTATGTAACGTCACACGTTCTACCTGGATCTTCCCGCTTCTTTCCTTTCCCAGCTTCCTCTCTCTCTCTCTCTCTCTCTCTCTCTCTCTCTTTCTCCGTCTATGGCGCCTGCAGCAGAGGATCTTCGGTTTCGAGCTCGGCCAGCTGCCTGCGCAGGCTGTTTACTTTGCTCTGAAGTTCCTTGTTGTATTCGATGATGTGGACCATTTCATCATAGGCCTCATCGAAGCACTTGGAGGACCGGTTCCAGCGAAGGAACACTCCTGTAACCAAAGGAGTTACAGGAATTACAAAACAAACCACATCCTATTTTTGTCCTCAATGTTTTATAGCGAGCGAGCAGCCGAGCGCAAAAATGATTCCAATCACACTGCAAAATGGTGATACAGCATGAATGATGTAAATCACGGTCAGCCTTATAATCAGCATGCTGGAAGCCTGACATTTCCTCATGCTACCTGACGCTTAATTTCAACAACTTTAGGCGGATGAGCATGATATTTGCTTTTAGGGGTATATTTGGTCATTAAACCTGAGGGGAACAAATCACAGTTTCTGTTAAACATATCGTACCAACATCTCGTGGTTGTACGGATAGATCATCTTTTATTAACCTCATGGTGGCAAAGTGTTCAAGAGGAAATCCCCAAACTACCTAGAAAACCATGTCGGAACCATGGACGGACACGTTTACTAATGCAGCTCATAACTGCAACAAAGACATCTGGACAATGAAGCTGCACTGCGGCTGTGGCAGCGACGAGTGTGAGTGTCATCGTTGCACAGAAAACGAGTCTGAACGTAAACTCTGTGAGGTTTCACAGTTCTGAAGAGATCCCTGATTGTTTGCGTTGACAGTGAAACACCCCCCCCCCCCTCTCACTCTTTGAATCTCCAAGTGGGTGGAGGACTTAAACAGACTGTATGTATGAGACTGATAATCTTGAAATGTTCCCATCAAGCTGTGCTGCATGACTGGAGTGAAGGGGCAGGTGGATGAGATTGAATCAAAGGTTGTTTTTTTTTTGACAGGTTCTTTGTTCCTGAGCTACAGATTAAATCCTCCAACACGTGCTTGCCGATCTTCATTCCAAGTGACTCAGCAACTTTTGGCACGGTGTTAAAAGTCAAAACTTATATGTTGGTTGCTGTTCTATAAAAGACACGATTCACACACGTAAGTCCCAGTTGGTGTCAACATCAACAACGAGATGTGGACGTCCACGGGGGCCTCTACAGCGCTCCAAGGAGTCTGCGTCACTCTTTGAAAAGGTTGCATAAGCGGGAGGTCTGCTGCTCGTCACGTGCTCTGATTCACATACGTTCAAACAGGAAGAGGGAGGGGCTCCGAGGCCAAAGGCAGGCAGGCAGGCAGGCAGGCAGGACGCCCCCCCCCCCCCATCACATAGGAAGGCCACGTTAAACCTAATGACCCCCTCGTTTGTCTAGACCCATCCCCCAACTTTTCATTATGTATGGCATCTGAATGCTTTGAGCTGATTCGACACTCTGCAAGTTCAAGCACAGACAATCCCCCTCCCCATCCCCCTCCCCATCCCCCTCAGGGGACTTTTTAATAGTCAGTCAAACCCCGATTATTGGGATAACGTTTTTTTTTATTACTTTTTCTGACAATTTCGGAGACATTATTTTACCGAAGCAACTCAGAGCGACTAATTGTTTGTTACTATTAACTCGCTCGTTTTAATTCCTGGGATTCACTTTGTGCAGGACATTTAACATCCAACAGAAGATACTTAACGTGGCGTCTGAATGCTTTTGAGCTGATTTGACAGTCTGCAAGTTCAAACACAGACAATCCCCCTCCCCAACACACACACACACACACACACACACACACACACACACACACACACACACACACACACACACACACACACACACACACACACACACACACACACACACACACACACACACACACACACACACACACACACACACACACACACACACACACACACACACACACACACACACACACACACACACACACACACACACACCGGTTTTTACGAGTCCCTCAGCCTACAAAAATTTAAATAGTTTTGATTTTAAACAATGAAACGATTACTCAGACATCATTTTTGCCAAACGCCTGACTATCTCAGACTATTCAGACTATCACCTGAATGTTTTTGTCACGCGCCCTTAAGCTCCGTGTCCACATAGCGGTCCGGTACGGATCAGTACAGTTTGGTACTGTTTGGTTCGGTAAAGTCTGATCCCGTTTCCACAGCCAACCGTGCACTATTTGGTAGGCAGCGTGTAAGCCGGATGCCGATAGCCACGTCAGCTAAAAATAATAATAACTTTATTTATATATAGCTATGTAATAGAGTCACATGATAGCAGCTAATAGCTGGGAATCTTTCTTGGCTTTAATAAATGGAAACGATGCAAAATGCGCACCGTCCAGAGACGAACCGAACTGAACCGCTGTGTGGAAACAACACGTCAATCCCCAGGATTCACGATATGTTGGGTCTTAAACATCCAGTAGCAGATACTTATTGTGGCTTTAGATCAAGTCATGGGCATTTCTGATTCACACATTTAGAACGATGACATTTCAACAACAGAACTGTGTTTCATGTTGACATATTTTAGGTACTCTGATACAATCCTACGTTCACAATGCATCTGGAAGAGCAGAATGCACCCACACAGGTTTGATCAAGATCATAAAATCAGAGCTCACTGTGTACGCCGCTTGTTTCAAATAAACACAAAGGAAAATAAATTGTAAGGACAACTGAATTAAGTGGCTCAAGTTTGTTTTATTATTATTCCTCATCATCATTTGATCATTTTGCTACATTTTCTGCGGTGGAACTCGAGCTCTCAATGTGTTCATTCGTAAGAAGAGACCTTCGCTCTCGACTAGAATAAAGCGAGCCCCGGGACTTCTGTTAGCACTCACTGCTAACTGCTAACTAACAGTTGACCGTCACCATCACGCAGCAGGTTTCTAGTTTCAGTAAAGATACAGAACCCTCTGTGCAGCCTAAAATAAGACCGACACATCAGCCAAACACATCCTGAAGTAGCCCAAGAAGGAATGCTGAATATGTAAAGGTGCCGTGTCAAGTCGCACGAGTCAATGGCAACACAGCGTAGGGACCTGTCCTGTAACATGGTGCTTGTAATGTGCTGTTAGAGCTGGACGGAGGTCACACAATGCTTTGTTTACACTGATGATTTAAGCTTTTTTGTTATTTCGTATTCATGTGTTATACCTGTGTTGTTTTGTTTGGTGGTGGGGGGGTGGGGGGGGGATGTGCATTTCCTCTGGTTATGATGCCATGTTTTGTCAAAAGGTCATGCGTTTGGAATACTGGACTCAACATCAAGATAAATGGATTCTATTTATTTAATTGTTCTGCCTTTATATAACCAGGTTATTAACCCAATAAGATCAGGATCTCTTTTACAAGGCTGACCTGGTCACGAGGGCAGCAGTGCACTAAATGGGCTTCCCTGGTAATGCTACCTTTTTCTAGTGAAATATGTGTATGCACCCCTGCATTCCTATGGGTTAGAATGTTTAGCATAGGCTCCGAGGGTCACTCAGTTCATCTGGTCAGCAAACTTTGTAATCAATGGCGCCCCCCTCTGGTAACATGATGAATTGTCTGTCCGGGCAAAAATGTAATTGCAGATAATAAAACAAACCATAATTGGCTGCATTCCTGTGGCCATCACAGCACTTTGCCCAACCCTTGCTGGACTGGTTTCAGGCCTGTCTTCAGTCAAACATGTAGTCCTGCTGGGTTAGGCACGCTAAATCAATCTGTGTCAAAAACTGACTCAAGACGATGCCCAGGTTTCTTTGACAGCACATGCAGTGTTTATATACTCGGGTACTTAAAAGCATGTAACTACTGTATGTACAAGTAACACGTTCCAATTCTTCTGAATGATGATGAAAAAAAAGCTTACATTAAGTGTTTGAGAATTCAAATAGAGTATGTCCATCTTAGTGGGACTTTGAGCACCACTTTAAGGCACCTCTAATGTACAGTATTTACTCTCTGCTCGTCTGTGCGAGCCTATCAAAATGAAAGCTGAAGATTCTTTATTTTCTAACCTGACGCCTGCAGGAAGCCATGAAACAAGCCACATTTGTCGCAATGTTATGCCTGCAGGCAACTGTGCTGCAACCTCTCGACAGATAAATATCTCTCAGGCTCCATCTTATTCAATGCAGGATCAAAATCTCCCTCCGTGAAGGAGCCTCATTGTGAAATCACACAGTTGAGATGAGAGGTGTTCCAGGAAAATGACAGAGGCATGATGAGTAAGAGCTCAGGGTTCATCAGAAAACAACGCCAAAGCTAATTGAGAAACCAAGCGCTTTAAATTCGACACATTCTGATGAAGCCACCGCTCCGCAGCCGGTTTTGCAAATTGTCAGCTGAGGCAATCTATCAGAAGAGGAAGATCTTTAAATAAAGTCAAAGGGAGAAAAGTGCAAAAGACACATACAAAAACACAAATACAGAGCAAATAAAACCAGATAAAGAAGAATATGGGACCTTTAAAGTTAACTGTATGTGTTGCTGATGGGTTTTGATTTACACCTCCGGATGAATTTTCATACGTTATTTGTCATCACCTGCTGACTTTTCATCTGAGGTACTGAGGGATAAAGATGTTAAGGGTTTAATAATGTAGATCAAAAACCATTTAGTCTTCTACCTATTAATTAAAACTGAACCTAATGGGTTTTTTTTAGGGTTGAATTGTTCAATACAGAGTGATAGAAATGTGACCCACTGACCATCCTCTCTCTGATACGGACACTTTTTGTTATCGCTGACTGTGCAGTACATGCTTCAGTTCTGACGCTGCACGTTGTCGTGTGTGTGTGCGTCTCTTACCTTCCCACAGCAGCAGACTCTGAGGGGCCACAGAGGGCCAGATCACAAGACTGTTGGCCTCGAACAGCGGGTTGGTTAATCGCTCCAGTTCCTGGGGCCGATTCACCCACGACCACAGGGACACGGTCTTCTCAGGCAGAGACAGTTTGGTTCTTTGAAATGGGAGATGATGTGGGGTTAACCAATCAGAACGGTCGTTACTTACAGGTTGTCAAAATAGGCTTCTTTACAATGAAACTAAGCTGGATGTTGTCATTGATATTGAAAATATCTCCTTACTCTAAAACTTTAGCATTGACTTTAGAAAAGTCACTTCCATACCAGTTTGTAGTAAAGCTGCTTAGAGAGCGGTGATTAAGAATGTGAAGGACAAGGCTCCATATTTAGCTGGCACACTAATGACCTAAATACTGTGATGTAGCTTTATAAAGTTTGCATGGTATGCAAAATAAGTCTGAGCGCATCAGATGATGTATCTTATTAATTCATTGACAGACGTATTACCTCTCTGCTGTGCCGTTGCCCAAGAAGGTGCCAAACTGAGAAGCATAGGCGTGTTCGAAGAGAAGCACCAGAAAGCTCTCGGTAAATTCAAAGGAGCAAGGGAACTGCCGAAGGATCTGCCAAACACAGTCCAAGAAGAGCAGGAAGACCGGCGCCTCTTGCCGAGGCTTGCTGTTGGAGTACGCAGACTGGGCGCAGCGCTGCTGGAACGGGTGGCCCGCCTGGGATGCAAAGAGGCACTTTACTAAGTATCAGTGTATGCACTATTATTTTCCTTGTATGGCCAACATCTAAATATCAATCTTATAACTAATGTGTGTGAACATTTCAAGCTTAGAAAAAAAATAGATATTCATGATAGCTGCTAACATGTGGGCTGTGATTCAAAGGTTAGAGGCTAACCTGGAGCCACTCTCTCTCCACCAGGCCTTGGAAGCCTCTGATGGTCCTGCAGGCAGGATCAAGGATTATCTGTGCCAAAGAGGTCACCTGCAAGGTGGAGTCTGTTCCCTCCGTGCCATGAACGAGCACTGAGGCTCCCTCTCTGCGACAAACACACAGGATTACATTCACAGTGCCAACTGTTACTCTGCTACCGTTAGCAAAAAAATCTGATGCTTTGCCTGTTAATACTACTATTCCTGAAGTCGTCAAATTTATTGATAAAGTACTTTTAAAATAACATGAACTGACCAAAACTGCTTCACAAACATCGGAAAACTTTACAGAGTAAAAAAAAAAAGAAAAAAAGAAAATGAGTTCATAGCAGACAAAAAGAAACGTTGTGTTCTCTGACCTGTCGATACACTGGGCAGCCAGGCAGGCCGTTGTGAGGATTTCCTTGACGTGAGTCTGCCAGTTGGAAGCTTCTAGCTTACTTAACCAGCGGTCCATATTGTGCGACTGGTCGTTACACGCCTCGACGAGCTTGATCAGACTTTCCTGAAGGATGTTCGACCTGAAATGACAGAAAGGTTCGGGCATCATTTCTAAAAGAGGTTTTAACTAACGGGTATACACATTTTAAGAAAGCCCTCGGTGACCTCACCTCTCGATCGTCTTGTGGATCCTCCTCCACTGTGGGTAGTTTGCCTCGGTCTCAAAGCCTCCGCCTCGAGCTTTGGCCTGCTGGGCGACGTTGATGGTGCGTGTGTCGATGATGTAGCCACGTTTGCCTGGCCGCAGGGTGGCGTTGATGAGCTTCTCGTCTTCCTTACACCGTCGCCCGTTTGTGCCGGTCAGAGGCTGCCCTGCTCGCATCATTACCTGAAAGTGATTCAAATACGACTTTCACATAAAAATGACTAGACCACATTTACGCACAGTTTGATTTCACAAAGACAATTCTAATCCACAAACTATAAAAAAAATAATTTCCAAGGAGCTCACCATGCCATTCTTCTTGTGGTAGTAGCTCAGGACTGGAAAACGGCCACTATGTCGGAAGGTAGCTACTTTCTTCAGCGTTTCATCGTCAACATCTTTGGGTACGGCCACTAGAGGGGGGTATGACGGACACACGCTGAAGTCCTTGTTGACGTCACTCAGTCTCCACTCGTCTGTCTGAAAAAAAGAGATAAAGGCAGTTCAGCGAAAGGGTGATAAGGGAGCACAGAGAATGTTTTTTTATTATTATTATTTCTTCATTAGCCGTGTCCGTACCATAGACTCTAAATCTTTAAAGATGTCCTCTGGAAGAAATAAGTTCCAGCCATCTTCTATGACTTCAAACATGGGCCGGTAGAAGAAAGGATACATCAGGGAGACTGAATCAAGCGTGGATAGAGCCTAGAAAGGAAATATTCATTAACATCAGTTGAAAGCATGTAGGATTCTTTGACACTAAAAAACATAAACCTGACCTCAATAGAGCTGGCGATGTTGAGGCACTCCTCCATGCCCGGGATGTCGAGCTGAATCACCCTCAGGTCTTTGCATTTCACGATGATGCTTCCCAGAGAGCCAACAAATCTGGAAAAAAAAAAAGAAGTCAAACATAAGTTTTCATTGTTGCCTCCTGCGGTGACATTTCTATACAGTGGATTTTGCATGTTCACGTCATGTGTTGCTTTTCTGTTAGCGCTCCTCCTGCCTGTATTCAGCCAAACACAAGCGTCAGAGCACAGCCAGACCCCCCTACGACTACACAGAAAAAGGTTTTTAACACAACGAGTAAAGACGGTCTACTATTCCATAACAGTTTTATAAGCAAGTGGACGAGCTCGTGAGAAAACATCGTCGGCCCAGATTTGAATACACGTGGCGTAACAGCGGCATTCTCAGAGCTGCCAATTGCTTTCACACCCTTCTTAACCACAACACATTTGGATACCCGACCTGTGGGAAAACTCTGTTGCAACAGAGCACGGTCGGAATCCAACTTCCTGCCAAACAGTTTCAGATCCTCTCTTCACTCTCAAGACAAGAGTGAGAGAACGATCCAGAAACACGGCAGTGAAACGCTTCCATCTGGTTCTCACAAAAACAGGAGTTTCCCCCTATCAGACGACAGTGACCTTCATAACTTCATAATTCTACTGTCAAAAGTCTTTGATCGTTTAACATGTAATGGACTCCTTTAAACAACGTTTTTTTTTAATTACAGTTGGGTTGGGCCGTGTTTAACAAATCAACAGCTGTCAGAGATAATGAACTCAACTCGGTGTGATTTATAGTCATTTAAACTGTCATCAAGAAGCTGCTATTTGAATAACGCACTGACCTCCTCTGCTGTTTCTTTGATTCACAATGGCGGCGTGCTAGTAGGCTTACCAGTATTAATAAGACTAAAGCTTCTGCGATATATATATGTTATAATCAGCAAGTCATAACCACGATTCTTTCATTAACACTGGCACATTTTGGAAATCGATATCTACAAAGTAATACCAAAGCGAGGGTGGATTCTTTCGACTGGAGAGAAGCTGCATTTAACACTGTGGTCTGAAGGAACGCACTTTTAATCCTGTGAATTATCATCGAATGCCACCATCAGGAATGTTACAACAAGAGCAGGGGAGCTGTCTTCCAAAAAAAAAAAAACACTCACACTCACACGTCCATCAAAGTGCATCAATATGCTGCAATAGTGAAACCATCCCCTTCATATTTTAAGATGCAATCAATCGTGCAAACGCATATAAAAATGCAAGCATCTTAAAAAAAAAAAGGTGGAGTTACAGGTGCACAGGTGAGGCTGCATTTTAAGCTCGGTCCAGACAAGAAGCGCAGGTGACCTTTTCTCTATGGAGTCGATGTTTGAGTGAAGCAGCCACAGCTCCTCTGTGTTGTCCTGTCTGGAGGACAGGATCAGGTGATGACCAGTCAGACACAGGGTCCCCTCCACAGTGGGCATAAAGGGACGATGTAAGACGACCCCGTCCACCCTGGGGGTCTTTATTAACTCTGCAAACTCCATCACCTTCCTGACCTGAAGAGGAGGAGACGGAGATGGGTTCAAGATCAGGGTTTAAGGGGTTTGTTTACAACATCACAGTTTCGAATGACTTAAGTCTTGACGCTCTGCTGTGCTGCTTTTAAATAAAGATAAGGAAACAAAGTCGATGTCATGCATCTTACACAGCGACAGTGTATGATCAGATAGCTCGTTAGCTTCATTCAGGAAATGAAGTGGCTAACATTTTTCAACTAGCTAATCGAGACAGACGATAAAAAAAAGTGTCAAGTCATTATTTTATAAACACGCCATACTTCCATTAAAGCACATATAATTAAAGCGAAATGGGTGCTTAAACAATTTATCACACAACTACCCATTATTCTTACCGTTGAATTCGTTGTTGGGCGAGACTGGTGCGTTTATAAAAACAAGCCGACTGGAAACAACAGACTTGGTCATTTTGGTTCCGGACACTGATCGGAAAATAGTTCTTATCAATTATATGAAAACTCTTTAACAATTTAGGACTTAGTGACATTTCACACTACGGGAAAATACGAGAGGACAAACATCGTTGTGGAGTTAAAAAAAGAAAAGAAAAAAGGAGTGGTTTATTCTTACTTGAGTGATAATAAAAATGCCAAGATCTAAAGTTCCAGAGGTTAATCAGTTGGAATATCAGATAAATGGCCAAAAACAACGAAGAGCTTAGTTTTGCAGTCATTGTATTTGGGTCTTTTTTTAAAGGAAGACCAGGAAGCAGAGAACTACAACTATGAATCCTGCAGGTTTTAAAGCCCAGCCTGTCTCTGTAAATGCAGATGAACGGTAAAACCTTTCTATTTGTTTACTTTTACATTATGATGACAAGAAACATATACTTATTTCTCAAATAGCATTTCTGTTGAATGAAGTACTTTTTGAATACCTGTGTATCTGTCATAAATCTTGATAAATCTTGATTTATAGTTAACAAATATTTGGACACTGACACAATTTTGGCTCTGTACCCCAGCACAATGGATTTGAAATGACCAACCGAAATTAACAACCGAAATGCAATTTAAGTGTGGACTTTCAGCTTTAATTTCAGGGGTTGAACAACAATATCACATGAAACGTTTAGGAATTACAACCATTTTTATACACAGTCCCCTCCTGTTCATTCTTAATACTTTGTCGAGAATTCTTTGCAAGCAATGACTGCTCGAAGACTAACCCATAACCAAATGTCCTTGTGATGCTTTGCCAGGCTTTTACTGCAGCTGTCTTCAGTTGTTTGTTGGTGGGTCTTTCTGCCTTAAGTTTTGTCTTCAGCAAGTTAAATGCATGCTTGATCGGGTTGAGATCAGGTGATTGGTTTGGCCATTGCAGAATATTCCACGTCTTCCTCGTAAGTCCTATCAGCTTCGCTGAATTTGGCTGAATCTGAGCAGACAATATATCACTATACACTTAAGAAAATGTATCAGGCTGCTTTGTCTTCTGTCACATCATCAATAAACACAAGTGACCCAGTGCCATTAAGGGCTGGCTTTGTTAGATGGTTTCTGGCAAAGTCAAATCTGGCCTTTCTATTCTTGAGGCTTATGAATGATTTGCTTCTTCTGGTGAACCCATCTGTTTGCTCTCGTGAAGTCTTCATTTTATGGTAGACTTGGATAATGATCACCTTCCTAATTGATGAAGAAATAACAAAGGAATAGGACACACCTGTCCATGAAACAGCTTTTGAGTCAATTGTCCAATTACTTTTGGTCCCTTGAAAAAGAGGCGGTTATTAAAGAGTTGTTATTCCTAAACCCTTCCTCATATTTGGATGTAAATACACTCAAATTAAAGCTGAGAGACTGCACTTTAAGCACGTATCCATAATTTAACTTTGACTTCAATATATTTTGGTTAACAGCCAAAATAACAAAACTTAAACCTAACTATATAAACAGCCACATTATCAGAAATTGACACCAGGTGGTGACATTGAGAAAGAAAACTGAACTGAATTAACCCATTATTCAATACAAACAGGATTTAAGAACACTGCAGGTTATATTTAGCATTATTAAGATTCATTCCAATTGTAATAGCTGAAAAAATAAATACGTTATTATGTATAGCATTGTGATAGTAAACCATGGTCAGTCAGTTCGATTTCTGACATGGTAATATCAACCTGTTAATAACGAAGAGGCAGCGAGCTGGTATCTAGGAGGGCTAGAAACTCAAAGACAGCAGCTTGGAAAATCCTACAAAAGGGCCAGTAAATTGGCATCCATACTGTCTATACAGTATGACAAGACTAACAAGCAATTACAGATCAACACAAGAGGGAGGGAAAAAAAGAAGAAATCCCAAGAGAGGGGGTTTCAAAGACAGACTCATTCCTTGTTGGATTGATTAGGAGCCATATGGAAAAATGGCAATTACAATGAAGTGACAAAGACTTAAATCTTCAACCTAGGGAATGGCTCTAGTAAAGAGTGCACACGGACAATAGTCCGGTCAGTTTTTCCACATCAGGCAGCGTCAGGCTTGTGTAGTAGGTTAATAGGGAGGTCAGCTGATGGAAAACGTTGGAGAATGTGTTATATAACATGTTTTTTTTTTTTCAACTTACTGAAGCAAAGACAGAAGTCAAGCTCACAATGAAAACAAAAGAACAATCCTATAATCCTGATCCACGTGAAACAGTAATGATAAATAAAATTCAAATGAAGATTTAAAGATCGTAAGAGAGAAGTTATCTCAAGTCATCGCTGGGAGATACAAAATGTTTAATTGAGGTTATAATGAACAAACTTGTTTCATTTTGACACATTGTTAAGAGGCCAATCTATGTTGGTGTCAAAATGTGCGTGTGTTGGTATTTTTTTATTCTGTGAGAGTGTATGTGATGCATCTCAAATCAGTGCAGTATTTGCTTCCCTTGCAGCCTGTCTCTGTCTTTTTACGATAGATGGTTTCCTCCAGCTAACATCACACGGTAGTAGTTGGTACAGATACCCAGGCTCAATTGAATTTGAAACCCAGCGTTGCTTTACAAACCAAATATCCGTTCTTCCTGTGAGGAAAAAGATGCTTTACTGCAGATTTTCTTCTTTGAAAGATTATTAAATGTTAAAAATTGCTTTCAAAGCAAATATTCCCTTCACAGCTCTTTACAGGATATAACAGAGTAACCTGGGCTCCATGTTTTATTTAACAGGATGCTCAGACAAATGTGTGGGTGCAGAGGTGTTGATTTTCTTCTGTCATAAAATGTTGACTTTAAGGCAGTAAACTTGATGAATCACTTTCTTGCTTGCTCTGCCTTGGAGAAATCAAGAAGGCATTTTTAAATAAACTTGTCTGACTCACAATGTTTAATTAAAAGAACATGAATTGACAGGGTTGAATAAAAATGGCAAACTGTGAGCAAGTTGTTATCACTGAATCAGTGCATGCATCATATTTTGACATTTATTGATGAACATGGAACATTTTTGGAACATCGTCTGGGTAATTGTAGGGATTGACTGTTTGTGCCCACACCTACACCATTGCTCAGCTTTTTATTCAGTGTGTGATAAAGATGCCTCCTCCTCTCTTCTGTGCTAAGCATTTTTTTTTATCATATCTTAAAAAGGGGGTTGGGGGGGGGGGGGGGGGGGTGTTGGGGTGATGGGGGGTATTTGTTCTGCTAGGTGATTCTGTTTGGTTATTTCAGGCATGGCCAGTGAATCAGAGCAGTACTGCAGATAATGATGACGACTTGGATGCAGAGTCTTATATCAGATATTTTTGAAGCTCTGTGATAAATGTCTCCAATCAAAAGCCTTCAATCATTGTTCTGCATTTAAAAGTTCAGTAGCTGCATTGGTTGTGAAAAAACTCTGTCTTTAACTTTGGTTAATCAAAGCTCTTGCTTTTCCTGGTTTGTACAGCCTGAGGATTCATCTCTCATTGCATTTTTTGCATTATTTAGTGTCTATAATACATGTTACATGCATGCTGATGTATAAACTGTGTAAGCCTGAGCTATACTCAATGCATCCTGATTTTCTTTCATTAAATGTTCATGCCTGTGAGAGCTGGTTGTTTTCTTTTCCTTGTCCTGCTTCCTTGGTTTATGGCAATATGACAAAACAGATCCTATATTGCGATTATTAAATGACACATTGTCACCAAAAATCAAAGAAGGATTTGAAAACAGAGACCTCAGTCTTTCAGATTGCAATGAAATAAATTAGATGAAAGTAACGTGAGCAGCTTAACACATTTCTTAGTTTAAATGAAGCTCTAGTGAAAGCTGAAAATGGTATGCTTTAAAACTTAAATGACATTCTCTTTCCTCTTCAGTCAAAATTCTACAAAAGTGCTACATTTTTGTGGCATGGTAAGTCATGTGTTATGTTATGTTATGTGTCAGCCTCAGCAGGAATACTCACCCAAGGTGACCTGTCACCAGTGTCTATCCTTTCATTGCTTTACACCCCTGAGGACAAAAGAACAAAAATGAGTAAGAAATCCAAAAAAAATCATATAAAATAATACACACAAAAAATGGTGCAATATCCCACAATGCACATTGATTTTCTCCACATGCACTTCACATCCAAGATGCATGATTGTATATCTGAGTACAACTGGCCACAAAATATGACTTCTCGCTCTTTCTTCAAGTTCTGTGTTATTTCTAACACCCACATGAACACACACGCACATAGACCATCCGTGCCTTCGCTCGGATTTCTTCATTAATTGGCCCTTCAGTTTTTTTGGCTCCCTATGCCTCGTTTCTTTTCTTTTTTTTTGTCTGCTTTAATGGTCATGCACTATATCTGTCTCAAACACACTCATGTAGGCTATATTTTTGTTTTGTTTGTTTAATATGCCAGCTTGGTGCCCTGTTAAGCACTTTGTGGTTTAGAACAACTTTGTAGTTTGAATGGATGTCCTGTAATTTGATTGTTTTTTTTATAGCCTCATTTAACTGCCTCATAATTCCAGTGGACATGAACACTCAGTGTGTGTGTGTGTGTGTGTGTGTGTGTGTGTGCGCGCGCGTGTGTGAATGGTGTGCA
The DNA here is from genome assembly GCF_947650265.1 of Symphodus melops. Lineage (NCBI taxonomy): Eukaryota > Metazoa > Chordata > Actinopteri > Labriformes > Labridae > Symphodus > Symphodus melops. The sequence goes on from NC_136691.1 coordinate 11,918,946, forward strand.
GCTCATTGTGAAGGCCTCAAAGCCCTGAGCAATAGGAGAAGAAGAAGCCTACTCAGATGGAACAGATGGCATGATGTGCACAAGATCATACTCTCTTGTGTTCAGTTTTTCACATGCAAAGAAATTCTTTCTCAAGTTATCTTGACCCTCAGGAATGGATTATTTCTTGGAGCTTTTACTGCAACATCACTTTGACCTCTCCTGCTTTCTAAAATACTGGACTCTCCTCTTTTCCGAATGTCTCCCTGAGAAGTCTGATTCTGATTCTATTGCCTATGCGGAATAGATTTTAAAAAGTCACAATCCAGTGTGACACACCCAGTAAACTACAAACAATTGTGTGTTTGTAAGCATGTTGGAACATATGGTCATAATAATGATGGCTTTCAATCACATTAAACCCTTCCATGGCAAAATCTTTAGTTGACCTAGTTTTGTTTCAACAAATACAAACGATGCAAAGAGTGTTTTACCCAATCAGATTTCATTGGAGGAATAACTGTAGCTCCACTTTCCATCTCACTGGTCTGTTGTTATCACCAAGTCTAGCAAAAAGCAAAAGGAGAAAAGCCTGGCAACTTATGTCGTGTTCTGTAATGTTCCAATGTGAACTCTCATCCAGTTCCCGGGCTACAAGATTACATGAGCAGTATAGATAGATATGACCATTAAACCAAGTCTTTGAGAGACTTTGATTGAACTGTAGATGATGATGATTTTGCAGAAGACTGTTTAGACATTCATCCACAAAATGAGGGAGCTTTTCCTTAAACATTATATATGAACTTTTTTAAAACTTTTTTTGTCTGATACTAGAATTGTTTTATTGAAAAAATAATCAGATAGATGACAGACAGACAGACAGACAGACAGACAGACAGGCAGACAGACAGACAGACAGAAAGATATAGATAGATAGATAGATAGATAGATAGATAGATAGATAGATAGATAGATAGATAGATAGATAGATAGATAGATAGATAGATGTTACCTATATTCGCACAACGAAATTAAGGGACAGCAATAGCAAACAAGCAAAAAAGCACATGATCTATCATAAAACAAAACAAAAATCTATGAACACGGTTTTAATTGGAAATATTTTAACATATGAAAACTTAAAGATTTGGCCTCTGAAGGAAATATGCCACATACAGTAACTTGGGGTTAAATTAGCGTGGAAATGACTTGAAGTGTGTTCATGAGAATAAGAAAAAAAACTGTGTTTAAGGGTTAAAGAAATAAGCAAAGAGAAAGAAAGAGACACTTTTGACTTTTAAGCCCTATTTCAGCACTGGACAGCTCCCACCAAATCCTTCGTGCGCGCAGCAGGCAGTAGTAGAAGCGGCCAAGATCCAATCAGCGTCACGCGCTGAATGTGACCCCGCGAGGCAGCTCAGCGGGCTCAGCCTAATCACTGGGCCGTGGACCTTACAGCGGAATCACCAGCTCTTTGCTTGAACATGCTACCAGAGGGGAAAACACCACTTTCAGGAGAAGTACTGACTCAGTAGCCTACTGAGAGGGGGAATGCTGCAAAAGGCATGAAAACCATAGGGTAGGCCTACCTTACATGTCTCTAAGCAACAGCTCAGGATGAATGAACGTATGCCTTTGATTTTCCCATAAGTCAATGGTTTCCTTGGTGCTAAATATTTGTCAAAAAAAAAGAATAAAGAAACTTCACAAGCAAACAATATCATGAGTATCTAAGGAATTACATGTTATAAGTCAGGTTTTGACCTTTTAAAGGGGTTTTCAACCCCTTTAAAAGGTAATTAGGCTGAAATTCACAAAAAAAAAAAAAACATCTATTTTGTTAGTAAGAAATCTTCCTTTTCTACTTGAAAACATGACCCCCTAACTGTGTCTCCGACCGTGACTGATTCAATCGTTCAAATACAGGGAAACAGTTTTGGTGTCCAGCAGTATTTAATTACATCATGCAGTCCTCTCCTGCGTATTTGGGGGGTTTAAATGAGACACTAGATGGCAACCACGTTGAAAGGGAGAAACGGTGAGTGTACGTGTGTGCGTGCGTGTGTGTGTGTATGTGTGTGTGTGTGTGAGAGAGAGAGAGAGAGAGAGAGAGAGAGAGAGAAGGGAGGAGGGGGTGAATTACGTCGGTGTGGGACAGTGGAGGGATGCTCTGTGCTTGCAGCTGGAGGAGAGCTGCAGAGAGGGGAAACAACTGAAAAGCGGCGTGAGAGATTAATGCACATGTAGAAACCGGTAGACCACGATTGGATGCTCGCGTTGCAGCCCAAATTAAATTGCTCAAACTTGTAGATTAGATTTTTGAAAACAGTTTGGATAGGATTTGAAGTGGAGGGAAAGGAACAAAAGATGTGCTGCGTTCGTGGCGCCTCTCGTGCGCTCTCTGGGGACACAGACGACGGCCACGCGCTGACAACCCGCTTTTAGATGGCTCCAATATTTGGGGTGCAAAACAGGTGTCAGGGAAGTGTCGTCACGAACCCCGGAAGCCGGAGGAGGTGGGAACATCAGAGGGAAAGATGGCAGCGAAATCCGATGGTCGCGGGGTCGTCACCGGTTTCGCCCAGCTGCACAACCTGGACGAGGTGGTGGGGACTGGAGAGGACGACGCGCGGGATGGCAGTTCGTTCCACATCTGCCATTGCTGCAACACCTCGTCGTGCTACTGGGGCTGCCGGAGCGCGTGCCTGCATTACCTCCGGGGGAAGGGGAAGGGGAGAGAGACGGTGCGGCCACCGCAGGAGCAGCGCCTCTGGCTGGACTGCCTGTGGATCATCCTGGCGCTGCTGGTGTTCTTCTGGGATGTGGGGACTGATTTGTGGCTGGCTGTCGACTATTACCACAAGCAGGACTTCCTGTGGTCTGGCCTGACCCTGTTCTTCGTGCTGGTGCCCTCGGTGCTGGTCCAGATCCTGAGCTTCAGGTGGTTTGTGCAGGATTTCACTGGGGGCGGACTGGGCTCCGTGGAGGGGCTGAGTAGTCGGAGAGCTACAGCCTGTCTGCAGAGGGACAGGTGCTGCCGCCTGTCTGTCTGGGTCTGGCAGACCATCATCCACATCTTCCAGATGGGACAAGTGTGGCGGTAAGAAAAACTTTAGGTTTTCCTTTGAAATAATCAGTTAAACCCCCCCAAAGCCCTGCGCTCCTATCTCCCAGCTCTCTATTCACTCCTTCTCACCTCTCTGACTGTCACCTGGTATAACCCGTGTGTACATGACTGGGGTGAGAATCAGCACCGTGGTGATGCCATTACGCACTCACTTTGCATATCCAATACATGTAGTCATGCACTCTTTCGCCACAAATATCTTGCGCTTAACCAAATGAATACAACAACTCCTCCAGCTGCACAGACATTGCGCCACTGTGATTATTTCTTCACAGTGCGCCATTTCGCTTGTGTGAAGGGAGGACCGTTTGTTCAAAGTCGAACAGGTAGCCTAGTAGCCGAAAACGTGTATGTGTATGTGTGCGTGTGTGTCTGTGAGTGTCAGACGCGCCGTTTGCGCCACAGTGCATGACACACCGTCGCCTCGATTCACCCTTCCCCCCCCCTCCCCGCATTAAAAGCTCCAACTCTGCAACTAGAGGCCAGACGAGCATCTGTTTCACTGCTCACAAAACTACATCTTCTTCCCCCCACAGACATGATGTCATCGATTCCTCTGCGACGCTCCACATCTTTGGTCCCCCAAATCCGCCTTTTGGCCACACAAAATGCCGCGTCTGGGGAAACGCGTGAATGCTCAAGGTGTACATCTCTGTGCGTAATCTGTGAGCTGTAGTAGCGGCTTCAGTTGTAGTAAATGTTGACACTTGTGCGCGCACATCTTCTCTATTTCGGCTATTCAGTGTGAGCTCGTGAGAGGCGAGTTGTTTTTGGTGCAGACAGACGCAGTGGCTGGCATTTAATGGAAGAAAAAAAAAAAAAGTAACGCATGACGGCTGCTCTGAGAGGTCTGCCAGTGGCTGGGAAAATGTACAATGCAAGGGTCAAATCATTTAATCCTTTCTGCCTGTCTGTCAATGCTTTTGGTGTTTTTGTGGATCAAATGCAAAACTTGAACATTAATTATGACAGACTGTTTGTGTTTGACAGCTGCCTTCCCTCCTCATCAGACGAATTAATTGTCTAAACCAATGTGTTGTAATCAAATGCACGAGAACATTTGTGCTCCAGGCCGAATTACTCACATGCTGAGAGTGGGAGTAAAATCGGATTGGAATCTCACTGACCTTTTTGAAATCATATATTGCCACAAGCCATAAATTTGGTCAAATTAGTGCAAAAACAAGCCTTGTTTCTTTTTCATGTTGCTGAAAAGAACATCCTCATTTATGTTCAGTGCATATACTAGCACATCTTCTGTCAAGATGGGTTTTCCCAGAGACAGTGCATTCTGTATTCCTCATCAGACTCATTTTGAGCTCCTGAAACACCTAAAGGCTCTTATATTGATTAGCTGCAGACGTGTTCGCTCAGTTCTATTTACTCTTCTCGAGCGCTTCAATCGATTGTTTTGGTCATATCTGTAGTGGGAAGAAAACACAGAGGGGGCGATGTTGCAAAGTCAAAGTCATTAGTTTTAGTTATAGCGTTAAGTACATTAGAAGTAAAGTGACTGCGAGCATCTCAAGGTGCTTCACCTTATTTATACAAGTAAGTAACAGTGGTGTATGTGTAAACCCTGTACTATGTGTTGTCAGGCAAATAGTTCAAAATGTTTTGTCACTTTTCTTGCTCACAAAGTGTGCCTTTGGGGAAGTGAAGAAATATGACATTGTGTAAGTGAATGTTGTTGTGTAACTCTGGTTTTGGAGAGATCATAAAAATGGATCAACATTCTCACAAAATAAAACTAATGAGCAATAGCTTATGGGAAAGAGTTAGATGAGAAGACTGACAGCACTCTTGAGCCTGTACAACAGCCCGACTCTTAAGCTGCAGCTAACTTATCCTAGTTTAGTACAAAAACTGAAAATAGAAGGTAACAGCTAGCCTTGTTCTACCAACACCTGTAAAAGTCACTAAAAAATAACATTTATCTTGTTTTTCATCCTTGCAAGAGCAAAATTTTTTGTTTCGCTGAAGGTTATCTCAATATTTATCCCTGGAGTCTTTGCTGGTTGACTAGAAGATGCTATAGTCTGCCTGCTACCAAATATCTTTTGAATGATAGTTTCAATTTTTTCTCATTGCCTGTTTCTGTATTCAAAGACCCTGAGGTTTATAGCCTGCCCTGCCGGCACATGATGTTTTTGTACATATTAAATAAACAATATACAACATGTTCATTTGTGAGCTTCAGAGATGTTTGTGGGAGGATTTTTTTTAAATGAAGCTAGACAATGACATTTCAATGGTGGAAAGTTAAGAAGATGCAAACTGTATTAACTTTATTATGGGAATAGAGTGGTAGCAATAATCTCATCTAATTCACCGCCAGCAAGAATCTGCGTCTTATTGTACTTTATAATGTACATTATTATCAATTATCCGTTTAAAATTGTATATGTTAATTCACATTCATTTCTGTGGTCAAATGAGATTTTTAGGTTAGATTGAAGTATTTAAGGGGGTTTATTGTTTAAAAAGATGCCATTCAGTTGTCACTTGTACGTTCAGTTATATAGTCAGTAAGAAAAACATTGATCAGTAAAATCACAAAATCAACTGCAAAAGTATCTATAGTAAATCAAGATGTGCTTTGAGTGAACTCGAGTAAACAGTATGTTAGTGTGTATGTGACAGCGCAAAGCCTAGGGCAAGGCATCTTTATCAGGACACTGTCTCCCCTCGGACATGATCTGCCTGCCTTTTTTTGGTAGGGGGAGAGGGAGCGTTGAGGGTCAAAAGCTGGTCTTGTCAGCTTAGTGTGAGTTCACAACCTCACACCCACAGGACTAACTCTTGATATGGAGATTATTCTCCAATGTGAGAGGCCAGAGTGCATGCTAATAGGTAGCATATGTTAGCATTTCACATTGGATTGTTGGCCATGAGTGAAAAGCTTTTTAATCTGTCCTTGACATTGCTCATTTTCAGCTTTACTTCTGATAGATGGGGCTATGTCTAAACCAATGAAATTCTGGTATTTTGTGATCATATTCTGAGTAAATGATAACTTTATGTGACTGGTTTTCAAAGCAGCTATCAAAGCATCCCAAATGAGATGCTACAGTTTCAGTTTGTGGAATATTTTGTCTTCATTAATGTGAGAAAACAAAATGAAATGCTGACAGGAGTCAAAAACACTGTCTCATCATGTCTCATTACTCGATCCCATTTTCAGCTCTGCATTCAATTAGCCACTTTCCCTCTGAGCACCTGAGGACCAAGACGATGACAGAATCTCCAAGCTTGTTTTTTTTTGCTGTTATCCCCTCGTTAATTGTTGACTGAACAGGGAGTGTTCCGCTCCCACCGGCTCTATCATGTCGTCCTCCCTGTGATTCACCAGCAGCACCTCCATCAGTGTGTCCCTTTAAGCTTTAGAGATTCTGCTCACATACGCTCGAGCACACAGAGGATCTAGCAGACACAGGAGTCTCCTGTCTCTACGATGGACAGCTTAATCAGTGTAAACCCAAATTAGCGTCCAACTGAGAAAGAGGTGCATCCATCTCCCGCCCTCCCTTAGGAAATCCACGAAGGAAGTTTTGAGAGCTCTTTGTAGCTGGGAAATCCCTGCAGAATAGGGTGTGGTGTAGTCATTATCTTCTCTCTGAAATTGTCATTGTTGGTGATGGAAATATCGGACAATTTTCAGTTGCTTCCCACAAGCTCCCATTGACATGCGGGAAAGGAGCCACAGGCTGGGGTCGAACCTGGGCCGCCCACGCTGACGACTATAGCCTTCATATATGGGGATGCACGGAATAACTACTGTGCCACCAGCGCCCCCACAAGCTGAACATTTAAACCATCCCAGTAAGCAGTAAGCATTTGAAAAACATTGTGTTGGTTGCCTTAGAGTTTAAGACGTCAATAAACCTTCTAACAGAAAACAGAAACTAGTAATAGGCAGTTATAGGCCCATAATGCCGCACCAGCCTCAACGTCATCTTTTGTTGTTGTTTTGACTAAGGGCGCGTAGACACTGGCCATCCGTACAGTGCCATCGTTTTCAAATACGATGCACAATTCCCCTGCTGGCCAGCACGGCCCGCGGTCACACTGCATCAGGACTAACCGTGCCCAAGCACGATTCCCTCTCTGACATAACGTTTTAAAACAGCACATATGCTTCATGTATTATGAAGCGTGCTCAGTTTACAAACAGACGGACACGAGAAAAAAAGAGACGCAGGGTCGAGTCTCTGTTTGGTCATCGGAGAACAACATGGAGAACATGACAGCGACTTGGTGACATATTTGAGTCAGTTTAGTCAGACACAGCCATAAAACTCTGGATTTCTCCATAATGAAGCCTGTCAGCGTTGTTCACCTGCGTGCTTGTGCTCATGCATGAAGTGTGCCGTGCCCAAGCACACCTCTCCAAAGTGTGCTAAAGTCAAGAAAGTGTACTGGGCGGCGGATTTTAGACTGTGTGTTTAGTGGAGGTATAGTGACAAGATTGTTGCGGGTCCCCTTTAAAACACCAGTGAATTTTCAAAATAAAATATACCCTATTTAACTCTGTTGCCCCTGTTTGCCCTGGATAACCTTTCAAATTTAAATTCCGATGTTTAAATTCTGATTCTTTCCCCTTCTTGTACCATGAAAAAATAGACAACATTGTGTTGCACACCATCCTTACCAAAACCCAGATGATTTCTGGGTCTGTATTTTTGTTAGTCTTGCTGAAGACTCGGCTATGTGAGATTGAAATTACACTGTAGAAAGGACTTGCATTACAGCTGTGTCAAACAGTGCTGAAATGTTGGCCATGAGTAAGTGCAGTATGTCCGTTAAACAATAGATGGAGCAGGTAGAGGTGATTTAGAAAAATACTGAAAAAGATGTGTGTGACTTACTTTGGTATGAACTAGTAGACTGAGTGTGAGGATTGTATCACTGCTTGGTGAAGAGTGTATATAGACATTATACATTCCAGTTCAGTATCCCAAAATAGCATAATTCATACAATTTATTACACTTGTGTAAGAATAAAATTAGGGAACAACGAGAATGAAAAGTGTGCTGAAAAGGTAACAAAATTATCCACTTATTTTTGCCATCCAGGAACTCTCTGCTTCTGGAACAGGCAGAGAAGTGGGTACTCCCCGCTTTTCCTTTGCAACTGTACAAAATGTTTAAACACTACAAATCTGATGCTTGGATTACACTTTAATCCCGAACAAGTGTTTGCTCACCAGCGAGCAACACGAAGAAATCGCCTCATGGTTGACATCTGCCTCTGTTTCCCATCCTGGTAAATATTAATGCAGACTGGGAAAGGAGTCGACAAAAGCCTCTGTTGGCTGGCTGGGCTGCTTGTAGTTGCCAAAAAAGGTTTGTACATGTGGCGAAGCAAGTCATTGAGATGATACAATGCAACCAGCTGCCCTGTCAAGAGAAAAAAAACAGCTGAAGGGGTAAAAGAGGGGAAGAGATGAACGCTCAGATAAATTGGTTACAATCCATATAATGATGTATTGGGAGTTTAAAATGGCGAAAGATGGGAACATCTTGTACCCGCCACAGTGGAGGAAAGTGGAGTATTTTTGGAGTGAAGGGTAGAGACTGAAGGATGACTGGCTCATATAGTATTAGCCTGTCTTTTCAGTGTCCAAATAAATATGAGCTTTAAAAAAAATCAACAGTTTCTATTGTTGTAAAAGGAAAAGTGTTTTGTCACTATGGCACTTTATTTTTCAAGAAACTGTTAATTCTGCTGAGACAAAAAATGGAAAACAGTAGAAAGCTATAGAGGGAATACTCCTCTTTATTAAAAGACACATCTGACTGTGCTGTGTTTTTTTATTTACAGACAGCACATTAAACCACCATTGCTGCTCTGGAATAGCTCCTTGTTACTCTACTCATTTTCTCATTAGCACTGATAACAGGGGACAAACCCTTTAAAGCCAGCCCTCCAAGAAAACCCACCAATTACGTGACAGAGGAGCCTGTCAAAATGCAAGAAAAGACCCCACTTTCACAGCCGGGGGTAAAAGAGACGGAAAACCGTAAACGAGGCAGAAATATGTGCTTCAGTTTTTCAAGTAGCAGAGGAAGAGAGCGGGTTCAGGAAAAAAAAGAGAGAGTGAATTGCTGTTTTGGTTCAGTGTCATCATGGTTTGTTTTCAAGCTGGGTTATTGAATTAGAGAGTATTGCTGTAAAAATGTTTTATTTAGCATGTTCCTTGATGGTGTTCTTCTGAAAAATACTCAAATGTAATTGTAAATATTCTCCCATAGTTTAATGAAATTATAAAAGGTGATTGTATACATGTATAAAGCTTTAAAACCTAAAATAAACCAGTAGCTCACATGTGAGCCGATTGCAATCCCATTTCAACAGCCAATGACACCGACTGAAAGCTGTTGAGTTCAGTGTGGAGAGAATGACTAGGAATAAAGAGGCTATGATGATGCTTGATTTAACTGCCTTAGGCTTGCCTCCTGAGCAAACAATATTTTGTAATAGAAGCCTGAAGGCCCTGCTTCTTAAAAACTGGTCACCAGACAGAAACAGGCTGGGACTTATGGAGGAATAATAAAGACAAAGGCAGGCGGGTTACCTGACTGGGATTTGTATGTGCATCACATGCAGGTGTGTAAAACCGCATACATAATACCACACCTCAAGGAGTTGAGAGGAGCTCTTTTTTTAAACACCTGCTTATATGCAGTCTCACATCACGGCCTCCCCTTTGCTCAGGGAAATAGAGAACACACACACCTTGGCAGACTACACATTTCAATGTCCTGTTTCTGAAGGCGCTTAGATCAGAGAGAGGTGGTGCTGCTTGTTGACAATGAACTCCTCCAAAGCTTCTCTGGCTTTAAAAAAATGTAACCTCCTGCTGCTTGCTTTCAAAAGCAGAGCACCCTTGTTTTATTATAACACCAAAAGTAGTTCACCAGGGCACTGATTTTTTTTTTTTAATTTGAAGATTATAAGTGCTAAACTTGATTGTATTAATCTAACACTTACCAATTATATACAATACTGACTTATTTATCCACTGATGGCTGCTTGAGGTCGATGTCAAAAGTGAGCTATTCCTGTTCAGGCTTCATGTTAAAACGCCCAATTTTGAAGCCAAATTAGAAAAAAAAAAACAACACAGTCCATATATTGAACTTCACCTCTGCTGTGATGTGATTTGGTTTTATATTTTGTAGATTTTCAGAGTTAAGATTGTCTTGTTGTTTTTTGTGTCATTGTTCCCTGGTTTGTTTCACGTGTGTTTCCCAGTGTACTCTTTAATGTTCCTGTGTTATTTTGCAATTTCGTATCCTCAAGTCAGTCTATGTAGGGTGTTAGTTGTCAGCCTATGTCACATTTTCTCAGTGTCCATTGTCCTTGTGGTTCTGTGTGTTTTGTATTTTTTCTGTGTTTTTCAGTTTGTACATTTTTCAAGGAACCCTTGTTTTGCCTTTTAGAGTTTGAAGACATTTTTTTGTTAGTTCTGCACTTGGGTCCTCTTTGTTTTTTCAATTTGATGACAGACTGACTATAATATTCATGTTTACACTTATTGTTAGCACTTACAGTAGCAGGTATTAGTGTTTTTGCTCACCATATTTAACTTGTTAGCTGGTTCTCTAACTTGTTAGTTGTTGTTTTTTAGTCAGATAACAGCCACCGATAACTTAGTGTCATCTAACTTCTCTTCAGCTCCAACCCTGCAGCCCCATTATTGTAACGCCTGGCTTCAAAAGTTATGGTGTTGAAAATATTTGTTCAAAATGCCTAACTCAAAGGTTCAAAATGACATTTGACAACCAGTCAAAGCAATGTTCGCGACGTCTACTATTTAAGCAGTATTTGCACATTAATGTGTTTGCTAAACTACAGTTAGCATCGGTAGCATTAAATGTGTCAGTCTTTATTATGTATCAGTGGGCTTAGGGCAAATTCACACACTATAATTATTGAGGGGCATTGTTAGTTTTGTTATTTACATTCAGAGCAAGCTTTATGTTGTAAATTAGACATGTGTTTGCCTCTGTGTATGCTAACATGTTTACACTCATCTATCCTGCCTGCTACAGTTGTAGCTTGCATGCTTGTGGAACTTGGCACTTGCTGATGATGATGTCCGATTTATTGACTGAAGTCTGCTGTTTGTTCAATGTGCGGTGCTCTGTGTGTGTGTGTGTGTGTGTGTGTGTGTGTGTGTGTGTGTGTGTGTGTTCGTCATTCTGTTTAGCAACCATATTGGCTGCATTAGTTTAATTCTCCATCCTCCCTACAACTGTCTATTATTTCCACTCGGATCTGGACTAAAAGCTGAATCTGCCCTGCTGCAACTGTTTTCCTTTGAGCCCATTTAAAAGCACTCACAGCAAACAAATTGTGCATGTTGTGTGATGTATATTTTTCATATTACTCCATTCAGAGATTATCATTACCTGTGCCTAGAGGGGGTTAAGAAGATCACACACAAAGGCTATTTTTCATCTGGATTCCCCAGCCTAATAGTTAAACCCCTAATATATATATTGTGCTTCCCTTCCTCTTGAAATAGTGAGGTCTATTCTCCCTGATGTACTATTTGAGATCATCATGTGTTCTCCCTGTATAGCCTCTCTATCCATTAGCAGTCCTCATATGCTCGAGTCACCACATTACCATCTGTGCTCCTTGGGAAGTTAACATATGTTTTTTTATTTTTATCCCTCCTATCACTTACACCTATTAATGTTCTTAGGCTCCTTGCAAAGCCTTTTATCCACTTCCATCTATCCTAAAGGAGACACCACACTGTGTTTCTCTTATCCTCTCATTATTATTTGAGTTGGAAGGATTGCACTTTCTACAGTGTGAGCTGAAATCCTGTGTCCCTCACCACAAGTTAAAGTCATAATGCTCCCTTCCTCCCCTCCATCTTTCTCTTTATGTCCGCTCCTCTCTCCCTGTGTTGCCTTCACATAAAGCTGCACTTGACCTCCATTTCTGTCAAGGAAACTGGAGCATCTGCCTCCTGCCCCAACTCAACATCTCCTCCCTCCCTCCCTCTCTCCCTCCCTGACTTTCTTTACCTTGCAATACCACCCATCGTTTACTCCCCTCAGAGCCAATTTTCAGAACTCCCACATACCTCTGCACCTTCAGTTCTTTATTTCTGCTTTAGCTCTCTGACAAAGCGTGCATTTCCTCTAGGAAATAGCAACACCTCGAAGAGTCATCCTATGGCTCAGTGCTATCCTCTTACACTAAATACCATCTATGTGGATTTGCAGCTTGTCAAACTTGTTTATGCCCTGTTGAAAAGACAACACAAGTCAGAGCTAGCCAATACAAAACATTGTAAAAGCAGGAAGGTTGTAACCAGCACTAAACTGGTCTTCAAAGGTGCTTTAAATTCAATTTTGACACTACAACTGAATCAAATTAGTCTTTTTGTGAAGGTCTGCAGTGTAGATCTCATCGAGAATCCTCTCTTGGCTGAGCAGCTGTCAGACACTTGTCAGCTCAAGTGAAAACAATGTTCACATACAACTTGGGAGAAGCTGCACTTAGCCCAGGAGTTAAATAAAAGCTGGTTGTACACAACCTGCAGTGTGAAATGGAAGGAAACAAGTGGCAGGGAAAGAAACTCCAACAAGTTGAAAGCCAAAGAGGCAGGCATTTGTTGGAAAACTACAAAAAAACAAACAAGGATAACATGAAAGTTTGTTTTTATGGCATTATTATATTTCAAAAGTAACAAAGAAATAAGGATAAGGAATTAAACGCAAGATTGTTCGAGGCAATTACAAGTAAAACCGTTTAAGGACTGTTTAGGGGAGGTAAAGGAAGTAAAAGAACTTGCATCAAAGATGGTGGATAAATGATTTGATGCTTATACAGTATTTACTCTTTAGCGAGCTGCTTCATGATTAAGTCCATGCTGCTGTTAGTGGGAAGCCAGTGAGGGATCTCCAACTACTTTGTCTTATTTTCACACAAGAATATTTTTTTTAATTTAACCTTAATTTATCCAGGACAGTCCCATTGAGGTTAAAAACCTCTTTTTCAAGGGAGTCCAAATTTGAAGTTTTACGGAATTCCTTTTATGATGTCTTCATACACGCACACGCATGCACGCAAACGCACACACACCCTCTCTCTTCCTGGTTTCTTTTGATGCTGTCAGTATCTTATTCATATCTCGGCTGTCTCTTGAAAGCTGCATCAGCGGAGTTTGGAGAAGACCACCATTGTTCGAGTCTAATCATGGTCGATGCTCCAGGCGTCAGTTTGATAAACAGACAATCTCTGCTTATAAATAATTGAACAGGCCCGTTCATTCTCACGGTGTCACACTAGCAGGGTTTCTCAGTCATCTCGTCTCACTCTCATATTTGCATGGTGATACCCTGCTTAGTGTGCTGTTACGCTGAGAAATGAGCTGTATGTAGGAGCGTTGCATGCAAAGTCAAAAGAGCAAAATCCTTTCACCAAATCAGTGCTGTTGTGCAGAGTGTGCATTCTGTCACAGCTCACTAAGCAAGGTGCCAATGTGCTAGCACGAAAATGAGAAATTATGTCAACAAAATCCTGCATCGCACTCAAGAGTCGAATACACCCAAAAACTGTTTCCAAAATGTGTTTAAATGCAAGCATGAACACACAAAGTTGTTACCGCTGAAACAGAATCTAAAAGATGCTCAAAAACATCTATTGTATGAAAAGTGTCAGCATCCTGATTATTTTTCTAAAACACCAGAGACCCAGGTGCAGCTCACATAGCTTGGCAGACTAAAGGCCGTGACACACCAAGGCTGTGGTGAGCGGTCGTTGCCCTAGTTTTTGCAGTGTGTCCTGCTCCGTCGCTACCAGCAGTCGCCAGCTCGGTGAGATCTGCACAGCAGTTGCCGGCGCGGTTGGGGGTTGGAATCTCTCTGATTGGCTGTTCAGCCTTGTAAAACAAGAGAGCCAATGGTACAAGAAGAGGAATAACGGAAGCACCTCTTCTGCGCTTGCTCCACTAATAGACGACCAAGGGCTGACAAAGGCAATGCAATTTTCAACTTTTTATCAGACATTATTCTCGATTAAAAGTACCTGCAGTAAATTACGAGTGATGAGCGACTGAGAAAATCCTTTTCTCGCATCGAAACAGTTTATCCGCATTCTTCCTTGTCCTCTTCCGGTTTCCCCCTTTTGGAATGACAATTACAGACCGCCGCCGCCTGCTGGCATGGAGAGTTTTTGCCTCTCCTTGGTTGTAGTCTTTGCTGTGTTCTAGTGCAACTTTTTGGCCAAGACAAAGGACGTTGTGTGGTAACGCCACACAACGCCTTCGTTGGCATTTATCTTTGCTGTCTGCTTGGTGTGTCAGGACATTAAGGCGGAGCCACTCCATCGAAACAGACATGGCTTAATTTTCAAACCACTGCCAGCTCCTTTGTAAGCTGTGACTAAAGACACTGATAGCAAGGTATGTTGTTGACATCAGGATTCTCTAACAACTATTGATTATCAGCAGACTAATTAGTATATAGTTTATAATTTTCAGTAACTTGCCCATCACTGATCTCTTATTTCTATCTAACTCACATTCATAAACACTTATAAGTATATATCACAAATGTCTAACGCTCTTGAAAACTTAAACACAACACAGAAAATGTGTTCTGTCCCATATAGTGTAAGGAGCCTCATCATATTTAGGACGGCTCATATTCAGGCCTCCTGCTCAGCAGTCCATCACTGTCCTTTCTCTGTCCTTCCTCTCTCCTCCTCATAACTGTGGCTAGGGTGGCTCTCACCTTGGTACGGGTGAACATGGTATGCCAGGAGAGCTAAATTGGGTTCTTGAGGGCTGACCTGAGAGGAACACAGCAAAGAGATCATCAGCTCCAGAGTCCAACAGTGATCAAGCTGATGTCAAATATCAGCACTTCTTCAGGCCTGCAAAGGAATGGGTCTACAACAAGTGTGCTTGAGATGCTGCTCAGACCTATTTTTATCGCTTCCTTGTTATTTCTTTTCTCTGTGACTCCCGCACCTCTTCATGCCCCTTCAATCACCTTCTGTTACTGTTGGTACTTTCTCCTTTCCCACCTTTCCCGTGCATCTTCCCTTTTTTTGCCTATATCGCCCCTTTTTCTTCTCACATCTGTTTATTTTTTCTAACCGTCCTCCCTTTCTGGATCTTTGCACTCCGAGTGGGCACACTAACAAGAGCCTGTCCACATACACCCTGTAAAGTTTACTTATGAGCTCAGGCAAAAGTAAAAAGGCCTCACTGATGTCACTCTTATGTCACCGCTCGTAAATACATGATGTACTCACAAGAAAGAAAGTACACTTATGACTTCAGCCACCTGCCTTGCGCTCGTCCTCCATATGTTAAAATGTGTACATGTAAAGTATGCAAATGTGTGAGTTTGAGCACAGGAGGTGTGAATGTTCTTCAGCCTTATGCTACAGTGTTGAGAGGCTCATGACGCATTTCATATGGTAGTGTAAAACATCTGACGCGTTGCAGTTAAGTTTGTCTCTGCAAGACGATATGTTACGCCGTTGATTAGATTATTACAGTTTAAGAATCTTGTTAGTCAAACACAGTGTTAAGGGACAGACGTATTGAATCCAAGGAAACAGAACAGAAATGACAAGGTAATGTCAATGAAGAGTGAGATGATGGAGACAAAACAACTTTACATAGACTGAATTTTGTAAAGGTGATGACTTTTTTTTATGTTTCCAAAGACTTGTTTGTACTGTATCTGCTTAAATTAAAGATTTATTATCTTATTATCTCAATAAATTTGAGAAGTAACTACAAGCACGACAAGTTACCACAAATAGTAGTGGCTTTATAATAAGACCTTACTCCCAACAGTGTTGTACACATGAGCCTGCTGCTTTGATTCAGTGCAGCAATGTGTGAATGCATGCCTAAGCACAAAGACAGACACATCCTAATTAAAGAAATGTTCTGAATGACATGATACATTCATACAAGCCAAACACATTTCTTGTATTCAAACATATTCGAAAACCAAATCAACCTTTAAAAAAATTGGGCTCAAGATTTGTAACATATCGTTCCACTGCAGTGGTTTCAGGATGAAATGTAGCCAGTGAGATATTTCCAGCCACTGTGTCTAAGTGGATTAGTTCTGTATTCCTCTAAGGGACATTTAAAAACTGCTACTGTGACTCCCTTTCCTCCATATGGATTACAGGTTTGGAAGAAACAGCAAAAAGTCGACCATGAATATCTGTCAGAGCAAAGGCTGTTTCGTTATTTCCCACACACATTACAACTAAAAAGAACACAAAAGAGCAGATGGCTTGCATCTCATCTCAAATTTAACAAAGGAAATTAGCTGTCATTTTTTTTACAGTATATCATGGAGCCTTCATGCATGGACAGGACATACAAACCAAACAATTTCATTCTCATAATCTTCATCTTTCCCCCCACTGTTTTTGTCTTTCTTTCTTTATCTGTCTGTCTTCTCTCACCACCCATTCATCTTCCTTTATCATCAATATGGCACATTGAAATTATATCTTAACCTAAACAAGTACATTTATAATGACTGCCAAACAAATGTTCTCACAAACACAAATGTAATGACAATAATGTAATGTTTCGTATTGAATTACCCAAAAGTGGATGGCAATCAATCTTTCTATATTTGCCTCTCCTCACATTTGGCAATAAATATATTTAAGTTCTCTGAAGTTATGATGGAGAAAGGATCAAGATTAGTGGGAAGTTTAATCATGAAGCCGTTTGAAATAAGCTTAAAATGTATCTGAGTACTGGGCATAATACCGGCATGGAATTCTTTTGGTGTGTGCCGAGGACAAAGGTCCTTAATAACACAAAATCAAGCAACACTGACAAATGTTTCAATGTCTGTTTATTGATTTATTCTGGTCTTTTTTTGATATTCTGATTTCAGTAAAATACTTTGAGGATTGTCCAAAACCGTTTAGGTCCAAGAGAGAGAAAGGTTTTTGGGTTTTTTTTGTCCTGTCTGGCATTTTTGCCTCATAGTCACAAGAGACTACAAACTGGTCTTTGTCTTTTTTGGCATGGTCGAGCTCTCCTCCCTCTCACCTTCCCACTGGGCACCAATCTCTGCTCTTTGAAGACAAGTTAATGCAACAAAACATTTGAGTCACTGTTTTTTTTACTTAAAATAAAGTATTGACTTATATGAAAGAATGACGCTCAATCATCATCTGTGTGTGTGTGTGTGTGTGTGTGTGTGTGTGTGTGCGTGTGTGTGTGTGTGTGTGTGTGTGCGTGTGTGTGTGTGTGTAATGACTGTGTCCTTTGGACTGGATTTAGAGGTTTTGATTGGTTTTGGGATGTTTCTGGATTGGGGAGTTGATGTTGTTCTCCCAGCCAATGACAGTGTACAGGTGAGATTGGAAGAAATACAATTCAGGAATGAATGCCATTCAAACTGGTGAGTATTACAGATTGCAGACCTAGCGGCAGAGGAAAGAAAATATAAGTAAGACAAAACCCCACGTGGATAAAACTGGTTCAAAAACACGGCTGAACCTTGGGTGGGCTTTTACCTGTATATATGGAGTTTGTCTTTTTTCTTCTGTTGGACAGGCATTTACCAAAAACCAAAGATTAGCTTGTGCTAACTAGTAAATAGGCTTTTCTATTCCAACAAATGTCATTCTCAGGTGGCTTGAAGGTTTAAAAAAACATTATTTCATACTTACAGAATTACTTTCATAAAAGCAAGTACACAGTAAATAAATTCATGATTAAATTAACCAAGAAGGTTTTTATACTGTATATACACTTATAAACTGATAAAATCTGTCATCACAGTTTAACTGAGAAACATCTCAACCTTGTAAATCAACTGCACTTGCAATTACACCATTATATTACATAACAGTGTATACTATTACAAGGCACATACTAATCACCTGAATAATTATCAGTGTAAGGAGTGGAGGCTGGCTCCAACATATGCATTATTACATGAATATACCATACCGAATGTTGTTAAAATGTTACAGTCATTTTCACACTTCGGCTGACTGCGTGTGTCCGTGCGTACATGCAGGCATACGTGTTTGTGCGTTCCTGGTTGTTGATGATTACTTCATGTGTCAGGTTTCATTTACACCTGTCCTTGACAGAGTCTCAATGAAAGTAATTGAGCCAAACATCAATTTGCCTAAGGTTTCTCAAAATGTCCGAGCAGTCATTAACATGCTTCGCATCAAAGCTCGGGGAGTTTTTTTCTTTTTTTCCAGATCAAACCACACGATGTGTGTATGTGTGCATACTTGAGAGAGAGAAGCAAAGATGGACGTACAAAAACATCATATGAGCTGCAGTGCTGCAGAGGATGTTGATTATAAGTTTTAAAAGTGGTCTGTGTGCTTCTTTTAAAGAGAGAATTCATTTGTTCTGTAGTGAGTATTATTTAATAGTCCATCTGACAGTACAGTAATAATGCAATTAATTATTTCACACTGAACTCCCTGAACAGTTTTAATTAGCTCTTTGCACAGCATCTGCCCATCAGTATTACAATATTAAAATCTCGCACTCCATTTTCCAAGTGTCGCACTTGCTGTGGAATTCATCATCAGCGTTGGTGGAAAGCATATGTTGTGTAAATACAGTAAAGCTGTTGAGAAAAAAAGTATCTGGACTTTAAGACACATTGGGAGGATTTACACTTAAGGGAACAAACAAGTCTGCAAGCTTTATTTGCTCTGCCACTTGCCCCTCCCATTCAGACAGATTCCTAGTTCACCAGATGTAGATCAAGACAATCACTACTATAATCTCCAAAAGGGCAGGTTTTATCACCGTTATGGCCAAGCAAGACGGCTGCAACTTCGGTGAAACATGCTGACTCAGCTACAGAGGCGCTGCTTGTCAACAGGCAAGGCAGGCAACTGCCAGCACTCAGTCTCATGCGTCACACTCACTATTGTGGTGAAAACTACATTTCGTCGATGAAAGTCAATAAAGAAAGATGAAGAGAATGTCATGGTTTGGTTTTTGTTCTGTATTTAATCTTGTTTTAGTTTATTATTTCCCTAGTGTTCGGTGTATGTATGTTCCTAGTGTGTTTACTTTAGTCCGTAGTGTGTTTCCCTGTGTCCTTGTGTTCTTCTATGTTGCCTGTTAGTTTATTTCCTGTCTTGTGTTTTAAGTCTAGTCTTTAGTGTTTCCTGTTATATTTTGTAGATCTGGTTTTGGTGGTGGTATCAGTGTTGGGTTTTACTTTGTACTTGTCCTCAGTGTTCTGGTCTTGTGTTCTTTGTTCCTTGTGTTTCCCGCCTTTCTGATTACCTATCTGATCTATTTAGTCTCTGTGTTTGCCTCAGTTTCTTGTCGTGTATTGTCTTGTCGGATGTCAGTTGTCGTGGCCTGTTGTTTCCTCTCCCTGCTCCATGTGTTTCTCCTCGTCGTGGTTTTTGGATTTTTGGTTTTTCTAAGTAAGTTTTTGTTTTTGCCTTTTTTTTGTTAAAATAAATTAATGTATTCTGCACTTGGGTCCTCCCTGTTTCCTGCCTGCTACTCCGTGACAGAGAAGTTATCTGTCTTTAGGAGAGAAAAAAGGAACAGGAAGAAAGAGGAAGAGGAGTAAGTGTGGGGACACTGGCAGAAATAATGGTGATGAACACTGTATGTGGGGCCCCCCAAATGATTTTTGTTAAGGCCCTTAAAGACTCGAGAATCACCACTGCTCTGCTAACAGGTCGGTCTTACCCAAACTGTGGAATGGTTCATATTGTGTTAAAAAGTGTTGGCTAAAAGTTAGAACTGCTGCAGCATCACATCTCGTTTGCTTGTTAGCATGGTTGTTTTTAATGATCGTCGTATCTACAGCCACTTTGGTCTGTTCCTGTGAATAACAGCCCTTGTGAATTGACGAAATGTAACATCAGTCCAATCCATTTTGCATTTGGTTGTGAATCAGGAAAAGCCAAGTTAGTGGTTTACAGGAAATCTTTATTCGAAATGTGACAAAATAAAGACCAAGTCCTTACGGGAATCTGAATAGAAGTGATCAAAAACTGGATTCCTGTCGGGCTCACTGGATGTAAACAATGCACAGATCTTGTTGATGGAATAGGGTTGTATGAGGTTTGCATCATTTGGTCACAACGACAGCTGAAAGCAGCAGATAATGGAGAAGCTGTTTGAGTTTGACACCAACAAGATGATTGGCTCACAGAGGTTTGGCTGTAAATTGTTTGGGTAAGAACACAACTGATCTGGGTGAAGAAGTGAAAAAACGTGTCCTGAAATTCCTTCATAAAAAGGAGATATTTAAACCAGAGTGTTATTACAGAGTGCATATTTACTTGTGTGGAGTTTTTCTGCCTAAATATAGTCATACTCAAAATGTGCATATTTTAGAATCTGATTTGGGACAAAAGTTTCGATCTTTCCAACTATGTTTTGACATAGATACTTCTCTGTGTTTGGCCTGTGGTCAGGGAGCCGTGTGTATCGAGAACTGTTAATGAGGTAATGCCCTGCTGCAAACTGTGACCTAGATTTATAGTCTAGTCCAGCACTGACCAGTCAAACCACTGCTGCTGTATAGTGGCAGAGCATGGCTATCATTCCAGCTCTAATTATACAGAGCAAATGGAGAAAAAAAACCCTTTCTTTGCCTGTATTTAAACTCAAATATATATTTTGATAAGAAAAACGTATTTGAAGCGTGCAAGAGTATTTACTGATGGTAGCAACAGAGAAATGATTAGAGTAGAAATAAAGGGTTCTTCAATGATAGTTTATATAAAGAGAAAAGGTTGGACAGGCTGACAATTAGTGAATTTTATCAGATATTTGGCCATGCTGGGAAAAAGAGAAGGCATTGGCTTTTTTCCACCAAGGAAAGGAGTAATGGATTTTGTGCGAAACATAATTGCAATAGATTCAGAATCATGAAATTAAAATACTAGTTGGACCCCTCACAAGCTGCCTAAAGCAGAGGTTAGAATTTTAAAATGTTCACCAGTAAGGTGCCAGGTATCTCAACTTTGAGCCGCTCTCATTGATTTCTCTACAGGTGTTGAATTAAATCTTGGTATATACATATCTGATAAAACATCTTTATGAACACGTGAATAAATGTCTTGTTCAGGAATATGTTCCCAGATTTTTGCAGTATTACCTCACTACTTAAAATATATTCTGGTAGAAATAAACAAAGGTCAGGGAAATTGTATAGGTTTTTCAGGTAGATAATGATGTGCAAAAAAAAAAGCCTGCATGATGCAGGAATGACTGTTAAAAAAAAAAAAAGTTAATTTAGGGGAAAGTATGCAATGGTAAAAGTGTCGTCATGAGTGAGAAAGTGTGAAATGCAGCTATTTTAAACTCTAAGCTGAAATACAGAAAAATATTTTCTGAAACCAAAACAAATATAACCAACACTACCTGCATGCCTCGATATGTGATTCTGAATCAGAGAATGATTTTCTATTTTACTATAAAGATCCATAAAAAAACAAGCAGTTTAAGAATCAGGGGCTCAGCCACTCAAGTTTGTCAGAGTATCAAAATGTGAATTGTTAGTGAAAACAAGGTCAGGATGAATCGATCTACACATCCAGGTGAATGTGTTCTACACAATGCACTTGTGTCCAGTCAAGTAAAAAACCTTGTGTGCTCTCAGACATCCACCTGTCTGACCTGCTGAACCGGCTGCTACATGGGAAGCCGTGTCACAGGGCGACCTTGGTGACTCACACCAGCCTGAGCAGTCTGCCTCTGTGAAGTTTTGTCTTAATGTGCTTGTCTTCAATCCTTCTGTTCATCCACGCCACTCTCACTCTTCTTCACATTTCTGCTGCTTTCCCTCCCTGGGGCATCTTGTGTTTTTTTTTTGTTTTTTTTCCTTTACAGCTTTGACGTTTTTCCCCTCACATTTCTGCTCACACAGTCATGTCATTCTTTCTCTCACTAGCTCCCATTCCTCTGCTGTTTTTTTTTTTTTTTTTCCCAGACTTACCCCGGTGGGCCTCGGCGGGCAGCAGGCGATGACAGTTGTATTAACAGTCGATTGCGAGGTCACTTTGGCTCAGCCCCACTGAGACTCAACAGCACTGTCTAAGCCACAGAAACAAAGAGAGAGGGGGTGGTAAATGGAAAATACTGAAAAACAGAGAAAGTAGTATATTGTAAACTGAGACCATTATATCATATACTCGATATAAAGAGAGAGAGAACAACGGGATAAAAATGGGACTAGTAATGAAACAGAGTTATGAGTGAAATCAAATCTGAAGAAGGTACCAGAGGTAAAATAAGGTGAATACATTAATCTCAAGTGCACTCAATGTTTTATTTCCTACTGTGCAAAAAGGAAAGAAAATAACCCAAACCCTTGCGGTGTGGATGATTTTTGTGACATGATCGCTGAACTCCACCTACGCATGTTTATGTTTATTTACTGTCCTTTTAGCTTGTCTAAGGTTACAGACAGACTTCGTGTGGGAGTTAAAAATCTAATGGAGAGGACCCCTACGTGTCTTGATTGACATTCAATCGTCATGGCAACGAGTGGGCCGAGAGCGACTGCTCTCCCGAGAGCTTTTAGTCGCTTGGTTGCAAGGAGGAAAGAAAGGGACTGAAGAGGTTCTAATTGAAGCCTTATGACATTTCTAGAGCTGGACTCTGGAGCAGAAATGTACCCTGTTAACCCCGATGCAGATGTTCAAATCGTTGAAGAGTAGCTAACGAGCCTTTATTTAAATGTAGCAGTAAGTCTTTATTATGTTTGTATGTTTATGCACCTTTATGTCTTACTGTCTTGTTGTTATAATTACACAATTTCTTCTAGAAAATAGCTTATTAGCAGTGTCTTTCAAGACCACCAAAAACTCCAGTATGTTTTGCTGGACTGTGGTTCAGGTCCCGTCTCTTTTTGTACGATTCTTTGGTAAATAAAAACGGATTTTGTTTATATTAAATCTCCTATATTATCCTAATCAATCCAATTATTTTTCATGGTCCTTTGTTTATATTTATATTTCCCACTGTGTTCTGATGAATTTTCTCACAGATGTTAATTTACAGATTTTACTGAACTGGCACAAAAGTTGCAGCAGCATTTGAGGTGACATTACTATTGTTTCTTCTTTCCCAGTTGAACTGTAGTGTTCAGCAGCACTGTGATGTTGATAACAAGGTTCTATGGTCGGTCTTGGGTTCAGGCTTGCAACATGTTGAGTTAACACTGTGTCACTCCCAGATGGTGTTTGTCTCTGTGCTGTGATCTCGTTTGGTACAGTGACTAATCACACTGTCTCATATTGCCTGGACTGAACCTCTGCCTATCCCTCATTGTTACTGTTTCTGAATTTCTCTCTCCACTCTGACACTTGTCTCCTTGCAAGCTTTGCAGAAAGTGAAGAATCTGTGTGAGCTGTTGAACAAACAGCGATATGAGCCGTCGCTCTTATGTTTGTGCATGGAAGAAAAGAGAAAGGTGGGTGGTGGAGTGGACGGGGAATCCCTTTGAATCAGAGCCTTAACACGGTGTTTGTTTTCCACATTTGCTATGTGCACACCAGGATTTCTTAAGCAAACTTAATCTTCCTTCAGTTCCATTTCATTTGCAGGTATCATTTGATACGGGTGTTGAAACATTTACACAAAAGTCACATCTAGTTACCATAGCATCCATTTGTAAGCTCAAACCCCCCCCTGCTGCGGTCCAAGTGTGGGGGCGTATCGAACCCTCTGCAGATTGTGTCATTCCAAAGCGCCACACAGCAGGGGTCCACTCAACATATTGGATCTGGGGTGGGCGGATTCCTGGTTTTGCACAAGATGTTTTGTCTTAGTCTGCCTATTTTGCAGGGTGATGAGAGAAAAGAGCCTCCCGCAAAGCTGCTCTGTGTTCTGCTTGAGGGCTACAGATTTGCTCTGCATTACAATGTCATGTGGTTTTCAGGGACTCATTTTATTTGCTACTCTGTATGACATTTCTCACATTTTAACAGATAGCAAAGATGGGAAAGATATGGAGTTACAAAGCTCTAAATTTCAATTGTCAATTCTTAGTTATTCCCAACTATGGTTCCTTTGAATGTTGGTGGCAGGGAGAGTTAAAAATCCTAAAAATTAAAATACAGGAAGTTTTAAGTTGAGATGATGGCCTCTTAATGGTGTTTGTTTTGTACATCGACGCAAAGAGGATGGCAGGCTGTATTAATTACTTATTTAAAATATCCAAGCAGTTGTGTCTTGTGTTATTGTCCTAAAGTACCAACAAACAGATCTCAAGTGCAGAAGGTGTATGAGCATATCTTCTGACAAGGCACTTACTTTTTGGCTCCTCCCACCATTTCATGGCCTCTTTTTTCTTCTCCTTGGCTGTCAGGTATCATTCTGGTTGCTGGCAGCTCCTCTGAGAATTGAGTAAAGGAGCTGTGTGTAAGGCCCGAGGCGGGGCCGCTACTGAGCCAGTTCTCCTCTTCTGCCAGGAAATTACAGTTTCTCTCATTCTCTCAGTCACACACTGCCTGCTGGAGACAGAGGAAATTGACAAAGGATGGAAGGATCCAAAATTAGGAGGGATTATGGTGGATTTACGACACAATGTCTGGCACCTGCTTTATTTGAAAGTAAAACAAATTAAAACCCTGACCTAATATTTGCACACAAATAAAGTGAAGAGGATTTTTTTTCTCAGGCAATACTTTCAGTGTTAAGATCTAATTGGAACGTGTTAAAAACTTTGCGCAAGGTCTCTAGCTAACTCTAGCATGGTTGAACTCAAATGATGAGAATGGCAGACATTGTTCCTGCTAAACATTCAGCAAAGCAACTCAAGGTTTATTAACACTGTACTGTATAACACATTTCAACCACCAGACGCGTGCAGAATAAATCGTCAGGCAGGTGCCAGTCAAAAAAAGGACTTTTTCCCATTGACGAAACATCAAGGAAAGTCATGTAACAGAGCAGATTTTAACACTCTGGAAGCTTCTTTTTTCAACGTTTTTCATAAAAAAGAGTGAACAAAAGTGGTTAAAAAGACTGAGAGAAGAAAGATAAAGGAGCAACACAGGAGATTAAAAAACGAGGAAAACTCACAGACTGAGAGTGAACAGGGATGAAATAAGAAACTGAAGGTAATAAAAGAGATGACTATTGAGTGGGTCTCAACCAAAGGACCCATGAAAGAGACTTTGAAAAGCCTCTCTGCCTATATACTATGCAAAATGGTTTTGATCTCTGTCTGCAGGGCTCATGAATGACTGCTGATCTTTCTTTTAAAGCCTGCCTTCACATCTTTTACAATGTCTACACAGTAAGACATGACCTGGTTAAAGCTTTTCAAATCTACGATGTAGTGAAGTAGTTCAAGCCTTAAAGGATGACTTTACAGCAGCAGATTAAGCATTGCAATATTGTAACTGGTTAAGGATGAGTTGGCACTTTTCCAACAAATGCCTCTGTGGATGTGACTTTTGATCTTACCAAAACTTTTAACTTCTTGACATATTAAGGAAAAAATGAAAGTCTGCTTTCAGACCTAAATGTTGATTCTATTTTCTTAAACTTAACTATGAAGCTACAAGCCATCAAGGATATCTTATAGTTTTGCATACGAATAAATTGGGAAATAGCTGGTTTAGTCCTGTTTAAAATGCTTTCTGCAAAATACATTAAGAAACAAGTGTAAAAATGACAATCCTGTTTTTTAAGGGGGCTTGTTGTTAGAATTTCTTGGTTTAGCTGTTGCTGGCTAATATTTAAAAGACATACGGAGTGATATCAAATGCAAATCAACTTGTGTTTTCCATCACATATGTGTTCAGATCATTTGAAATTTGGTTAAGACTGTGTTTACAACGCTAATTATTAGAAATGATTTGAGAGAGATTAAACAATAAAACCAGATTTAGCCACAAACTAATGCAGTGTTCCATTCACCTCTGAACTTGGATCTGGGAATGACGTCATGTCCGAGTTAACTGGGTTCCTGTTGCATATTTGCAACAACTCAAACAAGAAACATGGACGCCTCCAGGAGTAGACTTGTTTTGTTAGCTAATACTTGGCAATAACACACTATGCAATATAAGTGTGAAAATGACAAGTCTACAGAGAGAAGTAGGTCATAACTGTCGGTGTGATTAACTAATTAAACACAATAGTTAGAGTTTAAACATTACTGTTGATACATGTAGCAGCCATGTTGGATTTTAGCTCAGGCTACTGAAGGTCCTCCATATTTCCAAGTCTGAATTCCGACTTCAAGGGGGGCTTTTTTTAATCGAATGATCATTGGAGAGTTTTATATTCAGGAAATCGCAACTGTTGCGTAATGCGATGCTAAGCTAAGAGTTAGCCAAAAATAGGTTGATCTTATAATTGTATTTTCATTTATGCTGTAAATCACAGCTTCATACTTTATTCAATCATAAGGTCAAAACATTACTTCAACACATTTCCCCAAATATGTTTCTCATTCTTGTTTGTTCTTCGGATCTATAGGATAACTGTGTGCAGGGTGGTACATTGGTGTTCCCTGGTCTGACTCAGGGTCACTGCACAGCTTTACAAGGTGAGCAACTGGCATTAAAGCCTCCACTAATGACTTATTGACTGCGTGCCACTGAGCATGCTCCATCGAGGGTGCTTCAAAGGTAGAGCTGCAGGGCTATGATGTGTTGTTCGATGGGACAAGACTGTTTGAAGTCAACTCTGCCTTGTCTTGCACTCTGACACAGACGAACGCAGCGGAGCATGGGGTAAAAATAGACACCTTTGAGCTGAGTATTCTGTCACGGAGCCGATGTGTGCAAAGATTTCTGTTGAAAACAAGTACATTTTGAGATGCATATATACTTAGCCTAAGACTAAGTATATAAGTCCATGTGTCACTTACTTTGTGTTCCGTACTGTTTACTGAATGCAGAGTATGTGTTTCTTTTCTTTCAGACTTGGCTCCATTTACAGCTTGTACTTGTGAGTGACCATGGTGTGTTCTTTATAGAGCTGCTCATACCCCAGCTTTCTTTAGGGAAGCAAACCAACTGTGACATATTGAGCCTTTCTGAGGGTGTTCCTCTCTCTCGTGTGCAGCCTTTGATGGAAGTGTGTCACAGACTTCAGATGCAGCCGTTTGATGTGGTCCGATGTGAACTAGGAGGGCCACCTGGGTGCACTGATAAGCATGCACACACAAACTTGCTAATTATCTACTCCCAGATGTTTAGTTTTTGGATGTGTTGCAACCATGGCACAGAGGGAATACATCTAACGGGACAACACCAACGAAATCAGGTTACATGAATTAGCCTTTTCATTAACTGGGCCTCTCTATTGCTCCAATTCCTTCCTGCATCTATACGTTTAGTGCAAAATACTCCCTGGCCTTTTCTGTATGGTTATTTAATCAGATACAACAAAGACATGGAAAGAGCTGGACCATAGTAGGTATCAGTACTCTACTTAAATAATTCCACTCAGTTAGCATTACATGTGAATAATAAACAAATTATGAATGGTACACTAACTGTAGTGTATTACTTCTCCAGCCACAGCCTCAGCTTTATTCAACATGCACATGTGCATTAGCAGAGAAGATGAACCTGTGATGTTACCATCCCCTGTCATTTTATTCAGGACTGAGGTTTGAAGACCTCCAGTGTAAACACAACTGATCAGTGACACACTGCAGGAAACAAAGCAGGCTACAAAGAGATCTGTGTCCAACTTTTTAGGGTATAGAGCATGTAATCAGCAAGCACTTCAGGTGATGGGGGTCCTCAAGTATCTAGATAACTGCAGATGCCCATCTCATACTGTAGAGACAACATTTAACATTTACTGTAACTGTTGCATCTTTTATGAAAATAGCCTTGTCTCTCCCCTTTCAAATGTAATTTGTCAATTATACGTAAATTCATTCATTTTCGATGATCACCTCTGGGAGTCAATCGCTTCTCAAACAGAAGGTCAGGGGTTGGATCCCAGTTCCTGCACTTACATTTTGAAGTGTCCTTGGGCAAGACACTGCACCCCAAATTGTTCCTGCTGCTGCTTTAATGGGGTGTGAATGTGTATGAATGGATTAGTTAATACTGATGGACATGTGTGAATGGCTAAATGTGACCTGTGGTGTTAAAAATGCTTTAAGTAATCAGAAGACTGTGCTTAACAAGCTGCAGCCCATTTACCATTGACCTATTGTCAACATGCAACCACACCTAATGAGCTGCCAACTGAAGTGATTAAATATCATCACACTATTCTATTCATAGAAAACTACAGGGATTGGTCTGATGTTGTGATTGGTAACATTTTCAAGTGGCAATTAAGAGAATGAAAATGGTTAAATTTGATAAACGGGGAGTTTTTCATGAATGAAATGCAACTGTCAAGAAAAATGAGTGATGTCCCTCTGCCTATTGATATAAATAATCCCATTATCTCTCTTAAACCCTTGTACTCTGTAGTATTGTGGAAAAGTTATGGTGGAATTTCAGCGCACACTGTACGACTGAATCGTTTACGACCTCCTACCAAAACCCGTAATGTATGTGCTCACACTGTGCGAGTGAAGTCAGGACATAGCATTTACAATTGTCAATAGCAAACCCCTGAAGGTTGACGAAGACAAAGGTTGGAGTCAGATTTATGTGTACTTCAGTTGCCGCTCAAATACACACGTTGGCAAAAACACTCACAATCTGCATCACTATTAAACACAAGCTTACTTATACAAGCTACTAACTCACAACAAAGTGCCCTGTCAGCATCATTTCTTCTGTGATTGGAGGGGGCAGACAGGTTCAACAGGCATGCTTGCTGCTGCCATGGTGATTTTGGACGGTTTGTGCAGGCACAATCAGAAAGGAGCTGGGAACTGGCTTGTGGCTCTGCTCTCACTCTGCAAGTGTGTGCAGTAGTATGACCAAAATATCAAACCTGCGAGAAAATCATTAATCACCCATCAGGAGCAGAAGATCAGGCCGTGATTGGCCGTTATGCCTCTGTGTAAACTGCACGACTTATGACGTATGATTGGGCTGAAATTTGGTCAGCTTCATAAGTAGTCGTCAGCTCAAATCGAGAGCATGTAACTTTACAAAAAGACTGACTCATACTAAATGTTGTCTGTATAACACATGGCTGCAGTGTGATAGCAAATAATGACACAATTTCAAGTAGTTAGCTGCTTGGGTATGTTAAACAACAGTGTGTGGATGTTATTTACTTTGTTTCCTGTGGGCAGTGCATTTTTTTCCTTCTTGGTAGGAAGAGAAACCTTGCAATACAGCCACAATTTACAATTTATTGGCTTCAAAATCTTCATGATTAACTTGTTTGAACTTTCCAAATATTTAGTCGGGAGCAAAGAGGCCGAAGCTTAGCAGGATATTCACCATCCATGGCCTTCAAAGCCATACCATACTCTTTGGTTCAGCTGTTAAGATGCAGAATGACATTCTAGGTGTCAGACACAAGCGCCTTAGCCCACAATGAAGGAGAAAAAGACCTCAACATGTCCTTTCTCTTTTTGAATCTCCATCACATCCCCGTCTCTGTCTCTTTTACGTTCCAAGTGTTCCCAGGGTGCGTTGGTATTGACAGTTTGTTTTTTCCCCCCCACAATGTGCAAACATTTCAAGAGACTGTCACTTCCTATTTTCTATTTAATATTTCAGCGTGCGGTGTTACTGGGAGTTGTTGCTACAGGGTCTGCCACAGGGATTGAGGCGTCAGTGACTTGCATATACAGAATTTGTTTGCTGTTTAAAGTTAGAGTGAAAGAGTTAGAATGAAAAATGCGTTTTTATGTGTGTGTGTGTGTGTGTGTGTGTGTGTGTGTGTGTGTGTGTGTGTGTGTGTGTGTGTGTGTGTGTGTGTGTGTGTGTGTGAAGACATGTATGTATTTTTAGCAAGAGATGTGCAACTATTTCATTCTCATATTCAGTGAGGGCTCCACCCTCCCTGAATAAAAAAGGATATGCTCATGAAACCCAAAAGGTTTTTGAAACACTGGAAAAATCGTCTTCTCTCTCTACGAGATGCTGTCTGACGAGGAAAACCTCTCTGATTGGCTTTTATTGTTTTAACAGGCTTATTTGAGAACTCAGTAAAATTGTCTACTTTATGGAAGCATTCAAGACATGCTAAAAGTTACTCAGGTCCCTCCTGGATTATTTTCATCTGCAGTTCAATTCAAGTGAATAATTTACTTCTTTCCCAATGTCTTAAGGTAGCAAGACAAGAGAAAATACCTTTTTTCCCCAAAGCTGTGTGCTTCTTCTGACAGTTCCTTTTGTGATTTAGTTTTCCCCACTTGCTGTTAAAGCATGAGTAGGGTTTTGCCTTCCCTCCCTGAGAGAGCGCTGGAGTAATAGCAGCTGCTCAGTCCTGATTAGAGCCACCGTCCTTATAGACCCAGGCCCACACATCTCTGTCCTACTTTCTCTTCGTCTCCTCCTGATCTTTCTCTCTGCGCAGCTCACCACCACCTCCAAAAGTCATGCTCCAAGCCGCTGCTTAAGAATCACAAAATCACTATGCGTACCATATTTGTTGTTGATCCCTGCTCCAATTTTTTGAAAACCTCTCTTGGTTGACACCCAACTGATAAATTCTGATCCTTTGAGAAGATCTGAAGCATTTTCAGCATGTATAAAAAAAATCAACAAGCAACACTTACATGTACACAGGCCGACCTATGGTAACTCTTGGGGCAGACGTTTCCGAGGTTTGCTTTCCAAAACTGGTTAATCTAGGTACGCACCTACAAACGTATTAATCATTAAAAAGACGATTATCGTTCTATTTCCATGTATTAATTTTTCCTGTGGACTTGAACCCAGGACAGCCACATGCCTCTGCACATGGTGCACCCGTTCAAACTATACTTGACCAGCTACCAACATAATTGTTATAGCTTTTTTAGTCATGTTAATATAAGCCAATAATATACTGCAGTTAAAAGCACAGAAAGTTCTTTAGACCTATTTGCTGGTTTGGGGTTAGCCAGTCACATATATCTGTGCACTTCTTTCTTTTTTTCTGTCGAATTGATCAGCAGACAGACTGAAGCTGCTCAGATTACAGCATGGTCAGGCTGAGTTGAGCTGCTACACGTGGGATGCTTTTTATGAAAAATTTAAAACCATATCTTCACCTCTTCAGTGAGTCTTGTGTAACTTTAGCAGAAATCAATACTGGTATGCACCCTCTGTGCATTTTGTGCATTTAAGCAGAGCAGTGTTAAGGAGACACGATGTTTTAAACTGATGGCCTGTCTTTGGATATATTAATATTCTATCTCATTGTTTTAAAAGAATCAAAAGATGCAAAATGATTCATTAAACACATTTGGAAAACACCATATGAAAGTCAGTGTGGGAGTCCCGGGGGAACATTGGCATGGTTTGTTCATCTTGTCCATACATCCAAAGCGATGTTACATTAATAGTCATATTTTATGACTTTCATGAAATAAAAAGAAGAGCGAAGCCGAGGAGTAACAGAAGAGGATCAAAGTGAGCGAGGAGGAGGAAGGAGAGAGGCTTCCTGTCGTTTTCCCCCGGGCTGAGTGCGAGCGAGTTGTTCAGCCTGAAGTCGGACATGCTCAGGGGTTTTGTGAATGAAATGGACGCCTTGGCACTGTGCCAGTACATTACACAGCTAGCTTTTCTCCCGTCTTTCTTCCTATCCGCTGTCCTCTCTCCCTCCCTATTCATCAGGAGGCTTCCCAGACAGCAACATGTTGGAGTCCAGTTACCATCACTTAGCAACTCCCATGAGTCAACAGCTTCCTCTGATGCTCACTCGCTCAACTCTCTCTTGCTCTGACTTGCTTTCCATTTGTCTAAATACACTTCAAATCAGCTTCACTTAGATACAGTTCAGTTTAAGCAGTGTACTGGATGTTGTGCTTACTCATCAATAATGAGTTAAACTATAGCATGTTGGCCTTTAATGGATAGGAAAGCTGAAGAAAGAAAGGAAATGTTGGGAGAGGGAGAGGGGAGGATGACATACAGCGAAGGGCCAAGATCAGAATCAAGGAACCCACGGCCGCTGTGTCGAGGACTGCAGCCTCTGTTCATGGTGCTCACAACATAACCACAACACAACCCAACACAACCACCCCAACATAGACATGTTTATTGTTGTACACAGACTTTAAATAATAGTGTTTCAACATTAGCTCTATGTATAATTTAGGATGTCATATATGTTAGTTGCTTCATATTGTATTCACTATGCATTACATGAGGTAATGTCGATACAGCCATTATATTTCTACAGCATTTTGTCTCCTTGAAAACAAAGAAGAAAGAAAGAAGAATATATTTATTTCAATTTGTTTTTTGCAACACACATTGTGTGAATTTTGAGCTTTAAAAATATGAAATCAATTCTTTCTGGGATGTATCTTCTCCACTCTGACCATTGCTTACTGATTCATTTACTTACTCAGCCCACATTTAAAGACAAACACACGCACATAAAACACAACCTCATTTAAACTCTCCTCCAAACAACCATGGTCCATCTCCTCTTTCTTTCCTCTACTCTCTCTCTCTCTCTCTCTCTCTCTCTCTCTCTCTCTCTCTCTGTCCACCTGCTGAACTTTAAGTGCTTTGTAGCAGTAATAGCCAACCTGTGTTTCAATATGTCACATGACAAGTGGAACAAGCGCTAATGGAGACATACTCAGATCGATCCGGGATCACAAGTGACGTACGTAGTCTTCTCAGTTTGGGGAAACGTATGATCAAAGTAAATTCAACTATATTGAGGACTTGTGACTTTGATATAATAGCTAAACAAAACAATGAACTCTAATTTAAAACCTTTTCAATGAACTGCCAAACTGCTTCTCTGAATCCTCATTTATATTTGTCAAATTACAATCCCTTAACAACTATGTACAACAAAATAGATTTCTTTGAAAAACAGGGCTTAGATTTAAAATACAAACTCTGTTCAGACTGTAACAAGATAATAATAGTCGATGTTTAATCGACCCTTTAAGAACTTAACTTGGAGTCAAAATATGAAGCTTTACAGTCATTTTACAAGACACGGCCAGCCTAATGAACTCACAAATCAACACATTATACTTAGACTGTTTCATCAATCTTTACATGTTCTTTTGTTTATTTTTATTATGTGCTAGACTATTTTTAGGCTAGATTCAGCAATCCTTCACTCTACAGCCTGTGGCTTCAGAATTAAACTACATCTTTAGACTTGTTTTATTCAAGTATGTTAAAAAAAAAATTGTTTTTTTGTTTTTTTAAACCCTGGTGTTGTAGCATCCATCATTACAAAGAAATCTCTGAAATTGGCTGGAGGATATCAACTGTTTATTCCAAAGTCAGAACTTATTGTGAAGAGTGGTGAGCGTTGTATCCTATACATACGGTGATTGAAGTTTCTTTGCTGAGTCTTTTTCTTTCATCTCGATTTCATGATATTGCGCAGAGCTCCATTATGTACTTTGGACCGGTTTATCTTGCCCATTAAGACCCTTTGATTTCAATATCATCATGGAAGACCAACACTGTACACAATAATCTCAAATACTGCAGCTTTAAATGTAGACATCACAGGCCTGTGGTTCAGCATGTTTCAAACTGTAAATGTTCAAGATTTGTACCTGTCAAACTGAGTGTTTTCTGACAGCCTGTGAAGATAACACCTTTCTCTTACACGTTTCTATCAAAACACACACCTCTCTTGTCACATTGTCAATACATCAGCTGCGCCGCTATTCTCCGTTATTTTCTTCCAAAAGGCAGTATATATCATATCACAGCCCTTTTCTTATCTCCCTGAGGCACATACAAGAAGATATAGTAGCTATCATACACTTTCTTCTTTTATTGATAGGACAAGTAGCATGAGGGATGTATGCCCTAGCTACAGCCAATCATTTACTCCAGCACTGATGAAGCCCCCTCAAAGGAGGGGAAGAAGCCTAGATCAGGTGTCCAGAGTGGTGCTTTGCCCTGTCAGCATCTGATCTCTCCTGCACAGATTCATAAAAGAAAGGAAGGGATCCCAGGATACCTCTATCGATCTGATCTTGCCCCATCCCCCGACGTCTCTTTTCCCCTTTCGCTGTCTACCATCTCACCATCCCCCAGCCAGGAAAGGTAGAGCGGGAGATCTCAGCCTGGCTTAGTCTGTACTTGTGTTGTGTCTGCTCGCTGCGTGTGCACTGCTGGCATGTTGTGTCTGTGTGTGTGCGCATGTTTTTAAGAGCTGGAAAAGCTGACACCATTATTCCAGGCTACTGTCTCAGAGGATTTATATCACATTGTGTTAGTCGGTGTGTGGGTGATGAAAGGAAGCTGTTTATGGTGCTGAAAAATGCTACAATGGGCAGAAGAGAGAGAGAGAGAGAGAGAGAGAGAGAAAGAGAGAGAGGCAGAGTGTGTGTCTGTGTGCATCTCGAGGAAACTATGATGACTCTTAATTTTTTCCCTCATTGTCAGTAACTCTCTCTCAGTCTACTGTGCAGCCCGACTGCACTACCGCCCGTCTGTGACCTTAAAGTACCCTGCATCGCTGAAGCATCTCTGGATTCGTTTTTTAAAGGTGCCCACTTGATGTGCTCCTCTTTCTCTCCACCTCTCTCCCTCGCTCGCTCTCAGTGTCTGTCTTTCTCTTCTTCCCTGCGCCTGCCAGGCTGATATTTTGATCTGTCACAACAGGTTTTGCTCAGCACGCCTGTCACAGACTAACAGTTTGAGGCTCACACATATGCTTTGTGTCAACGGATCCCCTCAGGTTAGCATGAGGCTCGGGGCTTTCCTTTAGTGACACTGCCTGATAGTGTAAATATGAGTGGTATGTGAATATGATTGTGTGTATACCTGCATCTGTCTATATCACAATTTCTATGGGAATTATTAATATCATTGAATAATAATGTAAATTATAAGTTTTTTTTTTTTGTAGTTTTAAGTATATTCGTCGTTCAGGGAAAGACATAGCTGTAGTGGGCTGATGCCTAATCCAGTTTCATCCCACTGTATATTTTGAACATGGGTGTTTTTTCACATTGAGTAAGAAAGAGAGAATATGCACCGGTACTGTTGTATCAGAGGTCATATTTGAAAAAGCTTGTTTGAATGTATCCTATGGTACAGACCTTTTGAATGTATTGTCTTAATGGCCATCGTTGAAAGACAAAAGGTCAAGAAGGCAGACATTTATACACCTTACATGCAACGTTTTAAACCTAAAACAGAAGTTGATTATGAAATAATAACAACAAAAGGTTTTCAAGTTTGTATTTACATTTTTTTTTTTAATTTGGCCCACTCAAAGACCCTTTGCCTAAACTGTTTGAGATGTAACTTAAAATACAAATGTGCATTTCTGAGTTTATCTACCTACTATTTTCATTTTTAGCACTACATCAGTAGAATGATGGTATTTTTTAGAATATCTTAATAATAGGAGTTTGTGATTCCAATTTTGTAATAAATAATGTAAATATCAGAATGAAGTCCTCAAAGGATCTGATTGTGATAGCCCGCGCATCACTGTATGTGTATGTGCGTGTGTGTGTGTGTGTGTGTGTGTGTGTGTCTGTGTGTGTGTGTGTCTGTGTGTGTGTCTGTGTGTATTTGTATCCCTTCAAGCTTGAGCTGCAGCAGCACTGTCACTTATGATGGATGAGGTGACATATACTGCATGTCAATAATGAGCTAGCTCACTTTCACTCTCATACATTCTCACTTTGCTCTGAGAGAAAAACTCCTATCTTTCAAATTAGCGTGTTATGCCACTGATCTTCCTCTCTCCAGTCTGAGAAAATAGGCCACTCTTCATACTGCTGTGTTTGGGAGCTTACTGCATGTTCCCATGGGTATATTCCCTAAAGAGGAAGATTAATATATCAATGGATGACTTGATCATAGTCAAACATACCCATGCTCAGTTTGATGGTGTTGTGTGTATGTGTATCTGTGTGGAACTGTGAGTTAGGAGCGTGTGCACACTTCTAGGGAGCTTCCTCCTTTATTTGCATGTCTGGAGTGAACATCTATCATCATCATCAAGGCGCTGCAAAACAGCAAGGCAGGCAGGCAGGCGTCGCCGACGCTCTCGGGAGAGAGACGGAACACTTTCAAACCTTTAACGCAGCGTTAGAAAACGTTTCCTAAATGCCTTCACCTCGGGGCAAAGGCAAACACACAGACACAAGCATAGATGCAAAAAAAAGGTTCAATTATAATTTTCTTGAGCTGTTATTTCCCATAATTTACTTCATCACACACACAAACTGTATCACAAAGACATGTATACGAGCACCTGAGGAAAAACACCTGCCAACACAGTTTAAAAGACGCCTTATATTCTCCCTTCCTTTGCCTTCATTTCCATCATGTTTTTTTGAACACTGATGGCCAGAATGACTCGATCCATTTCAGGGAGCCAGAGGGGATCACTGGGCAGTACCAAACAAGAGAGGGGCTCTCTGAAAT
Organism: Symphodus melops; assembly: GCF_947650265.1. Lineage (NCBI taxonomy): Eukaryota > Metazoa > Chordata > Actinopteri > Labriformes > Labridae > Symphodus > Symphodus melops. The sequence continues at coordinate 11,955,527 of NC_136691.1, forward strand.
GGTACAACCTGATAGATAGAGGAGCAAGAGACAGTGTGTGTGAGCGGAATAGTAAAAAGAGCCCCCGAGACGAGGGATGGGTGGTGGTGGTGGTGGTGGAGGGGGGGTGTAGGGAGGGAAGCGAGAGCGAAGGAGGGAGGAGTATGGTGGAGTGGAGGCACAGAGCCAGAAAATTGCATTGCGTGCTCGGTGATTAGTTTACCTCCTGGGTCTCATTCTGTCTCACTCCCCTCCTCTCACTCTCCTCTCACTCCCCGGGTTTCTTCTTCACCTCTCGTGGCTTTTCTTCCCTGTGTTTTAGTCTCGACACTTCTGCCTCCTTCTTTTGTTTCCTCTGTCACTAAATCACACTGTCACTTCTCCTCTCATTCACTTTCTTGGCAGTTATCTCCACTGCCTCTTCTGTCTACCCCCCTCACACAAACACACACACACACACACACACACACACACACACACTTTCTTCCTGTGCTGACTTGGCTCTCACCTCCATCCTTGAGATATCTGCACAGGTTGATTATGCATAATGCTAACTAACCTGCAAGCAAAACCATCAAAGCTTTGGGGGGAAAAAAATGTTGGCTATGCGATGGTAAAAAAACTCACATGCACAGAGGAGATTTACACAGAGAACTTTCAATCAGTCAGTCAGTCGGGGAAGCGTTTAAACCCCATAAGCCAGCCCTGCTAATTATAGTCTTAAGAGTAATAAACATGAGCTTCATGTGTCGTGCACGCAGAACAACAGAAGTGCTGACACTGGTTGGAAGCAAGCCTCCACACACTCCTTTTTGGTTTGCTGCTCTTTGAAAAGCAAGTGGGTCAAGCCTTTTCTTCTTAATCCTGACACAATCTGCCCCTTCCTTTATTTGAAGAGCAGCTACAAAAACAACAAAAGGGGGAGGAGGAGGCAAAAAGGGAGACATGATAGACAGACAAGAGGAAAAAAAGAGGATTTCTCTTTAGGCTGTCTGGTTATTTCTCTCCAAAAAAAGAAAAAATATTTTCAAGGTAGCAGAGGCCACAGGAGAACAAATTGCTGTCTTTGTAATAACCACCTGTCCTAAGAGTTAAGCTCATTCTGTCATTTTTTATTTTTTTTTCGTCAGGGTTCATACAGCAGCATGTTTCATGTGTGTGTGCCTTGGGTAAAATAATCCTATATAGAGCTGGGAAACCAGCTGTGATGTGTCACGTGTGTGAGAAGGTAATTTGGAAATATCACTGCATCTGACATTTTCACCTTTAAAAAATCCAAAGAAACCATAAAAATATAGCAAGCTGTGTCCTCCAGAAACTACAATCAAAAGGAATACAAATTGAGTGTGAAAACAAAGCATGCAGAGGATCATAATTGAGGATTTTAAGCTTAGAAAATCTTAAAAGTTAAATAGTGAGGATATGCTCCTTATAGATAGATAGATAGATAGATAGATAGATAGATAGATACTTTATTGATCCCGAGGGAAATTCAAGTTATAGGTCTTTATAGATATCTAAAAGAAATGCACGTGTTAATATTCGATTCAATATATTTGGGATTCAAGGTTTCGTCAGATATAAGATACTTGAAGACTTAAAGCTTCTGTAAGGCACTTTCGGTTTTGATAGATTATGGCGCCCCCTGTGGGGATAGAGGTATATGTTTGCTCATCTTGTAGTTTGCTGAGAAAAAAATGTCTTCCTGCTCTCTTCTTAATGTCAAATCCACTCCATTGTAAAACCTTGCAGTAGAATCTGAAATAAGGCATTCTTTGTCAACATATTAAAAATCGTCTTGTCTGACAGCTACCCTGCGGCAGAGGTTAAAGGCATTAAAAATTACTTTATACAACCAGCCTATCTTTATGCTGTTGGTGTCATTTGCTTTGGTGTGTCGTCCAGAGGCATCATATTCATATCTGTCTGTTTCATGACCAAGTTACAAACTTTACACAGGAGCTTTAAGTAAACTGGGACAGCCATTTTAGCATTCTTTCTTTATCATATATTATACGTATCAGTAGGAGATTCAGTAGTAAAACAACAGCTCAGGCTTCTAAGCAACAGCAGTGTCAACATAACTGAGTAAGATGAGCAAACAACACATACACTGCTTTTGAGAAAATTCAAAAAAGAAAAAATATTTCTGTATAAAATGTAGAAACTTTTGTATGTAATATTGTGCTTGAGATATAAATCGAGTTTGACTGACAGGTTAAACCTCTCAGTTCAGACTTCACTTTAAGGTGACTGCAGGTTTCATACTTTAATTCTCTGTTTGATAATAGTTCTGATTGTTATTATTTAATCAAATTAATTATGTAATTAAGCCTGCACTTCATTGGACTATGAATCTGGACTTTGGATAATGCAGCCCTGGTGCTGTTGAGCTGCTGATGCCCAGCTGAACTGATCAATAGCAAAAGGCAGGGCATCTCTTTAGCACTGATAAAGAATCTGCACCTCCTCATCTGCTGGAGTCCATTATTGGAGAATGACCCCAGATTATTTAAATCAGCCTGAATCTCTGGCTGTTGTCCATCTGGAGGCAAATAGGCCTTGATCATGTCACTTTTTCATCTCTTTATCTTACATCCTTAACCTTATGCATTCAACGCTCTCTCATCAACAATCTTGTCTTCTCATTTCCCTTTCCCCCCTCTTTCTCTTTGCTTTCCACCCATGTTAGTGGTGGCATAATGTTACGTGATCACAGTGCAATGAGTTTGGGTACCTGAGGACCGTTGCTAATGGTGACAAATGACTGGCTGTGCAGATAGGAAAAAGAGAAAGAGTACAGCAGAGGAGAGAGGAACTGGGGGGGGGGGGGTCACTGTTTATGCTCTGTGCAAAGATAAACAGTGCCATATGAAATATTAAATGACATCAGTTTGATTAATCTACAATATGTTCAGATTTAAACTTTAATATAATTTAAATCAATCCAACCATTCTCATAGTGTTAGGTTCAGTTGTGGGAAATCAGAAACGTCAGTGGTTGAGAAGGTTTCTGAAGGAAGTCAACAAAATGTTAACATTTGCTATCGTCACACGTGGATATTAAACGCATGGATACAAAAATGTTAGCTGCATGGCAAAATGACAAAGGAGGTGCTCAACCCTTATTAATAAACTTTACCTTGCAAGCTCTTTTCAATAGAACTACAAATGTAAGCTGACAACGCTGCTGAATGCAAACAGGTTAATGTTAGCTGACGTATGAAGCTTTTGACCTATAATAAAACATTTTTAACCAGTAAAATTCCCACCAGTCACAGTGACAGTTGAAAAATGTCTCCATCACAAATCACCTCATTTAACAGTCCGCATGGAGTGATTTATACAAATGAAGTGTTATAATTACAGAGATAATATTTAGTCAAGACGTCAGAGGTGGTTAACCAGTAAGTGCTCCAAGAACTGACAGGATGGAGCGTAACTGACACAGCATCACTCGTCTCGGCTTGCTGCTCCCCTTTGCTTTCAGCTTGAATCATGTCAACCCGCTTTCCATTCAACATCCAGCAGCTCTCTGTGTAGGAAATTGCCCAAAGGTACTGGTCACAGAGCGGTGTGTGTTTGTCTATAAGTGTATCTGGGCCATGGGACTCAGATCTAAGATCAGCTTGACATTTATCTGAGGCTCATCTCGCCCAAAAAGGAGGACAAAGAGATACCTGATGTGGCATCGTTACACAGTTAATACAGGGGAATTCAATTGAGCTTCAAAAAGTTTTGAGTAAGTGTTGAAATCCTTATGCTTGACATACATAAAATGCAACATAAGAAACACATATCTCTATTTCAGATTTTGTCTTTCATGACATGATTTCATTTGCTATAACAGTTTTCTCTGACACCCTTAATAGCTTGATAATGAATAACTCAGCACCCGCAATGCTCGTCTCCCGCCTGTGCTGTGTTACTTTTTTTTTTTTTTTTTTTAACAGTAAAGGGTAAAAACATTGTGAGTCGGCATTCTTAAGTGTCCTTGAGCAGGAGACTGAATCCTTGTTTATTTTTATGCTTGTCTGGTGCTTTCTAACTCACTGTCTGTGTGAAAAGATGACTTTAATCCTTTTGAAAATCAAGGTTTCACTGGAAATCATTTATTTTCCATTCATACAGTTTTCTGTGTGTGGCTTCTGCTGCTGTCCAAGTGAGATAAAAGAGTTTTCCTCTTACAAACTTTGACAGGAAACAACACCGTTTTTTTTTTTTTTTTTTTTTTTTTTTACAAATATGTTGTCTATAATGGCTGCACATTAGCTTGAGACATGATATTATGCTATATGTTTCCAACTTTAAACTAAAATAATGAGATCTGGAATCCAGAGACCAGAATGCATGCAATAAGACAAACTGTCTTTAAAATCATGCATGGTGCTGTGCTTGTTTGTTCACAGTAGAAGTTAAAAGAATTAAATGAAAAAAAGCTTAGGAAAAGGTTCATTCACTTTATGGATTTTGATGCATGACATGTACGTTGTATGTTGTAAACAATTTTATACTTGCATCCTTAAGGATGAAAGGAGCAGTTCTAAATGCAATGGACACGCTGAAAGTATTGTATTCAAAATCAGTAAACATGAACTCCACCTAACTCTAATTATGGGGCTAAATGCCTCAGAAAGTAATCACAACACAGGTTCCGGGGGTGCTGGTGGCGTAGTGGCTAGTGTTGCGTCCCCACATATTGAGGCTATAGTCCTTTCGCGGGCGGCCTGGGTTAGTGAGTTAGTGGTGAAGTTGAAAAGCAGCTGAAGAGTGGAGACCAACTGAAACTGTACAGGAAGAGAGGAGACTGCAATAGCATCAATAGGCAAGTACCTGCTATACCCACAACTCCCACATACACCCACCCCTGCTTTCCATGAGAAATAATTAGCACTGAAAAAAAGGACAAAAATGAACACATAGAAATGAAATTGTCTCAGGAGAAAGTTTGGCTGTTTGTGAGAGTTACACGAAGTGAGAAAGACACAGACAAGTAAAGATAAAGAGGTGGAGAAATTGCAATCTGCCTGATAAAGGAGGTTTAAACCTCATTGAGAGTCAGAGGCGGCCCCTCAGAGTGACTCAGGGGGTGACTCACTGCAGCTGGCATTGCCTACACCTTACACACACGCAGATCCACACAAACTCTCTCTCACACACACACACACCTTTTCAAAAACCCTCAGGCTTTGCCTATGCTATGTGTCCCCCGTGCTTAGCGTCTTGTTATATTCCACCTGTTAGCATGAGATGCGCAAGCTCTGTTGTAATAGTTATGATGTTCTTGTGAATCAGCTCATGACGAGATGAATGCAGTCTGAACCCCTGGGCCCTCCCACGGACATGACATGAGAAGACAAATGCTGTTAAACTTGGCTCGGTGTGTGTGTGTGTGTGTGTGTGTGTGTGGGTGTGTGTGTGGGTGTGTGTTCTTTCTAACCACCCACTCGAGGGATTAGTGTAGGGGTGGTCTGATGACTCACTGGTCAATGACTTTGGAGGAGAAAGCAAAACAACATAGACAAGGAGTCCACATGGTGTATGTGTATGAGGTGTTTGCCTGTATTTGAAGTACATGCACAAGTACACATGCTTCAAAGACGTGCTTGTGATGGAGACGTATATGGCATCTGTTAAATAGAAAAGAAAGATATTTAACCAGTACTGAAAAGTAAATGTGTTGACTACTTCTGCTTTGCTTAAAAGATAAGTCCAGTACCTTCTGACAAACACGGAAACGCTTGGCTAAGAATGTTGAAAGTACTTTGTTCAGAAAATCTTTGGAAGCTGAGCTTTGTTTAAATACTCCACAAAACAGTGTGTGTGGATGGAGACATGAGCTAATCACTATTCAGTCCCTCCAGGAAATCGCGATGTTGCGATCGCAACAATTCACACAAATTCGACCAATCCCCGTGATTTCTTAGCGACCGTGCAATTTTGTCCAATCACCGCAACTTTTCTGCAAATTTGTACAATCAAAATAATTTTCCCCGCAACCCCGCAACTTTTCCAATCAGAGTAGTCCCCCGCGAAAAACAGCGAGCTATACGTCACCAAAGTTTAGTGACCACGGACCAAACTCACTTCCTGTTTATCTGCACTCAGGAGAGTGAGCGTGAAGTGCTGCAGGTCTGTCCTGTCTCCATGACAACAGTTTGTTGACAAAGTGCACACACTCATTCTGAGACAAACAGCTCACACACTCATTCTGAGACACAGCATTGTCGAATAGACTCATCAACAGCTACAGAGTACTATATCCAAGACCCTGTTTCACCTACAAACAGTCATGCAGTACTACAGATCCCAGCGCAGGGAAGCTCAAACTTCCCGTCAAAGGAGGGAAGGAGAGAGCTGGGAAAACCAGTGTGATCCCCATCCCCCATCAATTCTGGGAAACCCAATAGACTTGCAGATGGTCGCAGACCTGAAGATCGAACTGAATCACATGGAAACCCATCTGAAAAAGGAGAAGTCACGACGGCTGGAGAGAACAGGACACTGAAAGACAAAATGAAGCACCTGAAGCTGTCCTCAGAGATACAACCAGACATGCTTGATTTCTCTTCTAAAACCAAGGAGGAGCTCATCAGTGTCATCTCTGCACTCCAGGAGAAAGACTCAAGTGGCCCAAAGCTGCAAGAATCCTTCAGCAGCGGCATCAAGACCTCCACGCAAACTCTGACCTTAAAGAACCAGCTGAAGGAAATGACGAGCAGGTGTCAGGAGCCGTCCTCCAAACTGGCAGCACAAGAGGCAACCAACGAGAACCTGCAGAAGAAGGTGGAGGACTTAACCTTTAACTGTTTCAACCCTTTTTAAACCACCTGGAACTTACTTTTTGAAATTGATATGAACTCTAGAAATAATTTGCTTCCGGTTAAAAAAGAAAAAAGAAAAAAGAAAAAAACAACCTTGGGACTGATTTAGACTTGAGGAATGCTAACTCAGAGTGAGTTCTGATTCTGAATCTAAGTTGGCCCTTCACAGGAGAGCATCAAAAACACAAACATGTATATTAAACATGAAACAGTTGATTCAAAGTTCATTAATTTAACCTTTTTTTTTCTTTGACAAAAAGAATACAGTCCTAAAGTATGTCGATTACTTTAGTAAAATAATTGTGCATGTTTTATTTATTTAAAATATTCAAGTGTTGTTTAATATAGATCAGTACATCTGTCATATCACACAGCTCTTGTGTTTCTTTCAGTCTCATTGCTTCTCATGGTCAGAAACAGTTTAAAATTGCATTTGTGGCTGTTTTTGATGCTAATGGATGACCATGTCTCGACGGCATAGGGGCAGACGTCTGAGCTTGGAACACGACCCGGACACAGCGTCGAGCTGTTAGACCGTGCATACGCTGCCTAACGAGCTGTGAGCGATTGCTATGATCTTGCTGCAAATAATTCATGAGGCGTCCAAGAGAGGAGCTATTGAGCTAGAAGGGAAGGAGAGTGGGGGGGGATGAGAAAGGAAGGAAGCATCAAGGAGTGGACCACAGGCTAAGTGGAGTGAGAGCAGGAGTGAAGGGGAGGAAGTCAGAGAGAGAGAGAGAGAGAGAGAAAGAGAGATCCATCTGACAAATGTGTCTGAAATAGAGAGGAAATCCCCCATTACCTACAGCACTGACAAGTACGCCTGTGCACTCGTGTGTGTGTCTGCGTGTTTATTTTTAGAGAGCCATTTGTGTTACTACATCTGAAAAAGGCACAGTGGGAGAGTTAACAGTGTGCATCACAATCCCGGGTTGTATGTGAGACTCGTGAAGGCACGTGTGCTTGTGCTGGAGACGTGATGGAGTAAGATCTGATTCTTCTGACAGCCGGCAAACCCAAAGTGTGTAACTGTAAAGTGTTTTTTTTTGTTCTTTTTTTTTCTGAATTGGAGGATATGAGCTAACAAAGTGTATTATCTGAGAGGAAAGGGATTGCTGTGAGTGTGTACAGTGAGAACTTTTATTATATTAATGAAAGAGCTGAATTGCCAGTTTTCAATGAAGGCAGACAATATTATGGATGGAGCACTAGATACAGAGATAGATAACAAAGGTGTTTTTATTGGTATTGCATTCCATCGGTGTAGACTGAAATATCTCAACCACTACTGACCGATTTCCATTTGTTGTTATAAGTTCAACATGTTTAGAAGAAATGTTCATTTTTTGAAAAAGGTTTTATTATTTTCATTAAGTTTCCTGGAAGAAACACTTAATTGTCACCAGACTGTAAGAGGATACTATACTGTAGCGGCATTTGTCGTCAACTGGGCTGCTGTTTACATATCCCAAGACCTGAAACCAGCCTGTCATACTGCAACATAACCACCCACTGGAAGTCATACTACTATTGAACATAGTATACAGTATACAGTACACACTTTTACCTTTCAGTACATACTGCAGTAGTAGGTGGTTACTGTCACAAGTAAGTAGTTTCTTTTTCAAAATGCTGTAACTCAGTTGCTTTTTGATAATAGCAACACATTTGCACAGTAACAGTAACCCATTACTAGTACTGACAGAGTCAGTGTGTGCATATCCGAGAGTGCGTTAATAAAGCCCCTGGTGTTTCTTTACACGTCATGCTTCTGCAATGCCCGAAGCTTAAATACAAACTGGGCTACATTGCAAAAAATAGAATCTAAAAAGGGCAAAAAAAACCCAAAACAAATCAACCACAAATTTATTCAGTGATACTTTGCGTGCCTTGCTTGCATGTCAACTAATTTCCATTTAGCCTTTTTTGCATTATACAAACAAATGCTTACATAAAACCTGCAATATGTTAGTTTTGTCACTGTGAGCATGCTTCTATCAGAATTTTCTTAAATCACTGCTGTGCTGGTGTACAGCTTCAAAGAGTTGGTAGCAAGGCGATAGAGTCTTGTTTTTTTTTGTTTTTTTCAAAGTGAGCACGACGGCGATGAAGATTACTGTTTCTGATGGAGGCTCTACAGACCAGTGAGACGGATCAGTGGAACACAGACTAATGGAAATTGGGGGATGGAGACAAAGGGCCTGTGTAGGTCTCGGTGGCATGTCATTAGTGAGGGAGACGGGTTGACTTGTTCCCTCTGACATTTACCAGTCTGACTGAAAATGTCACGGAATGCCAGCCTTTACTGTTGGATATAATGCTAACTCTTATAGCCCAGAGCTATTGATCCCCCCCCCCCAAAAAAAACAACCCCAAAAAACGTGTACATTTTGAACCTCTGCTTGTTTCGCCTGTCCTCTGTCCCAAGAAAGACCACCATCCCTATGCTCCAAAATTAACCTCTTTAGCCACTGCAATGCATTGGCAGCCTCAACTCAGTATTAATGGGATGCCAGAGTAAAAGACAATACTTTGTGAACTTCATTATAACCCACAAGCATGGAGTATGTTAACAACATGTTTACTCTATGACTGCAAAATGTTGGTTTGAAAGTATCACTGCATAGGTCACATTTTGTAAGATCTTTTATAATGTTACACAGTTGCAACAATTTTATTCCAGGGCTTTTGTCTTCATACAAATATTGCGTCTTCTATTGTTGTGTGAATGTTTTCTTATCCCATTGTTTTTTTCTTTGTTGTTTTCCCACCTTTTGGGAAACTGGCTGTCTCTTCAGGTTGACTAATCGACTGACTAAGTGACAGACTGCAGCATGCAGAGGTTCGCCAACTCTGTCAGAAAAATAAAAGTCAAGCAGAAAAAGTGCTGGAAAAAAAAGACTACTCACATTTTTACTTCTTTTATTTTCTTTGAGATGTAATGCTTCTGTAACATTTTTTCAAATTATTGGCGTTTTAATCAGCCCCCCCCCCCCCATCATCACATGCAAATGTCCATAGCCATGAAATGACCATAAAGTGTTTAAAACACAATTGTCTGAATAGCATGAACAAAAAAATGATGCAAGTAAGATCACCTTGAATCCATTTCCTGAAGATCACACAAAGTTTGTTATCAAAGTTAAGTCTAAAAGGGAAGGAAAGGAAGAATGAAAATAAAGTCTTTTGTGAGCACAAGTAAACAAAAACTGAGGTCATCAACATGAACCACACATATTTCATGTTCCCTTTAATCACATTTAACCAAAGGTCTGGTTTGTTGTAAAGTAAGGAGACTAGAGAGAATTTCAATGCTCCAATCTTGCAAAACAATAACCAAAAGCAATCAAAACCTATACACTGCTTTCTTTAGAGTGCACTGTTGTCAAGCTCATTTCACATTAAGCAGTAATCTCTTCCCCAACAGCTCATGCAGAAGCTAATTATATTGAAAGCCACTCATAAGCATTTTTTGGGATTTGTTTGTTATGCTGTTGTGAATTTGTGTCTCACTTTGAGAAGACTGAATTTAGATCGATGGACTCTCAATTTGTTGGAGGAGTGCTACTGTCTAGTCTATTTCTGTCCTTGCTACACTATTGTCCTTGCTTGACTGCCTTCACATCAAGTGCTGGATTTATTTGGCCACACTGGCAGCTTAGGCCCTGCAGCCACCACGCAATATGCAATGGGATAAAATTTCTGTTTAGATAACTTTAACCAAATATAACCGTCATGCTGGCTTTAGTGATTGATTCCTTACAGGCAGAATGAGTTAACATATTTAAGACAGATTTTTGAGATTCTAGCAAACAAGACTGCTGTTTTCCTTTTTTGTTGCCTAGATTTTCTTTTGTTGGACGTGAGGTTTTTTTTTTGTAACAAGGCTTCAATCTTTGAATGTTTTTTTTCTTTGTTGCTTACTCATCATCCCCTGCAAACATTAACTGGCAACTCCAGCTGCTGCACTCCAATTCTAAGATCCATACCAAAGGAAGATTAAGATCTTAATTAGCTATATCACAAAACTGAGCATGTAACATTTTTGCTCAGCAGTGCCTAAAGACCTCTGATGTCTCGTTCTTTCAAGAAAAAAGCAGGGGTTCGGCCTTGATTGTAACAGGAGCTTGATTGAATTAGCTGCCACTTCTCAGCTGCATTACCTAAAATCTCTCTGGCTACACAAGAATCATGTCACCCTTATAAAGCATTCATTGAAAGCCAGTCCAGTGTCTAACATGATAATGCAGTAAGATTTAAACGGTCGTTGGCTTCCTTACCCTCAGGCCAAAGAAACAACTGCAAAATGCATTCTTTTTTTTTTTTACATTTGTAATGCATGAAGAGATCCTGCAGAAAATACAAAAACTGTAATTGATGTGTTGGAAGTTTAATTGAATGCAGATAAACATTCCATGTAAAGAGAAGAATCCATGAGTGATCTGATAATGATTACATTTTAAATTAATTAGTAAAAACGCACATCTGCATATGAGCCACTTAACAATCTGGTCATAGGTGTTCGTTCTAACGACAACTATATTGTTGCCTCTGAAGTTGTAGCGCACAAAGCAAAAGACCCCCCACACACACACACACACACACACACACACAAGAAATGATGACACAATTGACAATGGGTCCCGAGATTGTTTCTTAAGGCAAGGCAGTGATACTCTGTAAAGATGCTCAGATATATAAATCATCATTTTTAACTTGTTCCTAGGGAAGCAATGATTTTGATGATGAGACTCTCTCTCTAGTCATTTTGAACAGTACAGCATCTAAAAGCACAAACTGTTTGGGTTGACAAATGTCAGCATAAGTTCAGGAGTGCTAGTCCCTTGAAACTATTTAGAATCCCAAGACTCACTCCTCATGAATGCAGATTTTAATATTTTACTGCAGGGTACATAGTGTAGCTTAGTATGCCCTCTAGTGTTGCTGGAGCTCCATGCTCAGATACACTGAACAGAGAATGTTTGTATTTCTTTGATGAGCATAGATACTAAATTGATTTAGTTCTGTAAATGCAGGCAGCTTTAGTGGATTCCAGAATGTCAGGGTTGTCTAACAGTCTTTCTTTTTCCTCTCTGCAGGTACATCCGCACCATGTACCTCGGTATACAAAGTCACCGGCAGAAGGAGAACCAGCGGCGCTTTTACTGGGCCATGATGTACGAGTATGCCGATGTCAACATGCTGCGACTGCTGGAGACCTTCTTAGAAAGTGCCCCTCAGCTGGTGCTGCAGCTCTGCATCATGATCCAGAGCAACAAGGCTGAGTGGCTGCAGTGTAAGGGACTCTTTAAGTCTTTATCATGCAACTGGAGAGTGTGATTTTGTTTCTGTTGTCTTTTTTTTTTTTTTTGGATTGGCTTTCTTCCATTTTTTGTCAAGTTCCCATATCACCATATTTACAGTACATTTAGCAGGACCCCCACCTCAGTTTCCAATTTCTAACACGTCACACTCTTGTATTTGAAACCCTTTTTTACTCTTGCAGTTTCCTCATCTATTAAAGCTCCCAACGGAATGAGGTAATTGAATCCTAAGAAGTGATCCCCTCCCCTGTCTGGGTGTCTAAAGAAATGCCATCAATACATTTGCTGAGAGGCCCCATGCTGCTGCTCTGCAGATTACTCTGTATCATTTTTCATGTAGCAAGTTGCTGCTCTGACATATCTGCTGTCTCCACTATAATACCAGTCTTAAGGAAACTGAATTGTTGCAGTAAACGGAGACTGTGTTGACTGAATGACCCATGATAATCTCTGAAATAAAATTCCTTTCAAATATGTGATGGATTGCTTGGCTGGAATGTATGTACTGTAGCAAGTAGAGTTGCAGCAAAGTCAAGATAAAACCACATTTCTTTTCAGTTATACTATGAAAGTGTATTTTTCTTTTAATTTCTAATATTTTCTGCAGTGTCTTTCATTCTTGCCATTCTTGTTCTTCCCTGACTTACCTTTTGTCTCTTCTTTTCAGGTTTTTCTGCCATGACCTCCCTACTGTCCCTGGCCTGGGTGCTAGCCTCTTATCACAAACTACTGCGTGATTCACGGGACGATAAGAAGAGCATGAGTTACCGAGGTGCCCTGGTGCACCTGTTCTGGCGCCTTTTTACCATTTCGTCCCGGGTGCTCTCCCTTGCCCTGTTTGCCTCTGTTTTCCACATCTACTTTGGCATTTTTGTGGTGCTCCATTGGTGTGCCATGGCTTTCTGGGTCATCCATGGTGGCACCGACTTCTGCATGTCCAAATGGGAAGAGGTACTGTTCAACATGGTTGTCGGGGTGGTATACGTCTTCTGTTGGTTCAATGTGCGTGAGGGCCGGACGCGGTACAGAATGGTGGCCTATTACACAGTGGTACTGTTAGAGAACGCCATCCTCAGCTCCCTTTGGTATGCGTATCGAGACCCAGCCACCACCGACGCCTATGCCTCTTTAGCTCTTTGTGGAGTCTTCCTGTGCTTTGCTTCAGGTGTGGCCTGTATGGTTCTCTATTACGGGGTGCTGCACCCAATGGGCCCCCGGCTGAGGGTGCTGGCCAGTTCCTGCTGTGCTGAGTTGCTGTGGGGTCTTCCATTACCCCCTGAAGCCGAGCCTATGGCTCCCACACCTGGTCCTCGTGGCTCTCAGGCCACTCCGACACGGGGTCTGGCAGAATATGTGGAGTCAGATGAAACAGCCACGGACACCTGCCTTCCAGTTTTCCAGGTGAGGTCCACGGAACCTGTGGATGCAGCTGGAAGACCCATCCGTCCTGAGGGTCCTCTCATCAAGATAGACATGCCCAGAAAACGATACCCTGCCTGGGATGCACACTTTGTGGATCGGCGCTTGCGCAGGACCATTAACGTGCTACAGTATATTAGCCCGAATGCGGTGGGCATCAGGTATAGGGACGGTCCTCTTCTTTTTGAGCTCCTGCAGTATGAATCCTCCTTCTGAAGGCATCTTCTGTAACCTCCTCTTAGACACAGCAATGCACTTGCATTACCTTTCTTTCATTCTGTTTCCTCTATCCTCAAGATTTTATCCCTCTTCATTTGACATACTTCTCTTCTCTCCTACTTGACCATTCAGTTTCTCTGAAGCAGAAGTGTTTTTTGTCTACTGAAAAATCTGTGTCTGTCAAGACACTCAAAATACATAGTCATGATTTATTTTTTGAAAAACCATACAGCACAGAGAGGAAATCATGAACCTACAGTATCTTATGTGATATATTCAGAAGTCTCATATAAATCCCTCTGCATCGATAGAGGATGGTTCTGTATGAGTATGTAGATAACATATGAATGTTTCATTATGAAATGTGTTTAATACATTATACTGTATTGGTGACTCAACCTGTGAATACTTGTGAAGGGCATATTGTATGTCCCTGTGACAGGGGACTGGTGCAAAGCCTGATGGGAATGATGGAGGAGGTCTTTGCACATCCAAACATTTACTGCCATTCTTATGTATATTATTGAAATAAATGATGATGTTTACCAAGAACCTAGCCCATAAATAGAAAGAAAGCACTGAAATGTATATCACAATACTATAATAGAGGAATACAATCATACATCTGTCCAAGAGAAGCAATTTTAAATGGATTTTCCCTTTATGAGCTTACATGGCTCAACTGTATCCCGGCTGTACTATTTTTGGTAAAATCCTTAATCGTATCATGTATGGAAGAAAAAAGAAGCACTGACCTTCAATCAGTTCCACCCATATAATAAATGTGTACAGTGTAGAGAGCCCTCCAGTGGAAGGAAGCTATAACAGCATGCCTTGCTTGGTCATTTTTGCCCAATGGTATGACAGCACAAAATATAAATATATATAGGTTAATAAACACAATAATGGATGAAAGAAAGAATGTAGTTAAAATGAGCACAACTTTTCTAAATTGGTTGTTAGAAAGTCATAGTTTGAAAAACATTCCAAAGACTTAGTCGAAAGATTGTATAGGCATCTTGTAAAAAGTTGAATGAAGGATGTATAAGCAGAAGAAAAATGTGCAAAAACAAACCTTTTCTTCAAGTGCAAAGACAGCCTTCAGGGAATCCTCCACCATTCCCTTCTGAATCCCATAAATAAGAAGAGATAATCCTATATCAAACCTCCTTAGTTTCTTTTCTTGTCAGAAATTTTTTTAGTTTGAACAATATATGCTTATTGGGTGCAAAGACTTGTACGAAGCCCTCGAAAAAACTCAAATGATTTCAAATCTAACAAGAAATTTCTATTCTATGATACTTCAGTGAATATTTGTGTCTCTATTTATAGTCCTTGACATAACGATATTTTGTCAGAACACATTATTTTTACATAACAAAAATGTTGTGCCGTGCAGTGTTAAAAGGTAAAACTCCTCAAAATCAGTGTGCCCTCAAAGAGGTTATACTCTTATAAGGGTGTACAACTGTTCTAATACCTGCTAGTGTAAATGAGAAAAAGCCAAATCACATCTTAGAGTATGGTGTCCATTATTTATCTCCCCCTTTTGAACCAGTAGAACAAGACCCTGCAAAATGTGTGCCATCTATAGGCCTGCTGTGCAACAGTTGTACTGATACATCTACCTGCTGAACCTGCAGAAGATCTCAACAACAGGACAGCCACCGTCTGCACACATGACAGAAAATACAACAACATGCCTTCTAAGTCAAAGGAGCTTGATGAAATATTCCAGAGGGCTACTGAAAAGTACAATAGAAAAATGAATGCATTTCATACTCCACTTTTACCTATTTACTCAATAACTCATCTGAATATATAATGTGTGTTTTTTTTACATTGCAGTGTTTGGCATGATGTTAGTTTAAGGCATTAGTACAAATGCGTCCAACAGGGGATGCCCAAGAACACTGCATCAAACAGAGATTCCTTTCTCCTGGCTCACTGGCTCTTTGCTTAGCTGTGGCTACATGTGCCTGCTAACATCGTACTGTAAAATGGCAGGAACTGTGTAAGTCCAGGTTAAAGGTAAGAGGGAGGTTTTGCTAGGGTTGGAAATGAACATGTTGACAGAATGTGGAAAAGGGCATGAAATAAGAAAATGATAAAACTGAGTTTGACACCTAGATTTCCGTATTGGCCAATAGTAGCAAAACATATATAGTAGCTAAAAACAACATGAATAACTTGCTGAAAAACACTGATAGTCGACATTTTTCAGGCTTTAACTGACATTGAAGTCTCTGCTAGAACCAGTTGAGCATCAATGTAACTTGATCTTTTTTTTCCTATTGTTTACCTAATTAGTCATGACAGATCTACCATACTTGCAAATAGAATGAACTGGATTTTAAGCAGTACTGACGGATATCTTATTCCCTTGGTATACCTTTACCTAATACTGGTATGGGTATACCAATAATGCAATCAATGATACCAATCCCAGAAGAACTTTGTGTTATTAGAGGATCCAAGATTGCTTACACGGTGATAAGTTTACTTTCTTGTCTGTGTTTCTCTTCAGCCCTTTCCCATGGTTCTGTTTTTTTGCCGATTGTTCAGCTCCTTCCTTGGTTGCTGCTCCACCCTCTACCCTGTCTCTGTGTTGCTGGGCCTTGGTGCACTCCCAAATAAATACTCTCTGGTAACTGAACAACAAGGTTGAGGCTGAACAACTGGAGATCCTGACATGAGAACATGCAATGAGGTACACTGCCATAACAAAGAGCTTCAAAATCCAGGGTCTGCCACCCTTCAGCTTAAGAGCGATGTTCAGCCCTGAGTGATTGAGAACTGTTGGGTCAGCTAGGGTAGAGCAACCATCCAACACACCATTTATAGATACACATGAGTATGCAAACAACCAACTTGTTACAACTTGTTAACCGTGTACCATAGTAGTCAGCATAGTTCCTCTCTGTTGTAGTGAATGAACAGCCATGTTAATAGTTAGTTGATAAATAAATACGTATTGTTAAACTTTTTAAGAAAACCTAAGCAAAACAGCCAATACAGGGGTTCCTCAGGACCAACAACCAAGACCACTGAACCAGCTGACTCAGGGGTGTCTCAATGCAGTTCTCATCCCCAGGCATGTCCTCAAGGGTCTCCATTTTTTCCTTAACATACTGCATTCTGGACCACTCCTCGGCTGGGACCACTAAAATATTGTTTGCATGATTTGTTTTTAGTGGGAATGATACTCTGTCATTCTTATTACTGGGGGTTGGGGGGAGTAGGAGCAGTTTTTTGTGGTAGTTGGCTGCCTGGCATATCCTGCATCCTTTCTAACCTCTGCTGAACCTTCCCAGACACAGACACTTGTCCAAATCAGGTGCAAATACACTGTGATTCATTCATTTTTATTTCTGTGAGGGTCTGAACATAAACAAGACTATGTACAACTGGGGTGTATTTCATCTAGTGGTGCTTAATGTCGTGAAACGCAGAGTATTTATGCTTGCTTAACTGTCTTTAGAGTAGTAGTAATGGCAGTATACAAGAG
This sequence comes from Symphodus melops, assembly GCF_947650265.1. Taxonomy (NCBI): domain Eukaryota; kingdom Metazoa; phylum Chordata; class Actinopteri; order Labriformes; family Labridae; genus Symphodus; species Symphodus melops. The sequence goes on from NC_136691.1 coordinate 11,972,800, forward strand.
TCATCTTTTTTTAGAGTCTTTTTGTCTAGTTATGTTTTTTTTTAAAAAAAATCAGTATATATATTTTTTTTCGAAGTATTTAAGTTCAATTACCATTTTGCCACATTCTATTTCTAGTAAAATTATCCACCACAAGATTGTTAAACAACTTAGTTTTTATGTTTTATCTTTAAATTATACAAGGATTCAAAGCTAACAACACGAGAGCGCAGAAGGAAACTGTTTCCCCAATTTATAACCAAGTCACCAAGAAATCCCTTACAGAGAATTATTTCTGCTGTTACCTGCCAACCTCCACAATTATAAAAGGCTACAGCACACAGCAAGAGCGCTTGAACAGAAGGCTTGTTCTTCTCAGTACTTGTTGTGCCTTGTTACTTTGGATGCTTCAATCCAGCCATGGCAGCCAGGTCCGCAAACAACGTCAAGGTCTTTATTTACTTGTTTCACGTGCCAGCACATTCACCAAGACTATGACAACATGGAACCGCATTTCCTGTCTGTTTCCCTAAACAATATCAAGCCAAGATCTCTATTCTGTCAGCTTACACCTCAGTCAACAGCATGTTGAATCTTATAATTCTTCCAGTTTTCCTTTACAGGACCGTAACATTTCCTAGATAAAGTGTTCGAAACAAACTGACTAAGAGCATGACACCAAGTTATTGGTTCTGCTAAAAAAATACGAAGTAGAAAGTAAGGCAATACTGAACATTTTTATCACTTGAACGTTGGTTACCTCATCTGATTTACATTGGAGTAAGCTCAATCACAGAAGCCCAAAATGATTCAGCAAGTTAGAAAAAGCAGTTTGGACTAACTCGAAAATGTTAGTTTTGGACTTCTTAATTGATAGTCTTAACAGATGCCAGCCACGATACAGAACGATTTACTCAATGATTGTTTTCTACTTTTGTCTATGCCTTTACAGTACATTGTCCTTTGTCTTGCAATGATGAATGATTTGTTGTGCCAAGACGTAAAATGTTTGTGTTGTCAGTCTCGTGTGAACAACACATCCTCTAGCCAAACAATAATGCCTGCAGTTGTAATGAAACATGGAAGGTGTCAATGATGATAAAATGTGCTAAAAAAAACAAAAAACAACAACAACCTTCTACTGCATTTTCTTTCAATGGAATGATCGGATCGATTGGATAACCTCATTTCCTGGTTTTACCACTATTTCCCAGCATGCCTTCAGAACTCATTGTGAAGTGACCCTTGACATTTAGCATGTTAGTGCTTTCAACTGCACAGCTAACCCTCTAATTTCTGCAACAATGTGTAGCAGCAGGTTTTGTAGATTTTGACTTGGTTTTGGTCTGTACCTTGGAGTCATGTCCTTCTGTTTGACTATTGCAGCAGTGTGTTCAGATGATAAAGGTGCATTTTTCCTTTACTTTAATGTTAGTTATTACCTGGTGCTGAATAAATACATTTAATAGGTGCTACCACTGTGGACTGCAGAGTCCACTTGTTGGCTTTGTGAGAGCAAAGCCTTTCAGTTGACTGAAAACTGGCAGTCTTAAAATGTTCAAGAGCTCACACCTTAAATCCACACCGTTTACAGCCAAAATCAACTTTCAATGGTGCCATTTTAATTTCCAATACACACACCAGAAAACAAAACAGTACTACTTGTATAATGTTTATCATACTGGATTCAGGATGAAGTATTTTTTATTTTCATTTTAATTTACACTGCACTAGGATTTGTTTTAATGATTTTCTCTAAGAGACTGAAGCTGAAGGATGAGTAAATGCACATTTTGGGGCATAGGAGCACAAATGTACTTCTACTGGAAAATGAGAAAAAAAAGTATATATATAGAACGTGATTGCTGTGTTGTAATTCCTGTCATCTATATGTCTTAAATCTGTGTGTATCTATCTTTTGTTGTTATTGTGGAATTGGCTGTAATATTTTGTTTAAAAATGAAACTGTTATTCCAATGACGCAACTATGGTGGTCATATTAATTGCTGCTGATTTGTTTGAAATTGTTATCAAAGTTGTTGGGAAATATTGCTTTGTTTATATTCAAACAATTTCTAGATTGTGTTAGCTTGTTGGTGTATTTACACAGCTCTATCAGGATGCTCCCTAAAAGTATATGAGTTATCTGGGGTATTCCAAAAGTTGGCACAATGTCAGTTAGCAAATCTGCTACAGTCTGTAGCATCTTTACGAAAGTGTACTCATACAACCTATGTCTGAGAACATATTAGGAATGATTTTGTTTGTTACTGTTCACTATAAAATGTAACTAAATTGTTCCATGGGATCCCTTTTCTTTAAACAAAAAAAAAAAGCAAAACTGATGTCCTATTTTGGGGAACAATATGAATATTATTAATAACATATGGTGCTAAAGTTCTTTTTGTATGTTTTGGTTTTTAGAAGAAAAGAGAAATATTATGCTAAAAATGTAATGTTAAGCCTTACTGTAGATTCATATATCAGACTGTTCATCCCAGAAGAGAAAAATAAACATAGTATTTGAAAGTGCAATTTAGTAGTACTTCTATTTACATGCTTGTTTCACATGTCAAAGCATTAGCAATATTTTCAATATACAAATGCATGCCTCACTAGAGTTGGACTAATTGTTGGAAAAAGATTAGAAATGTGTGTTATTAGTAATCTTAAAATTGAGATAGTCAGATGCTTGCTAAATCCTGTCAATGTTTTCTAATCTGATTGGATCAATGCAGGGTGAAGGTTCTGTGTTTGAGTAGTGGAGAATACCTGCATGTAATCTTTCAAAACATATATAACAATACAGTATGTTAGGTCAGAGTTTTAGACCTGAACTGTAAAGTGAAACAGAGGACAATCAATACAAGACAACAAGTGGAAACACTGGCAAACTTAAACCACAGCATTGGTTCAAAATGTACGGTACACATTTTGCAATGCTAGTAGGAAACCTCCCTAATGAGGCCCCATGAGGCACTCACTCTCAATGCCCTGCTAAGTGTTGCGTGCATTATTGCTGTGAAATAACAATGGATGCTGGTTTGAGGGGCCCCGATTGGGCCCCAACAGAAATTCGAAGTCCCCTGGACTCTGGCCATGTTAAAGCTTACAACTAGGTGCACAAGTCAAATCAATTTGTAAAACACCTTTCCAAACAACTGTTATGTCCCCACCCCCCACCCCACCCCACTTGAAGCACAGATCTTTTTATTTTTAAACTTATATTATCATAGATGCAAATTATGTTGCATTGATGTTGCATTCTTTATCAGTAAACCATCAAAAATATAAAGAAACAAAGGTCTGATTGTGTTTGATGGGAATTTACACTGTAACAGCCAACAGTTAAGCTACGTACGTGATGTAGTCTACGTCACTGTAACCACTCGACGTTACCGCAGATTTTTGAAAGCTGGATGAGTTTTTGCCGGTTTACTCACTTAATTTCGCCATGGATATCCGTATAAATCCAGGCTATGCCGACTGTTCTCACAGCACACACCTTTGCCCTAACTTTAGGAGCTTCTATAGTCATGTGTGAAAACCCATTTTCCGTGTTCCAAAGCGTCTTCTCAGAGCATCAGCGCAGTATGCTGCTCGGAAGCAAGGCCCAGCTGATTCAGCTTTCTTTTAAAAAGAACCTTAAACAAGTTTAAGTCCGGATGGAAGGATGAGAAGGATCTCTAACGCTGCATCCAGCTGTACTGACAGGCGGACTGGCGAGAGGACAGCGCTGTGCTGCTGCCACTCAAAGTACTGGTAGTTTCAAAGTCTGTGTGTGTGTGTGTGTGTGTGTGTGTGTGTGTGTGTGTGTGTGTGTGTGTGTGTGTGTGTGTGTGTGTGTGTGTGTGTGTACGTGTTTGTATGTGTCACATGTCAATGCATATCCCTCTGTTCACTGCTTTAAAGTGCAATTTTTGAGAGATGCTTCTGGTGTTACATCTAATATGTTGTATAGTCAAGTGTGTTATGGATATTCATCATAACATTGCTTATGTGGTGTAGGCTCTAGGCTACAATGTAAAAAGAGATACACATTAACTACTCAATAAAACTGAGGCAGCAGATTGCACACATTATTATTAATTACATCTAACCTTGTTAAAGGTTGAGTTAATATAACTCAAATCAGTTGCTAAAGAATAACCTGTTTAAATTAAGTAGATTAAAATAAAACACAAACAAACTAACCAAATTTAAACAAAAATATTAAGTAGATGTCACGGTAAAGAGCTTTCAGCAGGGACGCCACAAATACATGTATATCATGCATTTGTCTTGATCTGGATAAAAGATGTCAACCAGTCGAAGGATGATTGTGGCAAGAATGATGATACCCCTCTGTTTTTTTTGGGGCGACCTATTTTTACACAATGTAAATCTAAGCCTCACTCATAAATTACTTGTTAAAATCAATACAATCCGTCTGTATCCTCTGCAATATCAATGAAATAAGATATCAATAACAGTCTAATTTGTAGTTTTAAAATCCGATGTATGATGATGAAGCAGGTCTCGTTGGTGTGAAGCACATGTCCTCCATATTGTTTTTCCTTCTCTGAAAACTGCAATTCAAATGATCCTCCAGAGATTCTCCATTCAGGAATTGATGGCTTTGGGTAGTTTAATAAAGAAAACTGAGAAAAATAAGCAGTAGCAAATTTTTAGAAACAAACAACCTATCATAACACACTAATGATCACGCTCCAAGTTCTCAAGGCAACACCCTCTTTAAGAAAAAAAGAAGAAAAAACTGTAGTGTCCTGTAATTTAAAACATCAGTATACTGTTTATGGCCTTTGTCAGTTTGCTTCAGGGTGAGCATCACAATGCATTGCTAACTATGGTTCTTAACTGTTTTAGATCAAAACTGTATTTTATTGTTGAAAATAGGCCGTAGATTAACAGCAATTGCTTTCAATGCAACTTTCAAATAGAGCAACTTTCAAATAAAGCTTATTGTTCTCTTAGTGCAAATACTCGAGATATCTTTCTGATATCGTGGTGCAATAGCATCACACTTTAGCCTACATTAACATAACATGTCTCTGTCTCTCTGGATTACTTTGCTTCCTAATTTTGTTTTGTAGCATCATAGACTGTAAGTATCACGCGCAGCATGCACCCACAGGTTGTCATTAACATTACAATATAAAAAAAGCTCTCCTTTGTCAACCAACTGAAATTGTTGAGTTAAATTATTCGCACTTTCTTTATGTCTTGTGACCAGACGATGGCTGCTGAATTCAAAAGCAGAAAAAAGGCGCAAAATAATATGATGTGCTCGTCAGCTAAAAACTGGCTAATTCTATTGAATTAGATTCATTAAAAATTCTCTTAATTTAGAATTACATAAACATAACGATTATATTCAATGCAACCAAAATAATCAGATACTATCTTAAACATTTTTGTTTGAAAGTTACTTAAATAATTGCCACAAAATCAATGGTGCACTGAATACATTTTATCAGACATATTAAGTTAAATGTACATGACTACATAATCTTTTATTAGTGTACCGGGTCATATTGCTGTTGGTTATGTTTAACGTGATGTTTGCGTGCTGCGCGAATACAGTATAGAATTATTAAAATATGCGTACTGGCTGATAATAATTGTGACCTCCCCCCTCCCCATTTCATATGCCCCCCCTCAGACTAAGGTCTGGCGACGGGTCTGGCTGAGGCTCTATAATGAAGGTTGTGTTTCAAGACTTGGCATTAAGTGAAGAAAAATATTATATGTTGCTTTCCGAAATAAAATGACTGAGTCACTTCCAAAGAAATGTTAAATATAACAACTTCCTTTTCGAAGTTATCCAACACAGTGTGTCGTGTGAGCAGATAAAGGATAGGATAGGATAGGATAGGATATAACTTTATTGATCCCCAATGGGGAAATTCGGGCGTTACAGCAGCAGCAGCAGTGCAGAATCAAAAACAAAAGTCAAAAATCGAATAAAAAATAACAACATAAACATAAATACAATCCAGGTAGTAAGGGGGGGATATATACAGAGGACTATAGCACGGTGGACTCAGCAGGGCAATGGAAAAGATATTAATAATACTGTGCAGTGAATGGCATGTTAAAGTTAAAGTGACCAGTGAAAGAATTTAAAGTGGCATTGTGATCAGAGGGTTATGTAAACAGTATTGACAGTTATAGTAATAAGTTATAAGCATAATAAATATAGTGCAGTTTGACTGGAGTATAGATATATAGTTATAAGAATATAAGAGTGTATTGTAATAATGTAATATATAATATAGATAGTATAGTATAGATATAATATAATAATAAAGGTAACATAATAACATTGTAATAATATTGTATACTATATATATATATACTATATATAAAGAGAAAAGAACAAAGAACAAACTTACAGAAGTAATATGACATTTAAAGCTCACTGTGAAATCAGTGTCCACATTTATATCTCTATTACAAACAGTATTATTATGATTACAGACAGTATTATTATGATTACAGGTTATTATCATTACAGAGCAGCAACTGTTTTGGTTTGAGCAAAGCATGCTGGACTTCAGTTTTACGCCCAAAATGGCGGCACGGTTGAAAAGTTTTCCCAGTTTTATCCATGTTTGTCCTCCTTACAGATAACTTTTTTAGTTGTTTTAGCAGCACGTGGACGTATCGTTTACACACCGTTGGCACGCGGGCATTTAATTGACGTTTCGTGGGCTTGGACCAAAATCAGGATGACGTTTTTCCCCCTCTGCTAACATTTCATGGCATCACTTTACCAAATGCTAGTTTAGGCTAAGCTAGGCTAACTAGTTTTCAGATGAGTGCTGGTTTGAAGAGTTTCTGTACCTGTGCTTTGTCTCACTTGGATCTCCACGCTGTGACCTGAATATGAAGAAGGTGACCTTCAAATAGAAATGGAGGATGATGTGAAAAAAGTGAAAAAGGTAAGCCGGGTAATTGACATCACTTTAAAACTGCAAGTAAACTAGCTAGCATGCTAACACACTAGCTGCACAATCCAGGCCAGCTTTTTTTTAGCCAGCTAACTTTGGTAACTGTTTATTAAATATTAACCGGATAAATCACTGTATAAGACACTAATGTACTACCTCTGGGTTAATCTAAATAATTAGAATAAAGTTAGGTTCATGTTGCCAGGAAGGATTTAAAAGGAGGATGATAAATGTTAAAAGTTGGTAAGAAGTTTGGGTATATGTTGACTGTTGTAGCTCTGTCAAATGTTCATGTTTACTTAATTCAATGTGTTCAGATAACATGGTGTGCTCATAACTGTAGCTCTACTAAACTTGTCTTGTTTTCTTTAATGTGTTATACCTGGTGTTATTGTTTTTTTTATCTGTGAGGTTTGTTGTTGCCCTGCTGCAGTGACCCCACTCCTGACACAAGTTTTATACCTAAATTTCCTTGAGGGAGTCATCCCAAAAGGATCAATAAAGTTCAGTCTAAGTCTAAGTCTGACAGAGAGACAGTGAAAACTCTAATAACTTTGGTTGTTTTGTGGATCATGGGAGATCTGTGTTGTCGACATCAGCTCTCAGAGGCAGCAGTCATCAGTGTCACTCCTGGCTTGTTCACACTATATTATCCTGTTTGATATGAAGACATCTCTCAGACACAAGGGATAATTTCCTTCTATTGCTATGGTTGGCACATTCAATTAAATTCAATTAAAACCTTCATTTATTCTCAAAAGGACACTGAGGTTTCCCTCATTTCCAATGCAATCGAGATTACAAGTAAAAAAAAAAGCAAAACAAATAGTCAGTGGAAAACCACTGTCATCTATTAAAAACAGTTACAATTGGAGACACAACGGCTCGAAATCCATTTCCTAAACTCTGGAAGAGAGAGGAGAACTCTGATCCTCAGAGTTTGGTGGAAGGTGTTCATTTAGTTTGAGGCATCGAAAGAAAATGCAGATTTACAGAGTTCAGCAAAAGTCATGTGTGCGCCTGAACTCCACTCTGACGGGTCTGCTATGTATGGTGGAAGGTTCCCAGTCAGTGCCTTGACAATATATAAAAACAAATGTCGGTTGTGTCTCTCTTCCTGCTCACATGAGGAAAATGAAGGGCAGGACATGACTTAGATTTGCTCTCATTTATTTATTTATTTTTAAGATAAAAACTCGGAGGTTGCTCCCGACTTCCATCTTCTTTTGATCTTTGGATGAAATTACATTGATATCCTGGTGTAGAAAATGGTTATTTATGTGTTATTGATGTATTTGCACTGTGGTTGCTTTAGTTTATCAGTCTTTTCTTATATGAACTTGTCACAGACTTGTATTTTCTGTTTGCACCACTGGGTGGTGACACTGAACAGCATTTTGCCAAACTGTAGAGACCCTGTACCAACTGAAGTAAAGACTCAGAACCCTTAAAGAACAATGTCGACCCATGCTTTTACTGCTTACTCATTTTCTATTATCTCAATCAATCAATCAATCAATCTTTATTTATATAGCGTCAATTCATAACAGGCGTTATCTCGAGACACTTTACAAAAGCAGGTAAAGGACCTTACTTATGGCTATATTACAAGAGCCCAGCTTAATCCGTCATAGCGTGGCAAGAAAAAACTTCCTTTTAACAGGCAGAAATCTTCAGCAGACCCGGAACATGACGGAACAGCCATCTGCTAAACTGTGCTGGGCTCGAAAATGGGATGGGGGAGATGGGACAAGATGCAGAAAGAAGAATAGGATAGGACAGATTTGGGGGGGGGGGGTCCCAAGGAACCTAAGAGAGCTCAGGAGCTCCCAGAAAAAGGAGAGGTTAGAATATAAAGATAGAGACAAGCAGTAATAAGATATAGCTCAGCTATAAAGTCGATTTTTTTTTTAACAGAAACTTTATTGACAGTCTGGACAGTGTCAGGAATTTACATCTTAATTACCTGAAATCAATACAAAGTGACACATCTTATGTCCCTAATATTAGCTTGCAGCAAGACCAAGTGAATGTCCTTTTATTACCAAATTGTTCATCTCAGATATTAAAATAACAGCTGTGACGGTTCGAGCATCTCACATCTGGGTCACAGCAGAAAAAGTTGTGATAGTGTTTCTGTTTCTGTGTAAATAAATAAATAACTCATTCGTAAGTGAAACTGTGGTGATGATGATGATTCGGACCGCTCTCACTCAAAGTTTCCTTCGTTATTCTTGAGTGAGAGAGAGTCCAGTTAAGTTGTGGGTCGGTCAGTTTGGCATCAGAAGCCAGTGGTGTTTCTTAGTGAACAGACCGCCACAGTAGTTCATCTTACACTCGGGTCACTTACAGTAGTTCTTGTCTCAAATTGCACAAGAAGAAGCCATAAAATGTTAATGTGCTTGTCTTCACCGTCTATGTACAGATAAATAATGCACTGGTTATAGTTTGTGTTGTACGGAGCCCCTTAATTTTTATTATTATTATTATTATTGGGTTTTTGGTTTTTTTTTTCAAAAATATTTTTATGGGAAAAAAACACAAAACAATACTTCGAGTTACAGAAATACAATTTACCTTTAAAAAAGAAAACATCCATATTTTAATAGTCCCATACACACAAAAACAAAAATAATCACACGCACAAAAAGAATGCTTCAACTTTTCATCTCATTACATTTTGAATGCTGTTTATACTGCAGCTGTCAGTGCTGTGGTTGCTATTAAAGAATACAGTCTCTCACTCAGCAGCACTCCACAACCAAAAGCTTAAATGCAACAGTGCTAAACCACAGAGCAGAAAGAGCAATGTTGCATATGTGGTGTTAGATCTGAGTGAGCGATGAGGTGTCGCAGCCAACAAGTCAAGTTAAACTCTCCCCGTCACTGTCATTCGTCGAACTTCAACATCTGAAGATTGTTTCTAAAACAATGTCAGCACTCCGCTGTAGATTGTTCGACTTCTTAATTGAAAGTTTAACTGCACGTGTCATCACAGGAAATTGTGGCTAGTCCTCTTCCTGTTCTTAGGCCTGAGTACAAAGACAGACACTTCCTCTGTTAGGGGTCACACCCCTCACACACACACACACACACACACACACACAGGTTGTGTTTGATGCTGCTTGTCTGTCACCGGTTGGCAGCTGTCGCTGTGTGTGAGTGGAGGCGATAGGTGACTAGTTTGGGTGTAGCAGGATCCGCGGTCCTCGCTTCGATTGAGCAGCTCCTTGCTGTTCAATAGAGAACTCTTCTAGTGCTCGGTTTCATGGAGAACGAGGTAGGCCTTTTTATTATGATCTGCAGATACAGACGCGCGATGTATTATGCTAAAGCAATATGTGCTGTGTTTTCAGTTTTCTTTTTTCGAGACCCTTGACGTAAATCAGCTGGTGCGCAAGCAAACCAAATCGAAAAGATAAAAGTGAATGCTTCAACCTGTTTGAGTGCAGAACAAACGTCATTTTCTGCCGTGAGAGTCTGTAGCAGCTGCTGGGTCGAGATGTCTTATAAAAGGGATTCTTTGGCAGGTTTTTTAAAAAAAAAATTTTTTTAACTCAGACTTCAACCGCAACGGCACAAGTGTTGCAAAATGCCGAGTTTCCCTTCAGACGTGCAATGGTTGACATTTGAGCAACACATATTAGGTTACACAGAAGGCTTGCACTCTGTACTGTCACAGAGCCCATCTGTTGTGTCTGCACCTTCCTGCACGTACTCTACAGGATCCGCAAGACGGATCAGAGTGTTCAAGAACCACATTCAAACGCAGCCTGACGTGGTTTTCATAGTGGTAAAAAGCATTCCAGTTTCTTCAACGTTCATTGCATCAACCCTCTATACGTGTGCCATTGATCTGAATCTGCCTGCAAGTGGTCTAGAGCCTGGAATGCCACATACCCAAACAAATGGATCTCGGTCTCTTGCTGTGTTTTAAAGCCAGAATGGCGATCTTCTAATTTCTCTCCTTTGTCTCCATTCACCAGCCTGGTATCGTGTCCCCGTTCAAGCGAGTCTTCCTGAAAGGAGAGAAGGGGAGAGACAAGAAGGCTCAGGAGAAAGCCACCGAGCGCAGGGCCCTCCACACCTTCTCGCTCTCTCAGCCCGACCACCGCATCGACCCCGACATCCTCCTCAATGACTACATCGAGAAGGAGGTCAAAGTGAGTGCAATACGCTGAAATGCAGAGTTCCTTTTAAAAAAAAAAAAAATGCTGTCACATTGAAGTAAAGTGTTTAAAAATCATGGTGCATGTTCTGTTCAGTACTTGGGGCAGCTGACATCCGTTCCAGGATACTTGAATCCCTCAAGTCGCACAGAAGTGCTGCAGCTCATCGACTCTGCCAGGGTATGTTTACACGTTGGCTTCATCTAAAGAGCTCCATGAAAAGCTTTTCACTGGGGAGTCGGGAGTGATCTGATGAAGTGATTTAAAAGGAGCTGACTGTGTGCTTCTGTGACTGTCAGAAGTCCCATCAGTTGGCGGGCCAGCTGACCACGGAGCAGGACGCAGTGGTGAGCTTATCGGCGTACAACATCAAGCTCGTTTGGCGCGACGGAGAAGACATCATCCTCAGGGTGCCCATCCATGACATTGCTGCTGTCTCCTACATCAGAGACGACTCTTTGCACCTCGTGGTGATCAAAACAGGTGACCAAAAATATTCGTCCCGCCCGAATATTTATTGGCGTTTTCTTTTTGTAGCGATCCCTGTGTACACGAAATAGTAAAACCATAGGAGTTCCTTTGCTTCCTTCAGAGTTTCCAGGATAATTTAAAGTGCACTGGGAGTGAATAAAAAAGGCACATCTGTAGAAATAGAATAGGTTTAAAGGCAGGGTTGGTCATTTTCGAAAAACTAGCGGGATTTTGAAAGTAGCATTCTCTCCGTGCTCCGTCTTCACCCTCCCCCCTCCCCCTCTGTGCTCCCACAAAAGCCCCCTCACTTACATGGACCTGCACCTTTGGTCCAGAAGCGGATTTCAGCTCATCCTTTTGAGTGTGTATTCAGGGGGGAGAGAGAGCGAGCAGGGAGAGAGGGAGGCGTACATGGAGCGCAGACATTGGTCAAAGTGTTTACAGCTGCGTTTCTTTTTCAGAGCACTTGAATTATTACTTTCTGTCAGGACTTACTTTAGGACAATTTCAACCCAAAATCTTAAAAAAAATTTCTAAAAGAAATGACCTACCCTGCCTCTAAAAGTACTGAGAAGCATTGTTATCCATAAGCAGTAATGTACTGATGAAAATCCTAACGTTATCCATCCCTATGTTAAGAGCTTACACAGACTTCCTCCTACCCATAATGACTCAATGAAGAAAATAAGATGATGGGTTAATTCATCTAATAAAATGTCCAAAAGTGTGTCTGCAACATTTGTGAATGGAAATATGAGGGGTTTCTATTTGCTTGTGTTTTTCAGCCCAGGAGTCAGGAGGTTCTCCTTGTCCCAGCTCGTGTCCTGACCTCAACAAGTCTCAGACCCTGAGCTCTTTGTCAGAGAGCGGAGCTGTGCTTGTAGAAGTCTGCTGTCTGCTCGTGCTGGCTGTTGACAACAAGGTATCATCTCTCGGATTCAAACTCACAGCCGGTGCAATGAGGAGTATAGCCTCTGTGTTCATAACCACGAGGCTTTCAGCGCTCCCTTTAAATGTTAACTATAAAGATTTATTGTCAATATTGAAGTTGAATCCAACATTTTCAGTTTCATTGATTTTGGCAATATTGACTTTATGTAACTGTAGCCTTGTTCTTTTAAAATGCATGACACCTTTATTTAACAGGAAAGCATGATGGTTAGAGTGCACTGATGACAGCCATTTCTCTCTGCAGGCTGCAGCAGAGGAGCTGTGTCTCCTGCTCAGTCAGGTCTTTCAGATCGTTTACACAGAATCAACAATCGACTTCTTAGACAGAGCCATCTTTGATGGAGCCACGACACCTACCAGACACCTTTCTTTATACAGTGGTGAGGAGAAAACACTTCGGCTCTTTTACATGTGGCCTGTTTGATCTTTTTAAACGTGTTAAGAAAATGTGTTTTTTAAAGGGCGCGTTGGTATCAAAAAGTGTAAATACATTCTCAAATGCCTGATGTACGTACGCGCTTTTTTTCTGCTACCTTTTTACAGATGACTCCTCAAGCAAAGTGGATGTTAAGGAGGCCTTTGACGCTGAAGCTGGCACATTGTAAGACTTCTACCTCTATGGTGCTTTCTCTGTTTTTAAAGAAAGTGATGGGAGACCGACATTGACCCAAAGTGGTTTTATCTAATCTATGCATGTCATTTACAAGAGATGCATTCCTCTCTCAGTCCTTTCCAGGGCTCCTTGGAGGCTGAAGAAAACTCTCAGTCAGCTTCCTCCCCAGCATCCCCTCAGACGAAGACGGCAAGTGAAGGAGAGCTAAGCACCACCGCTGCAGAGCTGCTGCAGGACTACATGACCACAGTATGAACATTTTCCTGTCTGCTTCTTCCTCCTGTTTTGATATTTCTAGATAAGACTTTTTCTGTGTATGTGTGTGTGTGTGTATATATATATATATATATACATATATGTATTTTTGATTTTTTTTTTTTTTTTATTTCTCCCCTAGCTGCGGACAAAGCTATCATCACAGGAGATCCAGCAGTTTGCCACCCTGCTCCATGAATACCGCAACGGTGCCTCCATCCATGAGTTCTGCATCAACCTGCGACAACTCTACGGCGACAGCAGAAAGTTCCTTCTACTTGGTATGATTACTTGATTTCCCCATAAGTGAATCTAGAGATCCGTTATGGTGATACTCCTTGTTATCAAGCTAAACAAATAATTACGATGGTCAAGTACAAATAATAAATTATGAAACAGTTGGCTGTTTTTCAGATAAAAAATGTTTTGAATGCCACTTCCGTTCTTTCTCTTTGTTCATAAAATCGTAACCTTACAGTTAGTTCCAGTGTTTTTGTAAGAACACTTTCAGACCGACTTCCTGCCAATCAATTGGCCAGCTTTTATTTTGACGGTACACGTGACACAAAACGCCCTGCAATCTGCTTCTCTAGGCCTGCGTCCCTTCATACCAGAGAAGGACAGCCAACACTTCGAGAATTTCCTCGAGACCATCGGTGTGAAGGACGGCCGCGGCATCATCACGGACAGCTTCGGCCGCTACAAGCGCACAGCCAGCTCCGCCTCTGATTCTACCACCAACGGCAACGGAGCAGCCGGAGGGAGCGTGGCGTCTGACGAGGGCCAGGAGGCCTCGGAGGGAGACGAGTGGGACCGCATGATCACGGACATCAGCAATGACATCGAAGCTCTGGGCTGCAGTATGGACCAAGAGGGAGTGACACCTTGACAGGAGGAGGGAAGGGACACGTTTAATGGCGAGAAAGACGCAGCGTGGCAGTCGATCCTTAACTGAACAGAAGGCCTGAGCTTAAAGGGACCAGATGAAGGAGGTCCTCAGCACTGACCGAAGATTTGATTCATTGTATTTTCCTCTAATTGTCAAGAGGACTTTTCTATATTCCCTACAAACCTCAACCCATCACCCAGACATCATGAAGTCAACAAAATGCACTTATGCAAACGCTGGAGAGGAAACGCAGTCAGTTGGCTATTTTTACACTCCGAGGGATTCATAGCCTCTGATATATTTTTAAACTGCTTTGAATTTTGTACTTTGTTTATTGGCAGTATCTGCCACTGCTGTCACCAATGTAGCAACAATCTCCAGAGTCTTTGACAGGCGGATTAGAATACCTGCATAGACTCTGGAGGGTCAATCAGAGTCTTGTCTTTAGAAGGTAAAGAATGAGACTGTACTGCTTTCTTTTTTTTTTTCTTTTTTTTTATAACTTTTGGTCAACCAGCTTCATCCACCAGGACAACTTTGCATCATATATTTTAAATGTGTGTGTTGCTGTGAGAGTGAAACATTTTTGCTATACTATATCTATAAATATTTTTACAAGAAGATTTGTGTACCACTTTGTTTTTACACTATCGTTTGTCATCAGTGTTTACTCATTTATATACATATACATATGTATATGTGCGGGGTTTTTGCGTTATTCTAACTGACCAAGAAAATGCTGTAAAAACAAAAATCCTCACTCAGTTTAAGCGAACGAGTGTGGACACTTTGACAAAGCCTGTTAGATTACGGCTGATGTAAATTTATGATTTGAGTTTTGTCCTGTCCTGCACGACCTTTACATTCATATATCTTTGTGCCTTTACACTGCAGTACTGCTGCCAACCGTCTGCACACACAGACAGGAAGTTCTGAACTGTAACTACAGTTGTTGAGTAAATTGTTGGTTATTAAATAACAACTACTTTACACTAACTGTCCCTTTTTTTTCTTGTAAAGTTATAAGATGTATTACCTCTTAAAAATACATGGTTATAATCCTTTACACCTGACTGCAGTTTGTTTTATCTAATCTGACTTTCATACACCAGAAGTGACACAAGAGGTGAGGGTGTTTGTGATGATTGTGATCCTCTCTGACTGATCATCTGCTTGGATGCCCCTAAGCTGCTTGGGTAACTTCAGCCTGAGTTTCATCAAAGCGCTCAAAGTTAGGGATTAGTTTTGTGAGTCTGAGGGAAGAGAAACTGGCAGGACAGTTTCTGAGTGGAGAACATTCCTTGCTGTCAAATCACTCACCAGGCGTTCAAAACATTTTCATTAAAGACTTATTTAAAAATGATTTGTCATCACGTTTTTAAAGACAAACAAAAACCAAAATGAAGTGTTTGCCTTTTTGTTTAGGTTGTTTGTGGACATGCAGCAGACGCAAAGGAATGCAGACTGGAACACTACACCTTTGGTTTAAATGGCAACTTTGGCTCGAGACACTGTCTGCCTCTGAACAAAAGGATGAAATAATCAAGACGTCCATGATCTCACCCAGCAAAAACACTGATTCTCTCTCATCCCACAAACAAACTCTTCTTTTATTTGTGCTCCTTGTGCGATGAAGTTGTCTCACGGTTTTGCTACAAAAGCAAACGTCATTTTTGCTTTCTAACATTCCTCGGTGGAATTCTAATTGGCCTCCTGTAAGGTAAAGTAAGTAAAGTAAGTAAAGTAAAATTTATTTATATAGCACTTTTCACAGGCAGGGGCCACAAAGTGCTTTACAAACAGGGTTTAAATCATCACAAGCAACAAACAGACAGTACAGAGACCATAGCAGCCCTAAAAGAGACCAACCAAAAGCCTGGACAAATAAAAACGTCTAAATAAAAACGTCTCACCTTAATCCAATTAAAGAGCATAGCGCATTACAGCAAGTCATTATTAAATAGATCAGTTGTTTCAATTAAATCATTGAGAGGTCTCATGCTGTTTTGAAAAGAGTTTGCCAGTTATCCTTTCGACCCGCCCGGGGGCTCTATGGTGAGACTCTGTCGCCTTGAATGAGGCTCATGAAGAGTCGGGTGTCAGGAAGTAAAATTGGTGCACTAATATGTTGCCTCGGACTGCTTGCTTATTCAAGTCTATTCACCTTTCAGTACATAATGTTAGTTTAAAAGTGCGGTTAAAATATCAAAACGTTCAGTCCTCCACAAGAAAAGGTATTAAAACCCAAGAAGAGCATTGATGTGAAGTGGCAGTGCTAACCACAACACTCACGCGCCTCCTCGCAGCATTCATCTGTTCAGTTGTATTCGTTTTCCATTACATTATTGATCAAAAGCATTGTAATAATAGAATAGTCACTACACGCATGGTCAACAAGTTCTATGCGGCTAGAATACAGTCCAACAAAGTTCAGGTTTTCTTATGCATATTTAAAAACTACTTGACCCTGTCAGAGTGCATGTTTCTTCACAAACATTGAAACCAGCTGCAAAGGTTACAGTTTTTCAGAATCAAATTAGAACCCTCCGCCATCCTCATCCATCAAGATGCCTTTTCCTTATGTTCAAACTTTGAAGTGATTTGTGACAAAACATCATCAAAACTTTAAAGCTGGTTGCCATGATAGACTCTAATTTGTCAAAAATGAATTACATTCATTAGACAAGCTGTAATGTAAAGAGAAATTGTTATCTGTTTTAATTGCCACATGTGAGATACATCACTATGATACAGTTAGATGTATAAAATATATTGAGCTATAGCTACAATACCCCCAACAAATCCTTTGTTTCTATCTTGTAATGTATTACCTTCATTATTATTATGTCTCATAGACACTTAAATAAATCACTATAGAGATACTAAGTTCACCCTTACATGTTCTGTTGTCAACAACAACACACTTGTGCTTTGACTGCAACAAACAGGAAACACATTTTTGTAGGTTGTGTCTTTAAAACAAGGAACAAAAGTATAATAATCCTGGTGTGCTCAGTTAATTCGATGTGAGTTGGCATTTGAGTTGATCGTCAGCTCAGGTTGGAATCAAAGCAGCAGGCAAATGGCACATAAGCAATTGCAAGTGGCTTTTACCAGAAGTTTGAAAAGGCTATTTTTAGGCCTTAGATACGTTTAATAAGCATCATGGAGTTGTTCCAACTGTTCAAGTGACCTTATAAATCAATTTTCCACCAACTAAAACAGCCAGAAACAGAGTCTCAACACTTCTCAGGGTCTATTTGTGTGGCCTCAGTGGTCAACACAGTGCATTTTTGTCACCTTTAAAATGATGATTAGGCTTTTATTACCAGAGCAGTAAACATTTAAATAATCATTATTGGTTAAATGTTTTCCACTAAATCGTCAATTAACTTTTAAAATTAAAAGCATAGTAAGCTTTTGAAATTAAGCTGCGTTGCAAACACACACACCAGAGGACAGGACTCAAGACTCAAGACATGTGTTTTCCCAGTTCTTGGGTGTTCAGAATGTGCCGAGAGGCTACAACACAAAGGCTCGGCGTGACATACAATCTGGGATTCTCGCCAGTTTCAGTCTGTGGTTCACCTTGGTGGTCTCTGTCTGACTGCCTTTCATGCCATAGTTTGCAGCCCAGTTATAGAACAAACTTTTTATCTGTGGTCTTTATTTTTTTACATTTCCCTGCTGGAAAACAGTGGAAGCAGGAAGTGCCCTGAAGACAAAGATTAGGATTTCAACTAATTCATTTCAGCCCTCATTGAGAATCCATAAAATCCAAGTGTGGGAAAGTTCTTCGATGTTGTAATTTCTGTTAAATTGGATGCTGTACTTTTGTTTACATGTTTGCACAAATAACCCAAAAGTGCTTATTTAGGCTCTTAATGTGATGTCTCATATTTGCAACAGGAAAATGGCTTTGGACACATCATCTTATCATCATACTTAAGCAGCAGAGATGGGGCCTGATTTTGTGCCTGTCAAGTCATTTTGTCATGCTAATGAGATGGTTTAGGCATGAAAAAACTGCAAACTCTGAAAACAGCTGTTGGGCAGAAATGGAAGCCAGTCAACCACAAAATAACCTACTGGTACTTTGTTTTTCATTTTCTCTGGAACAAATGCTGTCTTGAATGTAATTGTTGCATAGGTTTATTTCTACAGTAATATGTCTCTCGTACAAAACAATAAATGAATAAAACTGCTTGATCATAACTTGTTGGAAAAAGACTATGCGATGGCCCCTTTGGCAGCCTCTCAGTCCAAAGGAGTTGTGGTCTTTCAGCAGCGATAAGCCAACATAAAGCTGGAGCTCATGCATGAAAATCTCAGGCTCAGCAGAGTCATTCATGAGGTGCCACTTCCACCCTGCAGATGGAGAGGAACACAGGGATCACTGAGTGGGTTACATTGACACTCACATGCAAGACCTTATGACCCCAATGTTCTTGTCTTCACACGTACCAAAAACCATAGAGGCTGAGTGTTTGCACAGTTGTTGTGAACAGAAGACGGCTATTCAACAGAACAAAAGCATTGGCACGAACGTGTCAGAGAATGTCATTTCAGATACCAAGTTCATGTTAATTTCCAGAGGTTAAATTAACAGTTTAAATGTTTCAACTCATTTTCCATGCAAGGTGTTTGATGAGCACTGTGAAACCATTGGGGACATTTTGTTGTGATGCCAGCAAAATTGAAGTTCAAAAAGCCAAATATCCATCTTCTTTATGAATGATTTATTTAGAGTTCATTTGTGAAATGATATTACTGTATTTCATTGACCCAAACCAGTTTTATGGTATGTTATAATATTGCATTTGTACATATAGCTAAACTGTCTAGGTAGTATAGTCAAAGCAAATCTCAACCTATTATTGTATCATTGGTTATTATGTAATAAGTTGCTTTACAGACTGTCGTCATAAACAAAAGAAAAACAAGTCAATAAAAAAAGGTTAACTTTTATGGTAAAGACCATTATAACTGTCTGCATAACAATAGACTCCTAACAAGGTCCACATGATCATATCAGTCAGTACAGGCAGAGATCTACATGAATGATAATGATGTTTATTCATGAAATGTAACCTTGTTTTTGTTTCAAACAGACAGTGTCATCTCCAAAGGTTACTTTCAGGCTGGAACTCAACAATTGGAGCACAAAATGTACAAAGGTACAACCAACAGTAAAACATACCCTTAATTGTACAGGCAAACTTCAGAGCAGGAATTCAATCAAACTAGTGCAGTCATTTTAAAAGAATCATTCATGAATAAAAAAAAAACAATGTTTAAAAAAGTGATACTATTACTTCATGCTAAATCTAAAATGTTTTACGCATAGTATGGTGCATCACTTGTTTTAATATTAAGGATTTTTTTGAAAGGTTTATTTTTTGGCTTTATTTTAGAGATGAGACAGTTGATAGATCAGAAAGAATAAGAAAGAGAGAGTGGGGAAAGAGGCGCACATACTCATTACTAGGCTAGTAGCCCAATATAAAGGCTTTTTTAAAAGCAAAACAATATGGGCCAAGTAAAAGGATGTCCTTGAATCACAGAGTAGAGTGCGTAGTAAAATCAGTTTAAATATCTATGCTAAGTGATAGATCTTGCTTGGAGATACAAAAGCTCCAGCAAACAACCACAGAATATATAGTAATATAAAATGTAATTATTTAACTGAAATGTTTAAAAAGTTAATAAAAACAAGCTTCAGATTTCTTAAAAACTTTCTACTGCGAGTGGAACTGCAAGTACTCTGTTGGAAGGTTTCTTATAGCACGCATCTATAGTATGCTAAAAAATGTCCCCGCTTCACTCTAAATCGTCTTTCTGAATTATTTACAAGACCTAAATCTTTCTCTTTCATTACACTGTAAAACTATTATTTAGTCATTTTTACAGTGTTGTGTCAAAGCCTGAAATACACAAAGGACTTTAACCAATGTCTGACTGCAGAAAAGATAATATTAGGCAGGCTGTTTTGATTGAAATATTTCCTGCCTGAGGTCGTACCACTGCCCCTAGCAGAGTGAGAAACGGCGAGAGTTAATGTTCATCTTTGTAACACCAATGAGTCTCAGCGGGGCGGAGAGGCCGAGCCCTGGGGTGACGGGACATTCGTACAGCAGGTCAGACAGCTCGTCGCGCTCCTCGATGCCAAAGGTAGCATCATTGAGCATCCGCCGATGCAGGTGGCACGTCTGCTCTATCTTCAGCTTGTTGATGTCGTTCCGGAGCCGCATGAGCTGCCTCGCCAGCTGCTGATCCTGCAGACGCATGTCTGTCTGATTGAGGGAGGCAAAAGAGAGTAGAGCTGAAACTACAGCTAACTGATACGTAAGTTAATCAACTCAAAATTTCACAGTGATGAAGTTTAAAGTGGTTGTTTTTGTTCTTCCAACTGTGGTCATTTTTATTTCATGTAAATATTGTAATTGCTCCCTGTACATTGGTCTGTCAGGTCGTTTGTCTGTATTTATGAATTTCTCTTCTTAATTTTCTTTCTGTCAAAAAGGACACTACATGCTCATTGAAGAAGAAGATCCTCTGGTTCCTACCAAGTCCCAACAGACTGAGCTACTACCGCCCCATGATGGATGGATTGATGTTTGGTCCATAAAATAACAAAAAGATCTATACCTCGTCAAGCTTATGCTATGAGAAAACTCTGGTTGTGATTTTTCACAAAGAAATCAATACAAATGGTTTGATCGATGTGGTGTTACTGTTGTTAATGAGTTTTTTAGATTGTTAAAGCTAGATTTTTTTTCACTGTTAAAGGTAGATTTCTTTGTGCGTTACAGAGCCGCTCTAATCCCGAATCCAGTCTTCATGTTGAGATACCCATTTTGCAAGGATCATAATCATCTCTCTTGTCCTCTGTTCTCGTGCAGTAACATTTGTCCCCACATACTGTGCGAGTGTGATTCTGCATGTGGCAGCACCTCATTGCGTGCTCAGTTATAGCCTGTGAACTGTGGGCGAATGTTCAAGGCAACTGGACTGGAGTACAAATGATTACACTTGCAGAAAGTGAACATCTGATGCAATTGCCCAATCCAAATCAATCTCGCTCACCAATGTGAAAGGGTTTCTTCCAGCCAGTAATTACACGTTGTGTTCATTGTTAAATTCTTAATAGCTTAGTAGGCGAAATGTTTTGTCTTTTATGGCCGTCATTTGTTAAATTGAAAAGCTAGTCAAGTTATAAAGTGTGCATTTGAATTAGCAGAGAACATCGGTTGACATTTCAAGGTAAAGAATAAAACATTTTGGAGATGCAAACTGTTAGCAGACATCGATGACAACTTAAAACATTGTCTCACCAGTTCTCTCCTCAGCCAACTAAGAGCTTCGTCAATGTTTCCAAATCCCTTCAGGACACCTGATGGCAACTTGCACTGAATCCCATCAGAGTTCACTACAGCCTCTTTGGGAGTGACCACTTCCTTTTCAAGCTCAACTGCACTCAGGCCTTTTCCATTTTCCGAGCCTTCTGACTCAAGCCGGGCCTTCCACTCAAGGTAAGAAGGTCTCCTGGTCTCCAGTCTTAACTTCTCAGTCAAGGCTTTCAGGCTCATGAGATGGTCATCTGCAGGCACGTCCACATCTTCCTCAAATTCTGGTTCCTCCAGGACACAAGCCCTGTCCAGTGTTATCTCAGGAGTTTTGGAGGTGTCCATTTAATCCGCTAAGCACTTACAGATTCCTGATAAATGTGTCAAAATAAAAATAGATAACTGTTCTTAGTTGTTGGCCTCATTTGCTGTTAAGTTTTTTGGGGGTTTTTTTATTGTCAGGGACGTTGATCTTCAAAGGATTATAAAGGGTCCACTGATGTTTTGAAGGAAGAGTTTCTTAAGAACTGCAGAGGAGAGAAGAAGGAAAGCATGATAGATTTAGTGACCACTGGCAACCCTTTCCTAAATGACAAGATCTAAAGGTTACGCGACATCTGACAGCAATGTGACACGTCTAATTTGGCACGATGGTTTCAGCTTTAATGACAGGTCAGATTAAACAGTAATAATGAACGGTGAGTTTGTGCACACGAGTTTATTCTGTACACTGATTAAGATTTACAGTACACTGTGGTTTCTGTCATATCAAATAATGAAGTATCAGCACACTGAGGAAACATCTCCAGGATTTTAATTTAGCAGGAATAAACTGTTACCATAGAAACAACGACAGGGACTGTCAATGAATCAGAATTTTCCCACCTCATGTCCTCAGGGCTTATTGCTCTTACTGGCAGTCTTAAATGATTGGCAGATAGGTTTGCTCTTTCACAGCAAGACACAGAATGGGACAAAAACATCTTTGACTTGTTTTTTATGAATCCTCAACACAACTGGTTACATATTTTTGAGCAAACACACAACCCGAGAATGTTCGAAGTCTGCTTTGGGATGAACGCTAACATACTCACAATTAACACAACTACAGGCCCCATCTTAGTTTAGTGTGCTCGCTAACTAACAGTTGCGTATACCTACTTCTAATTGCTCAGCCTACTCATAAGAGATGTATTTTTTAAAATAAAATAAAATGTTCCATACTTTAATTGATCATATTCATAATAAGTAATGATAATAATAATAAGTATAATGACACTTTTAACCATACATAATTTTACAAAGATAATATAGACGTGCAATATGTTTCTCCTTGGAGCCGAATGAATGAAAACAAAGTCGCTCAGTATTTAATTTAGTATGCTAGCTAACAAACTTTCTCTTAAAGTTCTGGTTGAGTGATGTTTTCTCTAAACGCCAACATTCATTCAGTAAAGATTAAACACATTTCTAAAAAGAATAATGAATCAGATCATGCCTATATTATTGTCATGATAAAATGTTCCTTATTAGATATGTACACATTTCTTACACAAACAAGAAGAATGTTGCTAACTGCGTCAAGCTCAATGCTAACATCTGAATGCTAAACTACTCAAAGACGAACTCAGCAGGTCGGGAACTTTATTTAGTGTAGCATATTTTAATTTGACAAAAACGCTAAAGCTAAAGAAGCAAAAGCTCATTCTATTAATAGTGTCATTAAGCAGGTTCTAAGTGATTTCATTTCATTTGAGGTGTTTTAGGAAAATGTTAAGGTATCCATCCAAACGTTTTTAAAGTTGTTTATATATCTGGACTAAATTAATTAATTTATTATCCTATTGCAAATTCAAACACAATTGTAGTTAAACGACATTAGACAGCATCCTAATCTTTATCTTTTTTAATCCCCTTCATAAAGACCAAGTCACCATGTGAACCTTAAACATGTCTTTAATGATGTAGCACGCACTCATACCAGGAGCAGCAAAAAAAAAGGGCTGTTCCAGCATCCTCTTACAAAAGTCTTCCTGCAGTAAGTGGTTAGTGCTCATTTATTCCATAATGGGCACAGCAGGCCAGCAGAGAAGTATTTGCCCTTGTATTTAATGATAGGTTTGGCTGCAATGCAAGGTACAAAAAGACCTCTGCGCTGACTGTGCATACGAGCTGAATTAGGAAAAAAGTGGAATGAATCCTCTACTTATTCTTAAAAGGAATCAGTGTATCTCTAGGGACCACATCGTCACAGAAGACCGATACAGGAGGAGAAAAAATCCATGGCACATGCATTTTTAACGACTTTGTGAAGACCGTGAAGACCCTGTACTTAGAGTAAAGAAGTGATTTAAATTGTGTATAGAAACAGTAGCACCAAGAGGTGAAGAGGAACTTTTAGGAGAATTGCATTAACGCATATAATACACATTTACAAGGTGTTACCGTCCAAACAAAAAGTTTAAAAATCATCAAGACCAAACCAGCCTCTTGTTGGCTGTTTCATCATTAAAGAGGCATTTCTGGTGAACCCTGCCATTTTTTTCAGATAGATCTGCAGGATACATTTGTGGATTTCATTTTTTTTATTAAGTAAATAAAAACACTAAGAAGTATTTTGTCGGTAAAACAAAAATATTCACTGACTATTTGAATTTTCAAACTTGTCTAAACCACCGAGCATCTCAACAGAACATTCCTCTAGGCAGGAGACTTGAGTTTCAGTGCTGCCACACCAACAGATTTGATTTTGTGGTGTTAGACTATGAAATGCCAAAACCTGGTCTGACTTATGAAGTCTGGCTCTCCTCTGGGACATAAAGTCATGTCTGCATAACAAACATAGCTTCAGGGAAACTAATCAGGCTTGAGCATGTATCTCTTCAATCTATAACATAACCCACCTTTGAGTCATTTCCATTTAAAGATGGTACACGTTAAACCACTGGAATAACTGTTTAAAAATAAACAGTAATATTATTAACAGTATTATGGGCAAGAATATAAATAATACACAAGTCATCAAAAGGATCTGAAGTGTCTTCAAAGGTTAAGGGGCCTGACACAAACACTATTGATATAGGAAAACGTCCAATTATCCTGGTAGATTGGACTACCTTGTTATGGCAACAGAAACCTAATGAAACAGCTGTTGGTTCAATACATTCTTCAGCCTAACCACAGACTGCAGGATGAAGAGGTTTCGTTTTCCAGGCTGCATTTTCAGAAAGAGGAACACATTACATAAAGAGCCTATTTAGAGGGGATTAGATAAACCAACAACACCGTGTCTGCCATCAGGATTGACATTCACATGCATTTAATGATTTTACACATACAGTTAAATAGGCGTCTTCTATGTTTGTAAAATACAAGCTGAAATATCATTTTGAATGCACGTAGGTTGGGTTAACTTTTAGCAGACATTACACTACCATATTTGAAGAAAGAAAACTTTACAAAAGGAGCACAACATAATGATTGCGTAATAATACAGTTATAATCACAATTCAGTCTTTCCTACAAATATCTGGTTTATTACTTTACGTATTCTAACATTAACATTGACATTAAAATATACCAAAGTTGTGTTCAAGTTGTCTTAATTCATAGTTTCTAATCATTTGTTCATGCAGCTAAC
The DNA here is from genome assembly GCF_947650265.1 of Symphodus melops. Classification (NCBI taxonomy): domain Eukaryota; kingdom Metazoa; phylum Chordata; class Actinopteri; order Labriformes; family Labridae; genus Symphodus; species Symphodus melops. Next base: position 11,998,066 of record NC_136691.1, read on the forward strand.
TTAGTTGTCTTTCCCCTTGTTCTCTTCACAACAAAAGCACAATTTCTGCACCAGTATAAACATAAAGGGCAGAGTTGATGTCACGCGCAATAATTGATGTCTCCAGCACGTGAGTAGACATTAAGTTCCTCTTGCTCCTCTGCTGTCATGCAGCAAGGTGTTACGTTTAAACTGGCGTCATTTCAAAATGCGTGCGGCTCATTTACCTTGTGAGACTTTTCTGCAGCAGTCCAACTTGTAGTCAACCACCCTGAATCCAAGCAGCAGCAGCATCTGTGAACACCATCGCGAGCCCACTACCTCTCCCTCTTCTTAAATCGTCCCCAAACAGCTCCACTGTCCACTTGTTTTTGAGCAGGAAGCCACCGGAGGAGGGGCGGGGAGTCTCTGCGTCAGGTTGTGGTTGCTTGGAGACGCCCCAGGAATCTCTATCTTCCCGCCGCATGAATAATAATGCAAGTGCGCCATAGATAACAAAAGCGATAATTTATTTCATCCAACAAAAACAACAAAACATTAAGTCTAAAAGAACAAAATGTGGAAAACGTTTCAAACACAAGCAGCCAGCTGACTAATTAACATCACACAGTCTGTCAATAATGTTACAATAATATACTAGAATAAATACAAAGAGCTCTTCAAACATAAAAATCTGAAAAAGTACGACTTTTTTTTTCCTGACCAATGCATTATCATTAGCCTACTAGGGGTTTCATTTAATGCAACTTTTATAACGTGATTGAAGTCTATAACGACTCAACGTGTGCCCAACATAAACAGGGACTGAAATAGAAAAGCTGCAATAGTTCACTCTTTTTGCAGCCCCTAGTGGTTTGTTTTAGCACTGATTGTCCTAAGTCGCTCAGACGGAACATTTACTTTATTTATTTTCCATTAATATTTTTTACTGGGCATTCAACGGGTGTTCATGATGTAAATGCAATTTTTATATGGAACATTAAAACAGTACCAGCTAAACTCAGGCATTTCTTTTTTTATATAGGCTATATACAGAAATTAGTTATTTTTTTAATAACAAAAGTTGCTTGGACTTGGTTTGGTTAAAGCAACAAAACAGTGCTCTAAAAACAAATACAGGTCTTGCATTTAAATATTACTTTAAAAAAAGGAACACACAACTATAACAAATTATATTAAAAGTGAAAAATGCTCACTGTATAGAGACCAATATCACAATAAGATATTTAACTGCCAAAAGTTATTGATTGGTGTGGTTAACATTCACACGTCTAATGCTGTAAAAGTTTCACAAAAAGTGATGGGCAAAAAAAGTACAATTTGTCCCTTTGAAATCTAGTGGGGTTTTATAAATAACCATAATACAACAGTACTCAGGATATGTGAAATGGTACTCTCCACAACTCGTATTTAAGTGTCAGACATTCAGCAAGCAGTTTAAACACATTGTGATTGTGGCATTGTTTTGTGATTCATTGAATTAGAGAATCTGAAACTAACCAACAATAACAGAGATGTCATGCTAGTTGTGCGTTAAATGCTGTATGAAAAAGTGGTTAATCGTGAATCTCAGAGAAATGGGATTTAGAATGTGATGACACCTGTTTCAATGTGACTTTTGTTGCTTAGTTTGGTTTCTTGCTGGTTGTTGTGTTAAGGCTCTGCTAGCCTTCCTTTGGTCTGATGATCATTTAACTGTTAAATGATTCAGGAGTGTCAAACTCCAGTCCTGGAGGGCCGGCTTCCTCAGACTGTTAGATGTTAGATGTCTCCCTGCTCGGACGCAGCTGAATCCAATGAGTGACTCGTTATCAGGCTTCTGCAGCGCTTGATGACAACACATTGGTTTAAAGCAGGTGTGTTAGAGCAGGGAGACATCTAAAAGTCTGAGGAAGCCGACCCTCGAGGACTGGAGTTTGACACCTGTGATTTAACACAATAACTGGAATACCACCTGAGGAATGTCCTGCCATTTGTCACTAATAAAAGCCACAGTCTCAGGTAATATTCCACCTAGCATCAAACTATAAACTATCCTATACTTTTTATTTTTTTTATTTTTATTGCATCTGTTTCCTTCCATTTATAATGTTCTGAAGAACGTTTGTGACTCTTTGAGAGCTTAAAAACACCTCATGCTGTCTTGACTTTGTTACTGACTGATTGATGCGATGGCCTGCTATGAGACTGACGACATCAAGTATAATTCACTTATCCTATAAGGTCAGTTCCTCTATGTCGTCTTCATTAAAGGAGCTGATGGCACGTATTGCAGGTCTGCTCTCTGCCACATGTATTGTGTTCAGAGAGGAGGCTGGAGGAGTGGGTGACCCTGAGCTGAAGCTGAACAGTCCTTCCCTTCTTGAACGCACCCCATTGGCTGCAGGAGGACTGCTGAGCACATCCATTTTATTTGGGGGGCTCACTCTGTCACCTACAGGTGTTGCCAGGGCACCAAACAGCTGTTGCATCAGGCTAGACTTTCTATCCCTACTGATGCCTTTTTCAGTCTCCTTCTCGGCGTCCACCCCTCTGAGACTGAAAACACCGATTGCTTCTAATGCGGAGTCTCTTTCTTCTGCAGGAGGAGGTGGAGGGAAACCTGAGGAACCTCTGGAAGCTGGATTTCCAAAAGAAGGTGCGTAGCTTCCGAATGCTAAGTCGTCGCCCGAGTTTTGGAGTCGTAGCGCTCTCCTCCCAATTCCTGTTGTGACCACTCCACCCTCTACGACTGATCTTCTCCTTCCTCCTTCCCTGCTTCCAGCACGCTCATCAGGATCTGTAAGTTGGAAGATGGACGAGTTACTGCTCCTCTTTTCAGGAGGATGAGGAGAGGAATGTTCACTGGTACCCCTATTGGATTCAGAGGTGGAGAACATGGCGTCCTGGGCTCCTTTTATGGAGCGGTCTATTTCATGCATCTTAGCCAGCAGCATTTCTTTTTTGCGCCGCACTTCTTCTTCCGCTTGCCGACTGGCCAGAGCCTCGTGGTTCCATCTGTCCACCTTTTCCTGGACATGGCCGTGCTTCCTGATGCTGTCTTCCTTCTCGCTAACCGGGAAGTTCTCTGTTCTGTCGTCCTCCTCTTTTTCTTTTCCCCACCCTCTTGTGAGTCTCTCTGACTTCACCTCAGGCCCGTTTACCTCCTGGTTGAGTTGCCGTTTCTCCTTTCTCTCCTTCTCCTGGTCTCTTTCTTTTCCTACGTCTCTCGCCTTCTGCTGTTCACCACTTTGATGATCTTCTGTTTCTGCCCGTCTGTCCACACTGCCAAGCTCCTGCTGACATAAATTGATTTAGCGGAAGAGGCATAAGAGCAATTAACAGATGATGAAGTGTGGACATTTTGGCTAAAGGGAATCCCCGTATTTTAAACCTGAGCTGTATTTTTCACACATTTTTAACGTTTGAATGACTTAATGATACAAACTCTTCTCAATCAAGTCAAAGGCAGCAGCAAAACAGGTTATAATGTATACAATGCAATCCTTGGAGGCAAACACATCTGATCCAAGCATGTGCACTGAAAGCCTTTTTATTGTTGTGTGCACAACTGATCGGCTGATATTGATATGTTAATACATAAACAAGACAAAGGGGGATGCTACAGTGGAAAAGCTGTTCGTTTTTTTTGTTGTCGTAAAGAAAAGAGTAAGATCACATTTCTATACCAAAGACAGCCACTCCATTGCCCTCTTCAAAGCCACCGGACTCCATGAACAAAAACATCACTTTAACGTCACAAAACTGAAACGTTACCTACCACTGCTTCCAGGGTTTAGGTTGTTTCCTGTTTGCAGGGGAAAAAAAGTATATCTCTGTATGAATCCCTTCTGTATTGTTGCCAGACTCTTAGAATAACAATAAGTCTGTTCTTGGCTTCAAGATCCAATGGAGCTATTACAGCCTGTTGAAAACGGTGCTGCTGGAAGCTTTCTCATCGATACATTTGAAAGCTCTTCTTTTCTTTTCTTTTTTTTTTGTCTTTAAATGTGACTAAAGGGCCCAGATTTAAAAAATAATAATAATCAAGAATTCCGCTTGAAGTGATGTAGGGTCACTTTACCTTGAGGGATATGTAGTCATCAGGTGCTTGTTCGCTGCACTCGTTGGCCTCAGTGAACGCAGGGGGAGGTGTGGGGAAATCCAGACTGGACGACCTGTCTCTAGCCTGCGCCACCTTGCTGCTGTTCCTGCTAGGTGCTTTTAAAACGTTTGAAACAAAAGCAGAGTCATAAGGCCACTCCTACTCCAAACCGCTCTTTAATCGATGACTGATAGAAAAAATAAATGAGACTATAAGACTTTACCTTTCCGTTTTGAGCCATTCTCCATATCTTTCTTTAGTGAGGGTTTCACCATGCGGTTTGCATAGATGTTCCTAGTGTCTAGTTCTCTCTCCTTCTCCTGGTTAATAAAAATAAAAATCATTATTAAAATGGCGTACCATGAGCGCTCAGATTGTGTTATGCTTGAACATAAAGAGTGCTATGTTTTGATTGTTTTTTTAGGAAACAGACCTTAAGTTTGTTAGTCAAACGCTCGAGCTCCTCTTGCAAAGTCCCGATGTCTTCCTGGGCACTGATGGTCTTCTTTCTCTCTGCAGCCAGCTGCCTCTGGAAACTGCCGTTACTCAGCTCCATGCTACGCTCCAGCTCCTTAAAACACACACACCATCAATCAAAGTTTCCTGAAACAGGTCTAAAAGGAAACCTAGTCTGAAGATTGAAACATATTTATTCGTACAACTTTGTATAAATTGTATGAGAATAAGCGTGTTTTTAAATAAGTAGTGACGCTGTTTATCAAGCAATAGCGTACCCTGACACCAACAACCTGCAGCCAAGTTGACAAATCTGTAAGCTATATCTCAAGCAAAGAAAACCTAAAACTATAGTTAAATCAGATCAAATAGAAGTGCTTAATTCTCAACAAATCTAACTCTAAATAAAATGTCAAATAAGTGTACTTTTATCTTTCGTTCTGCCTCTTGGGCACGAGTCTTCTCTTCTTCTAGCTTGCGGCTCAGCTCGTCTCTGGCTCCGAGCTCTCGCTGGTTGACCAGCTTCTTCAGTTTTGCAATGGTCGCGTGGCTCCTTTGCAGCTGCTCCTCGCTGTCCTTCAACCGCCGCTCGACCGCTCGCTCCCGCTCCTGGGTCCGCCTGAGCCGCTCCCGGAGGACGTGAGTCTCGTTGGAGTGGCGTGACAGCAGCTGCGAGATCTCACTTTCCGTGTCGTCGTAGCGCTGCAGGGCTTTCTCTTGGCGCACCTGAAGCTGCAGCCCCCGAAAAAGAACAATTCAAAAGTTTAGAATGCCACACGTGTTCATTACAAGAAATTAAAAGAAAGTAATAGATTATGAGGATAATAATTCAATAATGTGGGTGCAGTACAAACCACGCCCATCCAATGGGTTAGGGTTAGATTAGATTGGATTGGATCAGAGGGGACCGATAGGGGGCGTGGTTTGTAGGGGGCGTGGCTTGTAGCGACTGCGGCTGCAGCTAGACCCTTCTCAATTAATTCTTCAAAGATTCACGTATATGTCCTTTAAGTATCAGTATTGACGACTAAAATCTGTTTTTGTTCAGTGAAGACTTTATCCCATTCCTGTGTCCACCCCAAGCTTAACTTCAGGATCAGCTCTACCTGTCTGAGGGTTCGATTCTCCTTCTGCAGCTCGTCAGTTCGCTGTTGAAGCTCAGCTAGCGAGTTGCGCAAGTCATTGATCTTTAAAAGGCGGGCTGAAAGCATCCTCTTGGTCACCAGGTCCAGGTCTTTAGGTAGTGTCGACTCCTTGCTTTGTGAACGCACTCCCCTGCGATGCTGCTGGGTCAGAGGCTGACCACCTAGGCGCAGTGGGCGAGACACACCCCGGCGAGGCACGCCAGCTGCTAGACAAAGAGATAAACAAGAAGTACAGAAAACATCAACACACTGTTCAACAGGTCAACACTGCAACATGTGGTGAAGAACATTAGTGGTGAGTATAAACTAGTCTGCTGAAAATCAAACCTTACTCATGACATAATAAGCTTGTTGTTAAGATATCGCTCATATTAAAAGATCACTTCAGTAGGTACATTTTTCTGCTTTTTAAAAACAGATTTGTCAATCTGTTTGTACATCTGCTTGTTACAAAAACAGCCTAACACTGCCATCACCTGGACAGTAAAGCACATTTGATCAGGATTCATCAGTCCACAATCGATAAGTTTTCCTGCTCTACATACCCGTCTTGTAGAGATGGCTGCCAGTAATCCTCTTTGCCCTCACACCTCTTTGATGAGCAGGGGATGGAGTCCGGGACCGGGAGTACGATGAGAGCGAGCCATCTGAACGAGAGTCATTCTCATAGTCCTCGGAGTAAAAGGACCGACTACTCCTTTGTCCTCCTCTGTCTGACATCTCATCCCGATCCGGATCTGAACGCCAGGTTCTGGTTTTGGATCGACTTTCCACACTGTCATGTTTGTCTTCCTTATCCTGGTGATTCTCTCCCGAGTTTTTTTGGTGTTTTTGGGGGGTTGATTCTGGGGAATATTTCTTCGTACTCAGGATCGACTGGCGACTTTGGTTGACATTTCTGTTGTCTTCATACGAGTCTGTTTTGTTTTCTGATTCCATCTTGTCACCTGGATTAGGAATTCTATGATGAATATTCAAACAAGAAATTGAGAAAAGAAACGTGAGACTTTGAATCACATAAAGTTTATCTTAGAGTCTCGAGTCAAATATAACAAAGGCATAGCTGTGCAGGAAATACAAGATGAAAATTCTTATAACTCAAAAACAGTGAGCAAAGGCAAGGACGACTGGTTTTTCTCACATCATCCGTTTTGTGTATTTTGGTCACTAAGCAACAACACACTTGAGATGGAATTTTCCATGGAGCTAAATGATATCACCAATCTGCCCCACTGCTGTTAAACAGTAATCTGCACTTATGACTTAAAAACAACTGACACATAATCATCCTCATTGCAATGAGATATGCATACAGATCTAAACAGAATAAAGAAAAATAACTATGTTTCTGCTCTGCTGGTTGTAGAATCAGTGTCATATAAAACATGTATTGTTTATTTATTCTAAGAATGACACTGAATAAGAATAGTTAGTGGCATGCAAATGTCAAGTAGTCATCTGGTCCTTTAATCCGCCCTGACAATAGCACTTGATGAACATGTTTCTGTGGCAACACGAGAATACACAGCAGCGTCACGATTAACTGAGCGAACCTGATGAGAAGTGATCTGAAAACCAAGTGTTTCTGTAGTTGAAAAGGTTTGCACATGCAGACTTACACAGTATTATTGTCTCTAACGCATAATCATGACCAGGAATATACACGAGTAAACACAATCGTGAGGCTGTTCTTTTATTCTCATTAAGGTCAAAATATCAGTCAATTATTGTTATTATATGATTATTATGATTGTTTATGCCTAAAAAATGTATTTATTACATTATACTTACTAGTCAATAGTAATAGTATATTTTATTTTATATAAACTATTCTTTTTTATTTACACTCTTGTGCATGCTTTCTTCATCTCCTTTACAGCTGCAACACTTGAATTTCCCAACAGTGGACAAATAAAGGATTATCTTTAATAAATCTTTAATAAATTCATTTTCACCATACATTAAAACGTACATGAAAAAACTTCATACTACAGAATATAAAGAATAATAATCTTTTCACTCACCATCACATCTACATGATTTGTGCTGTCACCATCCTTCATATCTTCTTCTACGTCGTGTCTCGTGTTTCTGGAGTCTCCACTAAATCTTATTACTGTCAGGTCGGAAGCTCTATATGTAAAGAAAATCAAGGCCTACATTACTGCTCTATGTGACACGAACAGGTTGGATTACAATGAACCGTCTGTTGTTGACAGATGTATTGTTCGGAGACAACCAGCAAAGTCAAAACAGCAAAATGCAGAACGAGCCACGTCATAGTGTGGTTTGCCATAGCCACATACACACAATCATTTTTTTGCCAACAATAGCGCAGATAGTGTCCCAAAAAGCACATCAGTGTACTTACATAAGCATATGTTAGCCTTCGAGAGGCGTACAGCTAACGGTGATGGACGGACTGACTTATGGATGACAGTTTATTATGCTAACATAGCAACACAATCCCAGAATCAACAGGTGGGGCTGTGTGTCAACGTAACCCATCGTGGTCTGTTGGCACTAACCTGTCCGATTCCTGCCTTCACTCCACAACGTCTTGCTACGTTGTCCTATAGATCCTACGTTTTGTAGAAATAGCAGCTTCTGGTTCAGACTTAGTCGGCTACTGTTAGCTTAAGCTACTAGCACACAAGCTAGCATGAACTTAAGCTCAGTATGCTATCGTTTGATATGCACCGACATGGCCCTACGTCCATTTAGGGGAACAGAAGCAACTTTTAATATTTAAATTGCGTTATCCTGTCGCTATACATCTTTTAAAAAACCAACGCAGATCAGTTAAGGGCGTCCAGATTCTATTTTGTCCACGCCTTGAGGTTTTCTAAAACTACACCGCTGACGCTGTACCATGGCAACCACATCTCACGCTCTTTCTGCAGCTCCACTCCACCACCAGAGGGGCGCTGTAGTACATGCTACACAGTTTATGAAAAAATACTTTTCAAAAAGTGTAAATGTAAAATCTATTAATAAATACAATAATAAATGAAATAAATAAATAAATAAAAACGTGTTGAAATGTTAAGTTAATGGTGTTTAATCAGAAAAAAATGACTAACAAGTCATTTCTGGCCATAAGGCATAGTTTATTATTTTCAACGCTGAGCAATTCATATAAAAAAAGGTTTTTGTTTTTTTTAAGCCCATACATACACGAATTGACAATAATTGTATTCACAGCAGTACTAAATGATGAGCAAAAGGAGGCTATATACCTCTAATTAGGCCATTTTTATGATATAATACACCTATCTGCATTTCCATCTTCATATGGAGCTAAAAGATAAATGTTTCAGGACTATAATTTTCATTGCAACTAAAACTGATTCCACACATTCATCAAACAATAATGAAGATATGCTGCTAAGTGACAGTAAACTGCCTATTTATATTGAAAAATAATACGCATTATATATATATATATATATATATATATATATATATATATGCACTCATTGTTTATATATTATTAAAATTGATTATATTGTCATATAATCAATTTTATTTCTTATTATATTTTGCAGCTACCTGATCTGAAAATGTTTGAGGTTACCTGTTTCAAGCTACTGAACGTCACCACAGAAAGACATGTTTATTTTTTCAAAATAAAAACGTATTACTCATAACTTTGCCGGCCTTTAATAAAGATAATTCATTGTCCTTGGTTTAGAAATGTGGACGGGGAAAAAAATTCTCAAAGCATCAGCAGAATTCGTAGCCTAAGCTTCTATATTTATTGCTACCTAAGTTTTTTTTTTCGTGCTCTAAATTTCAGTTTTAGGCTTTTCAAACTGTGGTTTTTATTTTGAAAATAACAAGCGGAAGCTCAGTGATTACATTTTGTCATGCGCTTCTGTGCAATGGGAATTTGTTGAGCGCGACAGTCAGCAGTAGAGACTCACGCTGTTTTATTATTATGGCTTAGTTTAAACACTGGAGACGCGTCTCTTCACTTGTTTAATATCACAGACCGAAGTTCTAAGTCTGGACTTATTTTCGAGGAAAAACGGGACTCTCTGTGACTGAAAAATCTGTTTATCGAGAGTCAGTCTGACAGTAAAATTGGGATTAAAATGGTCATCAAGGTTTACATCGCCTCCTCCACTGCCTCGGTCGCGGTGAGTTTTTCCTAATGTCTTTTGATTTATGATGCATAAATATTGTATATTTTTTTAAAGCACTTAATGATCATAAAAACCCGAACAGTGTTTATTCGTATTATGTAACTGGACTGTGAGTGAGGCTGTTGGACTGTTCTTAAGCAGTGAAAGTAATCAGCATCACTCAGACATGCTGGCAGGATAGTTACTCATTGACTGAGATGCTGTTTTTTATTTGAAAGGTTGACTTCTTCTTCGTATTTATTTATTTATTTTTGGTAAAACCAGAAAATCGTTGATGCATTGTCATATTAAGGATTGTATTTTGTTTGATAACATACCACCTGGTCTGAAGCGCCTCATGGGTTTTCATTGTTTAGAAGCTTTAACAATCACTTTCACCCTTCAATCACTTTTATATGGTGCCAACAATGAGTAAAAAGTGTTTGGCGTGCAAACGAAGCCATGAGACTTTCATTTGCATCCGTTGCCAAAGGACCTGAGGAGGTGGACGGAATAACAGCTTTTTATGCTTTATTAAATGTAAAATCAGAATTCATAAAGAACCATCAACGTTATCTCACAGCAGTGAGATTCTCCATTAGTACACATCAGTAAAAGCAATGTTGTCTCAAATAGAAGGGCCATTCCTTTAGCTTAAAGCTATAATTCACTCTTATGTGAGCTGCTTACAATACTTATATATTTCTGTGTGAGTAATTAGTAAGTAAGGTATGTTATTGTTTGTCTTGTGCTCTATTAAATAAATTTACATGTGAAATGACCTAATGACCTACTGTTTCTCTTGGGATGCACATGTTTTAAAAGACCCTGCTCATAATGAGTATTATCACAAAATACTCCTACATGGATGCTAAAACTCTTAGGCAATGGGACAAATGAGTAATTTATTTATTTTATGATGCTCTCGAGAAGAGCTGCTCAATCTTTTAGCGTTTACATAGCAGTTATTTTTAACTCATGACACATACATTTAAAATGCGCGCACACACACACACACACAAGGAGCACAGTCCTGCGTGCTTGAATGGGCCGATCATTCGGGTCAGTTATGAGAGTGTAGAGCTCATGTGAATGTAATTCAATCTGAATCCATCCAATTGAGTTACAAGTGATTAAATAAATAAGAAAGGTGGCGCTGGAATGCTTATGAGTTTAAATGATGTGTGCAGCTACGAAACACAGGAGCCTCAAGAATGTCCTAAATGAAATATACAGCAGAACTGTGAGCAGGAAAAGACAGAGTCAGGAGGAGAGTAATCATCTAAAACCTTCACTGTCCCCACCAAAATGAGCAGTTCACAGCCTAACAACAGCAGATTAGTGGGGCGGAAATCATCGGCACAGAATGAATGAAGTGAAAATGAGGTTAACCCCCCTTTTCCCATCAGTTATGTAGGTTGAGATTCAACATGTTCTCACTTTTTTTCCCCCAACTTTTAATGCCCGTCTAGGTATCATTTAGTTAAAAATATTGTTTACAATAGATTTACTTTGAAATATCTGACCTAAGACATGATCGCATTCTCAAAAGGCACAGTCATTTTCTCCCTGACAAAGAAAACAAAACAAGTTGGAATTAGGTTGTCGTGGTTTTCGTGGGAGTAGCATTTTCGTCTGTTGTTGTGCCATCAAAAACAATTTGCCATTATTGTTTTCCTCAGGACAAGTGTAATTTATTTAATCTCCTATCTCGAGCCCTGTCTTTCTACACGCTCTATCCCTGTCTGAGACTAAAGGATTAACCTCAAATGAATCCCTACATTTTGGAAAGTGCTCTAAAATCATATACTGTAATGAGCGTTTGTATTGTCTCTAATCTGACATACACACACGCACACAAAATCTGTAATCATCCATCCCCTGACACACACTCTGGCTCACCCTCACTAGGGGCACCTATTACATTATTTAGACTCCCACTGCCTGCCAGTCAGCTCAGAGGAAGGTCGTAGTGTTCAGAGTATGTTGGAGAACAGCAATGAGACGGACAGTACAGACTCTTACAGTGATTCTGAGCAGAGTTTAGGATTTTTGACCACTCAGTGTCCTTGAAATTCATTTACTTTCTTGTCCACAGTCCAGATACAGCTCCTATAATGCCACACAAACAGAAAATCACTGTTAGAAAGAGGTGTGTGTGTTTGTGTGTGTCTATAACAATCCCTTACTGTCTTTAAGGTGAAACAATAGCTCCATTGTGGCCTTCTGTTGCGTCAATACAATGACATGACGTTTAAAAAGTAGAATCAGAATTATGTTTTTTTTACATAATATTTTACATATTTAAATACAAGGAATTTGTCGTGGTTGATTGGTGCAAAAAATAAATAAAATATTAAGAGATAATGAAAAGCTACAAGTGAATTAATCACACATTACCTGACCTTTTAAACTGTGCAAATCATCCTTGAACACGTGTTCCTGCAGTAAACTGTAGATGGGGACACTCAGTAGTTACAGGACTGTGTGTTGTTGTTTACAGTCTTCCCATCCATGGGAGTTTTTCTGTGTTCTAAAATTATCCTGGGACGATTCGTTTTTCTCAGCATTTAAAGACACTGTCAGGCACTTTAACTCACACATGCACGCACACACACAGACAGTGTCCAAGAGCACGTACAACAATACTACAGGGAGCTATTGCAGCCATCCCAGAAACCACAAGTAGGAACAACAACGCCAAAACTCATGATTCATTACTTTAAAACAGAGATGTACTGATTGTGAAAATCAGGCCTGATCACAATGTTTACTAAAAAAATAAATAAAAAGGAATTGCCGGATTCCAATGTGAATGTTTTTTTTACAACTTCTTTGTAATTCTTCACATTTGTTTTCATAATCCGCTTTGAGATTCGATGTGTTTAAATTAAAGTTCGTAGTCGCCCCTCTTGAAATGTCTCAGGATCATGTGAACATGTCTTACAAACTGCATGTTGCTGATCTTCCCCAGAGACGGGGTAAGACAACTACAATACCATGAAAACAGATCAGAGTCAGTCCTTCTCCCCAATAAATGATGGTGCAACACGGCAGTTGCACATCTGCTACATGAGGACACGCTGCATGCCACATTGTTTGCCTGTGGGCCGATATTTGTCAACGCAGCTGATATTGAATCAATACATTGGTGCATCCTTACTTTTCTTTATGAAAGGTAAGCTGTAGAAAAAACGATGGATTCAGCCAACGATTTTTGTGAAGTCTGAGATCTCATCATCAACTGTAATGATGTGATGTGAAGGGTCATGGCAGTCTGTGCAGATTAAAGGACGTCCGCCTTTTGATTAAGCTCCTCCACTAATCAATAATCCTTCGTAATGTAATGTAAGAAAGATTATTGTGTAGTGCTTCCTTGTAACAATTACCAAAGGAAGCACTACACAGAATACATACAGTACACTATACATGTGTGAGAGTGAAAGAGACTCTCTGCTTCAGTGGATATCAGTTTACAGTCTAATATTACATGAGAGTATTTAGGAGCCTTATTGGCTATGCACAGTATACAGACACGTCATATGGCAAACTCACATAGTACAGTGTGATTGGTCGCCTGTGTTTTTTTAAAACTGTTTACAGCATTTTCCTTCTTAAAGGTCAAAAAGCACCAGCAGGCAGTCGTGGGTTTCCTGGAGGCCAATCGAATCAGTTTCCATGAAGTTGACATCACAATGCTGGAGGAGCAGAGGCTGTGGATGTACCGAAACATCCCAAAAGACAAGCAGCCGGAGAAAGGCAACCCACTGCCTCCACAGATCTTCAATGAGGATCACTACTGTGGGGTACGATGACAACTGTTTCTGAAGGCTTCTAATAAAAGTACTGTTAGGTACATTCATACACTCTGACAACGATGTCTAAGATCATGTTTGTTAGTTTTATCACCAAGTGTGGCTCTAATTGTGAAGTATGGTCACATAAGGTGGACCTAAATATGCTGCTGAATGAGTTCATTTAGTCAGAGCATGCCAGTTAATGTTCTCCAGTGAGTTTGCATGCTCCTCTGTAATCCTGTCCTAATCCCGTTTCATGGATGGGGCAGATTATCTGCTCTTCCTGCCCGTCACTCTCAATGGCCAAGGTAATCCAACATTACTCCCCAATGTCAGAGTCAAGTCATTGAATTATATTTAAAGTAACAGTATGTGGCACAGATGTTTAGTCCCATCCTTTAAACTTGTAAAGATTGTGTAACGTCGTCTTTTCTCTCTCTCTCTCTCTCTCTCTCTCTCTCTCTCTCTCTCTCTCTCTCTCTCTCTCTCTCTCTCTCTCTCTCTCTCTCTCTCTCTCTCTCTCTCTCTCTCTCTCTCTCTCTCTCTCTCTCTCTCTCTCTCTCTCTCTCTCTCTCTCTCTCTCTCTCTCTCTCAGGACTATGAAGATTTCTTCCAATCAAAGGAGGACAACACAGTGTTTGCATTTCTTGGGCTCAGCTCTCAACACTCAGTCAAAGTAAGGGAGAATTTATAAGAGCTGTTGCTCCATACACTCCTGTATAAAAATGCATTGACGATTAAAGACAGAAACACACCACCGCGGTCTCTGATTTGTCCGCATGCATCACATGGGCCACAAGGTTTCCTGTCTGTTCTTACTTCCTAAAACTCTAAACCCTGCATCACTTCTCCCCTCTGCTGGATAAACGGCTCAGGTCTCTGAGAAATGTAAACTTGAAGGTAGTTCATGCTCTTTAGCTCCCTCTTAGATCCTCCTAGAAATTAGAAAATCCATATAATATATCCTCATGGAAGCTGGACTCGGTCTGTGTTGGTGAAAAATGAAATATACACTGACCATTTCATGATCAACATTAGGAGGGAGCAAGGAACTTGTATCCATTGATCACTATTAAGTTTCATTAGATTTTCCTCCAGTCACATCCCTCTCATGTCTCTCTGCTAGAGTATGATTGGATAACTAAGTTACAAGACATCTGATTGTGCAGTAAATCGCCAATAGATTGAGTTTGAAATGATCACGTCTTACACGTAACCTTTTGTTACATAATGTGTTTTCCAAAAAGAAAAATATAATTAACAATATGTTCCATCTGTCCTCCCCATATCTCTAGGACTCTGAATCATAGCCTGGATTAAACTGCTGGCACAAGATGTCCAAAAAAACCCACCTCTTGTGTTCTTTCTGCTACCTTGCCAGCATATTGCCAAACTGCAGACACCAACAGATGTCCCCCTCTCCTGACTTTACAGCATTACCCCATCACCCACTTCTCCAGAAGTGTGGATCCTTGAGAGAAGTGACGTCATCAGAGAAGAAGTAGAAGAAGATTGACTTTTTTTGTGTTCCCTACCCATATTTAACGCACTTGGACAAACACTGTCCGTAGCATCGATTCTGTGCAAACTAAAAGAAGTATGTAGCAGCTTTTGTGTCAGTTGATTTAGGTCAAACTAAATGAATACACATTTGTATCCTGTGTGTGTGTTTGGCATGCGTGTGTGTGTGAATGTGCCGTTAGTCTGTTCAATCAGCAGCTGTAAATGAAGGCTGTGTTAAAAGAGGGGACCTGAGAGGCAGCACTTAACGCAAACTGAAACAACATGAGGACAAGCCTTATTGCCTGGCTAGGTTTTTGTGTGCTTGTGTGTATTATTGTTATTGTTATTTACCATTGTGGTGGAGAGCTTTCCTCGAGGTGATAGTGACACTGCAGCTCACCATAAAGTAGATGGGACCAAATGCTAACAATGCTGCAGCACATGCGAGCTAAAAACATCACCAGCACTTATGTTTGACAGTCGACACGAAAAATCCAACTAACCTTGTTTTTGTATTTTCTCACTGCCAAGCTAGTTCAATCACACGACAAAGGTGGCGTTTTTCTACATATTTTTTACCGTCTGAAAAGTCATAGAACAGACCAAAACCACCAAAGCACTCTAATCAGGATGCACTGATGGTATTTTAGTGTGCAATGTAGCTCAAACGAGAATAAATGGAGCATTTGTAGGAACTATTTTAAGCTGTGGATTAATCCACAGTTGGTGTAGCAGCAGGACTGTTTTTGTGGGATTGACTCAAAATAAACAACATTGCCTGGGTTTATTATAATGGGGGGAAAAGCCACCCAGAGTATTGTTGTTAGTTGTCCATGTGTTTATGTTCAATCATAGAACCCTGTGACAGAGAAATGTGATTTAAGATATTTCTGGTTGGTCTTTTCATGGGATTTGTTGAAAACATGAAAAATATAAATAATCACCAACTTTATCCTCTGACCAAGACCACTAAATCACAAATACAATCAGGATTATGTGAGAACACTTCATAGAAGAGCCAGTACTCTTTACAGATTATTAATCCAGATTTTAAACGTCAGAGCATGGGGGATAAGAAATAATAGTTTATTGCTCAGAGATGAACTAGTGCTGAAGCTCCTCTGCTTTTCCTGCGGTGCCTCTCACTTTCACTTTTAATACTTTACGTCCAAAAGTTGTTGTAGTACACCGATGATTTAGTAGCTTTAATTAACTCAACTAATTTCCAAATCTTTGAATCTTTGTCCTCTCTCCTTTGAACCAGCACTGAATCTCTGTAAACCCTAATAATCTAATCCATGTGAAATGATTTTGGGTTGACGGTTCATAAATTCAATTTTTAAATTGTTTCCAGATGAATAAAGACTACAAACACACATATTGACCTGCAGTATCAATTCCTTCCTAAAGTTAGTTCCACTATGTGAACAGATACATTATGTAATTTCAATTATCATGTATGGCAAATATTAAACATGCATCTGTTGCTGTCAAAATTAGGCACTTTACATTTTTGCTGAGTTGTATCCTCATTTATTGTGAAATCATGTGACAATCCGTTGGACAAAGTGACTAAATGCAGTTTGTTACACCTCTTTGCCTGAGACTCTTTTCTAATTAATTGTGGTCTTTCCGGCTTGGAAACGGCTCAGTAACACTTTATTATTATTTATTATGTGTAATCACCTTATTATGGGAGTCTAACTAACCCATTCAAATTTGCACTTGACTTTTAGAGAAGAGACCCACAGTGTTTAAATGCTGTGGGGTCACTTCCGGGTTTTAAGACTAAAGCGAGACAGAAAGAGAAACTAATTGTACTGGGGTTTAAATCAGTGTATTGATTGGCGTATGCCATTACTAACTTTATGGGTGCATGGGAAGAATTATATTTACAGATATTAGAAAAACTATTTTTATACTTGAAGTCAGTCAAATCACGCTTCATATCAAACTTTATAATTGCAGTGCATTTGGTCATGTTGTTAGGCATGCACACACTATCATTATTTATTGTGATCATCCTGTTTGGCCCCGCCATAGTGAGTTGTAACTGTCATTTCCCATCAGATGTTGCATATCTTTGTGTGTAATGATTTACCCTGACATCAATATGTGTTTAACCTGCGGTCCTCTCCAAACCTCTCTTTCCCCAGTTCTGTCATTAGAGACCACTGAGGTTAGTGGGTCTATTCCACACTTTTAAAAGTCAAGAGGACTGATTCCTGACCTTTGATGCTTTAAAGTCAAAGAAAAAGTGGTGTTCCCACAAGTTAAAAAAAGCTCACGTCTCTTTTGTTACTGTATTTTATCTGTTTTTCACAGTCATAACTGCACTGTATTCATAACTACACTGTTTTGATTTTCTTTTTTATTTCTTTATCTGTTACTTCTAAAGGCCTCCCTTGGACAGGTGTAGCAAATCAGCATTTTGCCATAAACAAAAAGAGCAGTGCATCTTGGATTTCATGCGTAGTTAAATGTTGCAGCACTAATGTTGCTGTATGTCCATGTTAAATAAACTGAAACTGAAAAAAATGAATAAATGCAATACCTGATGACTTGAAGTTTTCCTGAAAAAGGCTGAGCTCTGGGGTGCAGGATGCATGCAGTATTGATTGCATGTTATTAACTCTGGCCTACATCTTTTGGGAGTTCTTAACTTCCCTTTTCTCGTTGCTTCCTGTGAATTGTTGCAAATTATATCTCTATCATCTTTTGTTGTTTTTCTGTCTCTCTTTCTACCTTCTCTATGACCCAAGTGGCTGTTCACTAATGAGTCTGGTTCTGCTCAAGGTCTTCACCTGTTAAAATGAAGTTTCCCCCTGCCACTGTTGCCAAGTGCTTGCTCTTTTGTGGCAAAATGTTTTTAGTAGAATACATTTATTAGAAAGTAACTTAGTGTGGTGAAATTGTGTACAACTGTAACCGGAGGTAAATTAAGGAAATTCAGCATTTGCAAGCAGATGGTCAAAACAGGCGCCCATAAAATGCTGAATTGACAGTTTAGTTATGCAATATCGTGTACAGCCTCAATGTAATCTGACAGTTTGTTCTTAGGAACAAAAAGGATCGCGACTCAGCAAACGAGGTAAGAACGTCACAGACCAGAAGAAACACTTTAGCCAGCGGTGTACAGCGTTGATTTTTAGAAAATCTCTGAAATCAATCAGAACATCACAAAAGCAAAAGCAGTAAAAATGCAATTATATTCAATTTAAAAAAAAAAAAAACAGTTGCACAACCATGAGCAAAAGGAGAAGTGAATTTTACATTTAAAATGTAATCTATTGTCATACTTGATTTAACAAGGATATTAATGATGCAAAAACTGAAATTGGCTGCAAAAAAATGTAAAGAACAGACTTATTCTAACTTAAAATTATAAATATAAGACAATAGTACGGATCACATTCAATAATTTAAAATGTAACAGTACTACACACAGAGTTCGGCTAAAAATATATACCCCAAAAAAAGAGATGAATCACAGGAAAAGAATAAAGGCAAAAAAAAAAAACAATTGATCCTAAGAGGTGCTCAGAATTAAAGAGAAGAGGAAGTGTCCATCACTCCTAGGCCCTGTGAGTCATGTCAACATTTAGAGGGTTAGGATAAAAACTGGTTCTGTCAAGTCAAGCATTTATGAGTGAGCAGACGTTAATGGATTGAGGTCTGTTGCCTCTTATCACAGCTGTTCTGTTGCTTCAATCAGGAAAAAACTCCCCAGTTCCTGCTTTGAGGTAAGACACATATTTGTATGATATGAAACAGATTTATTTCTATAGAATATAACAGGTTGGTTTCTGCTTGCAACTGATCTTTAAGACGTAATGCTAAAAAGGGATTTCATCCATGGCTAACTTTGGCAGCCACATTCATAAATTTTTTGGGTGCCACATTGATGTATCAACAGATGAGAAATCTGATCCTTGGTGGTATACCTTCTTTATTCACAACAACACTCTTTCTTTGTTTAAAAAACAAATTCAAAATCCAAAACTCAATTGTTTTTTTCATCTTTAATGCGGAATAATGAGTGCCAGGATAATGTTGGACCCTGCAAAATATTGGGTCAACTGCAAAGCTTGAGAATGAGTGAAAATACATTTTCAATTAATATTTTGAAATTGGAGATACAACATGTGATACAAAACACAAGCAATATGTGTAATTTGTTCTGACTTGGTAACAAATTGGATAACCAGAAGAGGGAGGTAACACGTTGCAAGCTCAGGCATTGGAAGTCAATGGTCAAGTCCACCTCTTGACAGTAACTCAGTTTTGGATAGCTTGGATTTTTCTTTCACCCCCCTGAGACATATGTCCAAACGTGTGTTGCTCGTGTGTATAGCTGTTTCCCAGTATTATGCCTTTTAGGTGTGTTTTTACTGTTGAACTGTTACCGTCTTTTTGAAATGGTGATGTACATATTGTGTAAAACAAAATTTCACCTCATCGTCTGCCTTTAATGATTGATCAAAATGTCAACATCCATCCAGGTTGCAGTCCAAGTCCAGGCAGCCCCTTTTATTCAAAACAATTACTGGAGCTGTACATGGGGAGTCTATCCTTCAGATGTTTCTTTTGTAATTAATTTCTTCTTTAAAATTTCAAGTTTCATTGTATTAGCTAAAGATATTTGAATGTGAAAGGTAAGAATGCTCTCATGGTCTCATTTGGCAAATATTGGTTAGAAAAGTTGTCCAAAACTCGACAAGCTCTACATGTTCTGCCCGAGGACAGAGGTGGAAATTACACAGTAACTGCTTTTTTATTAACTTTTGTTTTTATTTGACAGCACTGATCTGTTCCCACCACACATTATGAGTTTTATTCCCATGGAAAAACAACATTTTATTTATCTCTCAATAGGTAAGTTATTTTTTTTCCCAATTCAACTTCAAATAAATCCTGTAAGAGATGCTTTATAAAATCTTATTTAATTAGATTATATTTCTGAAAGAGCTAAATGGCTATTCTTTGTATTTATTGACAAGGTTAATGTTTGAATTAAATGGTACATCTGAAGTTCCTTGTCCTATTTCTAAGAAATCTGAAAAATTACAGCAATTATTGCTATGCTGTTGTTATTCTGTAGGTATTGATGGCAACTCTCTGGGCATAATTTTAAGGTGTAATTGTATCTTTCTCTTGTAGCTCTACTGAGCCTTTCACTGCTAACAGGTCAGTTAGATTCATGTTTTTTTCATTTCATCAACCCATTATTTAGGTATGTTTACGCCCTTATGAATTGTAAAGGTTATGGTGCATCAGTCACAGCTGTTGTGCTCATTTTTATTTTCCAGAATGTGATAAAATCCAGCTGGTTGGACCATCACGTTGCTCGGGCAGAGTGGAAGTCTTCCACAGAGACAGTTGGGGGACAGTGTGTGATGATCAGTGGAGCCTTGCCAATGCTGACGTGGTTTGTCGAGAGTTAGACTGTGGGACGGCCCTTGAGGCCAAAAAATCTGCCTTTTTCGGAGAGGGAAAGAATGAGATCTGGTTGGATGATGTACAATGTGCTGGTACAGAGGCATCCATCCTTAAGTGCACACACAGACCAATTGGGGAAAATAACTGTGGTCATGGCGAAGATGCTGGGGTTATTTGTTCAGGTAGGAGTTTATTCATTTCATTCATATTCATTCATTTAGTTTTACTTTAATGGTTCTTTTTTTTTCTTCTGTGAAACAACAGTGATATGAGCTTACTTTTAATCATTTTCAAACACTGCAGGATCATTTGGAGTATTAATATAGTGGCTATTTTCTTCTGATGTCACACAGTTCAGTTTAGTTCAGTTTATTTGTAGTAAAAAAAAAATAGACATTGGAAAGCATGTGCAAGACTTAAGACAGTACAACTAGACAAAGACACAAAACAAAAATATAGAAATATAGAGTTGGAGGTTCTGTTTTTGGTGTAATGTGTCTCGCGCTGTTATGGGTTCTTTCATAGTATTGCATAAAAAAAGGGAAATGCTTTACTTTCAGAGAGTGTCAGCAACAGAAACAACAATAGGTTGAATATCTGGAAGGAAATCTCTCAGAAAGGTTGAGATGTTGTACTGAATGTAAGAACTGCTGCAAAGACAATCACAGCAGTGCTGATATCCAGAACAAGATCTCTACCTCGAGTGTGATAAAGCTTTTGATAATTTCATATAATGCTAAAGTTGCTTAGCATAGCTTAACTCAAAGACTGCAAACATTTGGAATGAAAATTGTTGACAAGTTTTAATACATAATAAAAGGTGTAAATTAGTCAGAGGTCTTCTTCTTTTTGCCACCTTTGGCCCGAGCCAAACTCTTTTCTCTAAATTCTAGTTCAGCTATGTACTTCTGAACCTGATTTCCTAAACATGACTCCTGAAATGGTGTTTGTTGATTTAGCCATTTTGCAAGTACCTTCCTCAATTTATACTGAGAACAGAAATTGTTCTCATGGCAGGAAACCGTCATGAAAAATAAGGAAGTACGGACAAAAGCAGCTAACTCAGCATTTCAGTTCGAAATTCATCATATTATTGCATCTTGTGTTAAAAACAATTGGAGATAATACCACCAATGCACAAGTTGTTGTCCCCTGTTGTGGTAGTACTGTTGCAGTGACACAACAGCTCATGTCAACACCTGACCAACTCCCTCAATTGTAAAGTACAAAGTGCAGCATGCCGAGATGGGATGTAAACAAAGCCTTTTGCAGTCTAAGCTGAACTTATTTTGATCATTTGTATGTTTGGTTAACGTTTACACATAGTAGAAATTTGTTTTATATCCATGATAACATCCTCAGAATAAAAAAAAAACATCTTTAAAGTTGTTTTGAGAGGTTGAATATTTTTTCTTTGTGAACTGAACTTGTGTAAATTGTTTAATGTTTTTTAGCCTTAGTTTGAAATGATACAATAAGGACTATTTTTGTATAGGACAGATTTGTGATATTTATTTGTTAGGACTTGCTCATGTACAATTAAAAGATTTAAAGGCTCTGAAAACCTTTTTCGTCAACTACCTTTTTAAAACATCATTGTTGCTTTAATCAATTGGGTGTCCTAATTAGAATTACTTTTGAAATATAATTGGCTTGTTGCATACTTGTCCTTTCATTTGACATTTCTCTGCACTTTTGCAGATCATGTTAAGGCCATCAACGGGAGCAACCGCTGTAATGGCAAGGTGGAGGTCTACCATGATGGCCGCTGGAACCGAGTGTGCAACATGGATTGGCAAACGAAAGAAGCTGAAGTCCTATGCAGAGAGATTAACTGCGGCACTCCTGCTGTGCAGACAGAGGTGCCTCATTTTGGAGAAGCAAACATTTTGGGTGGGGTAAAAATCCACTGTTTTGGAAATGAGAGCTCTATCTCTAAGTGTGCAATCGAACAAGTCAAGGAAAACTGCGTTGACGCTACAACTCTCTGTACACGTAAGCCATCCATGTTCTCACACCATATCAAATAACCTCACACTGTTATTTTACTGGCTGATTAAGATGCCCTTGATTTTTTCCTTCATTCGACAGATAGTAAACCAATCCGGTTCATGAATGGGACAAATCGATGTTCAGGCCGAGTTGAGGTCTACCACGATGGACAGTGGGGGACTATATGTGACGACAGATGGGGCATGCCGGAAGCAGCTGTGGCGTGTCGTGAGATGAACTGTGGGCATGCTCTATATGTGAAGTACAAAGCCTTCTTTGGCGTGGGTCACGATCAGGTTTGGTTAGATGACGTTGAGTGTACTGGTCATGAGAAGTCCATCGCTGATTGCCCTCACAGAGGTTTTGGAGAGCATGACTGTGACCACAGTGAAGATGCTGGAGTTGTTTGCTCAGGTAACACATGCTTAACTTAACTGTTGCCATATATCTGTGAAATTTCAATAACACCCACATTTTTAGGGCCAAAGCAATTTAGCGACAAACTGATTTTGTACTGACATTAAAAGCAGAACAAGAACTACCATGCTTATTCGCTAAAAAAGTCATTTCCATATGTTTTTGTTTGTGCAATGATGTTGTGTTTAGAGCAAATCTTAAGAAAAAAATATATTGTTTTTCCAAGCATGTCTGCAGTTGACACAATGACTCTCCAGTTTTAGCAGTTTATATGTGCTTATAGTATTTACTGGGGAATAAACTTACTTCCTCTAACTTCCTATAAATGCTGAATTTCTAGCTGAAGAACCATTTCCACATCTCTGCAGTGTAAGAAAATCCTCCTGTAGCATGTCACAATCATCATTGGCTGTTCCTTTTTATGTCTGTTCTTTGACGCAATATCCCTTGTTGTGTCTTTATAAGAAGTAGATTTGGTTCTGTTCGACACATACCATACCATCTTAAAAACAGGATGATATGAAGTAAAAAAAAAAAAAAATGTTTATCATTGCTCAAAATAGTAACATTTTCTGGCACATTTAAAATACTTTCTCTCTAACTCTTCGCTTTACAGAAACAGTCAAATTGTCCAATGGGACCAACCCCTGCTCCGGTAGACTGGAAGTCTACCATGATGGTCGATGGGGGAAAATGTGTAATAATAACTGGGGCCCTGAAGAGGCTGCAGTGGTGTGTAAAGAAATCAATTGTGGAACTCCGAAAAAATATCAAGACAATTTTGGCGAAAGCGCACTGAGAGGATTTACTGGTAGATGCTCTGGCAATGTGAGCTCTATTGCCCAGTGTGGGATTCAAGACTTCGCAGGAAGATGCACAGGTGTTTCGCTTACATGTGAAGGTAAGACACCAATTATAGTGATGGATTACTACACTGTTAGAAAAGAAAAGGCCATATGATGATAAAAAACTGATTGGCATTTTTTATTTTTTTCCAATATTTAGTATTTAGGGTGGACCAAATGTATATACTGTATGTAATTATCATAAATAACATTGTTCCTTAATGAGGTTGTGAGCACTCATTGAAATGATCAATTATTGGTTTTGAACCTTTCCTTGACATGGTTACAAAAAAATAATTCTTAAATGATGTCAATCATCTGTGTAGCATAACACATCAAAAAGTGAATTAAAATTAAACATTAAGTAATTACAGAAGTTCTATAATACATACCAGGACATGAACTCATGACACCTCAGATCCCAACCCAAGTCCTATAGGGAATGAGCTACTTCCACCCTCAATAAGCATGTCATGCTTCATTGCTATGAAGCAAAGTCCTATCTTTTTGAATTTGTGCTCTAACTATTGACAGGATTTATAATAGCTGTAGACCTTATGAAACACCGACTTTTATTGGCATTATTGTTTTACATGAGTGAACCTTTCTTCAGATAGTGCACAGATCAGGCTCATCAATGGTACCGACCGTTGCTCTGGGAGAGTCGAGGTTCTGCATGATGGCCAGTGGGGAACAGTTTGTGATGATGAGTGGGACATCAAAGATGCTCAGGTGGTGTGCAGAGCCATGGACTGTGGAACAGCCCAGACAGCCAAATCTGGTTCCTTTTTTGGTCAAGGCCAAGGAAGCATCTGGCTGGATGACGTTCGTTGTGTTGGTAATGAAACATCCCTGTTGCATTGCCGACATCCAACTCTTGGAGAAAATAACTGTGGGCATGGCGAAGATGCTGGTGTTGTGTGCTCAGGTATCTTTTTATCCATCAAACCCATTTTTCTTTCAATTCAAATAAAAAAAAAGAAGTTATTTGTCCCCGGAGGTCAATTCAAAGAATTGTGTCTGATTACAAATAACTTATAACTTATTCTCTTTTGTTTGCTTTGCAGCCGATATACGACTGATTAATGGGACTGGCCAGTGCTCAGGCAGGGTAGAGTTTTATCATGCTGGTCGCTGGTCACCAGCATACTATATCAACTGGGGAATAAGTGAAGCTGAAGTGGTGTGCAGAATGATGAATTGTGGAGATCCTGTCAAGGTCTCAGGATCATTCGGTCGTGGCAAAGAAACAAGAGGATATAAGATCAACTGTAGTGGTAGAGAGAGCTCTCTCACACAGTGCACCCTGAGAGATTATGTGAGGACCAGCAGCGATAGTGTTGAAGAGGCAGGAGTTGAATGTTCAGGTAAGATTTTATCTCTAAGAATTGAATTCATCAAGCCACTTGTTGCTGATTTATGTGTTACAAACAAATCTGTCTCTTTCCAACATTCTTCATTAAGTAGTATGCTTCATACATTACCATCTGTTCTTAAAAATTGAAAGTAACAAGTTAGATTCAGTGACCCAACTTGTAAAAGTTACATAATTCCTATAGGGCATTTGTATTCATTTCTCTTATTTCAGCACCTGCCAAATCAAGTTTTGAGTTAAATGTGATTTCTCTAGCTTTGTCTCTTTTAATGTTAAAGATATCTCCAGTACATTTAATTTGGCATGTAACCTTAAAGCAGATCACGGCATGGAATGAAAATAACTTGCAATCGCCAAACTGACTCATAAGGGACACAAATTCTCAAAAATGTACATCTTGACTCTCGTGCTCTCGTCCTCTAAAGTTTTTCTTGTACTGGAGAATTACTTAATTGTAAGGCCCATCAGTAACATCATCTAACAAGCCCATTCTCACCATACGGTTTCCAATTTTGGGTAACCAATAGTTGGGTAACCCTGAATCATCATATCCGGACACTGGTATGAGATCCTCTGAATATAAAGCACAAAGTTCCCCTTAGGTCTGAAGTTTAGAATAATGAAACACAGGACGAAACTAGGAGTCTGAAATCAATTTCTCTTTTAAACTAACAGTCAGGGTGACTTCTATGGGAAGACATTTTTTTTATCTAGTTATGTAGCTCTGATTAAGATGCCTCTGGTTGACTGGGTTAGGGTTAGGGTTAGGTCTTAGTGGAGGTCTTCAAGGCACATCTAACTGGAAGGAGGCCCCAGTAAAGACCCAGAACTCGCTAGAAATCTTTTATCCCTTCTGGCTTTGGGTGATCTTCAGATTTCCCAGGAGGCAGCAGGCTAAGCAAGTTGACCCAACTTGCTTTCACACAACAACTTTCAATTTCAGGCAATGTAAGGTTGGCTGGTGGGCACAGTCGTTGCGTCGGAAGAGTGGAGTTCTATGACAAAGGCCAGTGGGGCACTGTATGTGGTGATGCCTGGGATATAAACGACGCAAAGGTGGTTTGCAGACAGCTAGACTGCGGGGGTGCACATAAAATATCCACCATTGCTGATTATGGCCATGGCACCGGAGAGACCTGGATTGAGCAAATTGAATGCAATGGATTGGAGTCAACCCTGACCCAGTGCCCGCAAAGACCATTCAGAGACAAAACTTGCAACGTCACTTCT
Organism: Symphodus melops; assembly: GCF_947650265.1. Lineage (NCBI taxonomy): Eukaryota > Metazoa > Chordata > Actinopteri > Labriformes > Labridae > Symphodus > Symphodus melops. The sequence goes on from NC_136691.1 coordinate 12,024,455, forward strand.
GTTGCTGGTGTTTTGTGCACTGGTAAGAAGAATAATTAAATAATGAAAAAATATTTTACAGTGTTGTTTGCATTTTCACTTTTATCATAGTCTTTCCGGTCTTCGCCTTTTCGCTAAGTTTAAAACAACTTGTTTCTACATTTTATTTAGAAAAATGTACAAATTGCTTGAGGGTGATGATGAAATATTGAAACTGTAAATTCATTTTCGTATACTTTTCTCACAGGAGCTTTGGAGGTCCGCTTGGCTAATGGTAAGGATGAGTGTTCTGGCAGAGTAGAAGTCCGTTATGGTGAGGAGTGGTCCACTGTGTGTGACACAGAGTGGACTCAAAGTAAAGCTGCAGTGGTGTGTAGTCAGCTGGAATGTGGAGATGTAGTGGACGCCCCCATTGGTGCCCATTTTTCTCAAGGCAACGGATCCGTTGTGGAGGCAAGCAATTCATGTTTTGACAATGTGACATCTATTCAACAATGCTCACTCAGAGGTTTCAGGGCTTCAACATGTGGGCATGAAAAAGATGCTGGAGCTGTCTGTGCAGGTAACACTTTTGCCTCTCTTGCATTTCAAAAATTATGATCAAAATTCTCATATGCATTTGGCAAACATGATATTATCTCTCATTGTTTAACAAGTGTTTCCGTGAACACTTACCATGACAAAAAGCCTAGATTTTTTATTTGGTTTAAATAGTCAATCATGTGCTCAATCATACTTAAATAAATCTTTCAAGATAATAAGAAATATAGGAGTATACTTTTGTTGTCAAGAATTATAAGAATATACATGTTTATAAGGTAAATAGTCAAGTAATGAAGACTGAACTTCACTGTATAAAAGTGTTGATCAGTGAGCTTTGAGTGAAAATACATGTGTATTATATCTTTAGCACCTTTCACTAATTTTATGCACATATTATTTCTGATTTCGTTTGCAGCAAAGATTCAGTTGGTTGGTGGCGCAGGTCAATGCTCAGGCAGAGTGGAGGTCCTCTATAAAGGCCAGTGGGGAACTGTTTGTGACGATGAATGGGAAATGCAGAATGCTGATGTGGTATGTAAACAGCTTGGCTGTGGTCATGCCGTTTCTGCTCCAACAAGTGCCCATTTTGGTAGAGGCAGTGGTCCAATATGGCTGGACAATGTGAATTGTAATGGGCAAGAGTCTGCTCTCACACAATGTCAGCATCCCGGATTTGGAGAAAATAACTGTGGGCATGGTGAAGATGCTGGTGTGATCTGTTTAGGTAAGATGTCTTGCATATTTAAATCTGTTTTTGAAGTCTCTATCTCCTAACTGCCCTGTGATTGAAGGCTGTTTGGGATGAATACACTTAAATTGATGTTTTATGTGTTTCAGGTGGCCTAGAAAAGCCCCAAATTACGTTAAGTCCAGGTTCAGAGGTAAACTGGGGAGACAGAGTTGATATCACCTGCACTGTACTGACAGAACATTTAGGTGGGACATTTTTTCTGAAAAAGACCCCAGGAACTTTTAAAATGGAAAAATACTCTGAAAATGAAGCTGCAACCTTTAGTTTCCTTAGTGTGGACTTTCCAAACAAGGGGTCATACTTCTGTGAATATCAAAAAAGATTGTCAAATCAAGTCATCAATTACCCTCAAGGAAACATTGCTGAGCTCTCTGTCACAGGTCAGTCACATTTTAGCCTACTTAGAAACAACATTTCTTTTGGAAATGTAACTATTCAAAATTGCAAAATGTTAGGTGAGAATGTAAAAATCGGTCTCCTTTCTGCAGTGAAACTGGAAACGCCCAGCATCTCCCTGACGTCTCCTCATGCTATGGTGGTCTACAGCCCTGACAAAATATCAGTCAAAGAAGGAAGCAGCTTCTCTATCACTTGCTCTACTCATTCAAAATACACTGGAGGTTACTTCTATCTGACAAAGTCCGACACAAACTCAACTGAACCTAAGGCAGCATTTGGCCACACCATCTATTACCTGGCATCCTTTGAATTCCCTGAAATAAAGAATGAACACCAAGGAGACTATAAATGTGTCTACGGGGTTAACATCTCTACCGAATCTTTCTGTTCAGTTCCCTCAAAGTCTCTCCAAATCACTGTCATTGGTAAGACCCCAAGATTCTTTAGTTTTTTTTTAGGAATAAAAGCTTGACTTCTCCTTTGCTAACTTTACTGCACAATCTTTTCATCCCTTCAGCAGCGTCATCTTCCGCAGTTGTCACAGGAGTTTTGGTGGGGCTTGTGGTGGTGCTTCTTGTTGTGGTTGCAGGTTATCTGCTGTGGAGGAGGCAGTGGCGGCTTTCTGGTAAGCAGCATATCTTCACACTTTTTCTTTGATTACAAACGCAGTAAAACAAGCAAAACACAACAAACACTTAGAATCAGTAACAAAAACCACTGAGACCAGTTACAATTTGAAACAAAATGGCTTGCAATCAAATTTCTAAACTCTGGAAGAGAGGAAATGACTCTGATCCTCAGAGTCTGCTGGAGGGCATTCCATGGACATGGTCTGTACAGGTCTGATAAGTAAGGTGGAATTTTATCCAATAAGAGCCCTACAAACATAAAAATAGGTACTTTACTTGTTGCACCTCTCTTCAAGAGAAGGCCAAACGACCCTCTCATACAGGTCACCGGTGCCAGTGATAAAACCTGAGAGCGGAGTGAAAGATGGCGTCCAGAGGCTTCAGAGTTAAAGCGGCAGCATGCCTATAAATGACATGGCCGTAATCCACAACTGAGAGGAAAACTGCTTCAACAATTATTTTTCTGCGAAATAAAGGAAAATATGATTTGTTTCTTTACTGACATTAAGCAGGAAGAGAGAGTAGGGAATGGAAAGAGCCACAGATTGGATTCGAACCCATGCTAGCTGCTTAAGGACTGTAGCCTCTACACAAGGGGTGAACACACTAACCACTATATACAGTCATGCCCTAAAGTGGTGTTATAACACAAAAAAAACATCATTCTGCTTTTCCTTAACAGTTGTATGTATTACTCCAGAATCTTCAAAAATATCACAATAAGAAAAAGTCAATATATGCTAGATAGATAGATAGATAGATAGATAGATAGATAGATAGATAGATAGATACTTTATTGATCCCGAGGGAAATTCAAGACAAACAGACTTGCTGTGTGCTGTCATCATTTCTTCTGACATCCAAACCATATTATCACAACATAAAAATAGTCAATCTCTGTGCTAATCCTCTAGTTTACTGTAGATGCTGTAAAAGAGGAATCAATATTAGTTTAAGTCTGTTTTATAACTACCCTAAAACTCCTTACAGGATATTTAACATATCTGAAAGACACTCAAAAACACTTCCACGGAATTCCAATGCTAAAGTTTGAGCTCAACTTTGACAACTCGAAATCGCTCATCCACTCTGCGATCACATTACTGAATTCTCCTTATGTTAACGATTTTTATTTTAGCACCACAGATCCTTTACTCCTTTTTTTTGACAGATCACTCCAGTGTTTTCATTTTCAGCCTGGCTGACCTTTAATCAGTCTGCCTAATATCCAGCCAGTGTCTCCTTGAGGTCTTACTCCTCCTTGTGTAACCTGTTCAACTTGTCTCTGTTTGTGTTTCCTTCTCATGTGTCCAGACCAATTGCCCTTCAAAGGATTAATAAAGTTGTTTAAATGTCATTGAAAGTTGCGAGTTGCAAGTTGCAAGTAATGACCCCTTTGTTTTTATAGTGTTTTTGCTTCCCCCAAGTGGAGAAAAACTGTTTGAAGTTTGAATATTACATAGGCCAAGATGTACTGGTTATCTTCTTCATTTAAGAAGCTCTTTACCCTTTTTATTGGAGGTATGACAGCAGTTGTCATGGTGATTTTATGTTGGCTTTTGCAGATACTTTGGTACAGTTCACTAACCGGTTTGGAGGAGGAATAAAACAAGATGTGGACGAAAGAATCAATGGAGCATATGATGCAAGGTATTAATCAAAACAAAGACAACATAGCTGTATATGTTGTCTTTTAATAATTTATTATTATTTTAATTCCTTTTGTTTTGGATTTAGAAAATCGTGGAGGAACATAGTGATTTCAATTGCAACTCTGTTTCTCTTTCTCAGAGCCCGCAACACCCAAGTGAGTGAACCAGCCCACAGTCAAGTCCCAGATGACAAGAACGTGGAGGTTGATAACTCTGTCGAGAGTGTCCCTGAGGACTTGGCTGGGAGAGTGTGTTATGAGCTTGAACCACTTGTTTTCTCGTGATAGGTCAATTGACTGTCTTTCATGATTACACTTGATGTAAGAAGTAACATAACAGCGGGCTGAAAAGAGGTGTCTCCCCTGTAACCACACCAAAAAGAGATGTAATAATGTACCAACAAAGAATTCTACATCAGGGCAACACAATGAGAAGTTTGAGGATCAAAAGCATCAATATATTTTCAATAATATGTTGAAGTTATGTTTTAAGATAGAAAACAGTAAGTGAAGGACTTGTGACAATGTTTTTACACCTGTTTTAATGTAAACTGATTTGTTTTTACATGCTTTGAAAGATTTTGTGAAGTGATCAGTTGGAGTTTATAATTCAATTTTAAGTTGCAGACATGATGCTCATGTCAACAGAAAAAAAAGTTCCTTTTCTTTTTTTCCCACACCTAATCTGGGAAAGCCTTTTTATTTTCCTGGGAGGTTGAAAGAATCACAGAGAAATTAAGTCCCCCGAAATGTTGGGAAATACTGATTACACTGTCTTTGTATTGCATGGTCATTTGTCTTTTTTTTCTTCCTCAATGTAAGTGCTCTTCAATACATTTATATTTCTAACACTTACCCTGTGTCTTTTGTTTTTTATTTCCCATTATTATACAATCACGTGCGATTTTCTCTGCATCTTTTTGCATAATAGAGTGGTAAAGTGGAGGACATATGAAGATATATTCTCATAGAAGGTTTATTAGTTGTACTTAGAGCTTTTCACATTTCCTCCAAGGACGCATGCTTACATCAGGTTGAAAAACGTTCATTGAGACCAGCATTCACAATCACTTTAACATCACTATTCAGAGTCACCAATTATCCTAACCTGTGTTAGTGTTTGTGGGAGAAAGCCAGTGTATTCTGAGGAGAACCTGAATGCACAGGGCCAGTGGGGCACTTTGAACTAAGAAGTGAAAGGTACCACTATATTGTACGAATGCTCTTTCACAACATACTGAGGCATGTTATGACTGGAATGGCAGTCAGACGAGTGGGTGTGCCCATGCAGCCCTGTCCAAACCTGCTCACCTTGTCTACTGCTTTAAACCAGCAGTGCGGTACATACCTGCATCAAGGATACTGAAACTTTTACCGCTCCTCCATTGTTCTCAAACTCTGTCTCTATAAACTGCCGTATTTCTGCCTAAAATAAGATTTCATTGTTAAATAACAGATATGTCACTCCAAGTGTATTATGCCAGCGTGAGTGGGAACATGATGGTAAAGTATATGCTTTTTATTTCGTACTTATTTTCCGTTTGTTTGTTTTTGTCTCTATACTGGTAAACTGTTAAAAGGGAATGTGTGTGCCAAAAAATCATACTGTCTGCACTGTGTTAACATTGTTTTTTCTTGATGCAAACTGTTGCCTTTATTGTGGACTAGGAAAAGATTAGATAGATAATCTTGTAAACATAACTGATGTTTGACCATCTCTCCTCTTAAGATGAAGAAAAACCAGGAGAGAATTTTCTCTGTCCTGGACTCAATGAGCATCCAATACGAAAAACTGGACATCACTCAGTGTTCTGATGTCAAGGATTTAATGAGAAAGAAAGCAGGAGACCTGACTGCATTGCCCCCTCAAATATGCAATGGAGACAACTACTGTGGGGTATGTCTGCAAAATGAACAGTGTCATGTGTGTTGAAAATGTAACACGCCCTCAAAACAAAGTGGGTTATTATTCAGTGTAAATCATTGACACTTTTGTTCCGCACGTCACTGAGAAAAAAAACGCTTTGATGGTCAAGGGCGTAGACTCAGAGATAAAATAAATATTAACAGTATACCAGCCAATAGAAACACATGTATTAGTGTGAAACCTTTTTAAAACTTGCTCTCACCCTGTTCGACAGAATGAACACTCACATTTACATTTCATCAGTTCAACGTTCCAATTTTATTTCTTAATTACTGATTATGTGGAGTGACATTTATATCATTTTTCTCAACGGTATCGCCAAAGCTTATTTGTCAGGCTGAAATATCTCAAAAACCTTTTTGCAAGATTTACTACAATGTTTGTTGATACAATTAAGGGATACATCCTTATGTCTTTATGCTCATCTGACTTTCCCTTAAATGCTTAGAGTAGGACAACTCTGTGCTTAGCATCATCACTCAAGATAGCTCTGCATCACCTGTAAACACAGGGATATGCTCAAATGAACCAATTAGTACTGGACTTATTAATAAGTTACATTGTGAATTAAAAAAAGGAAATGAAATCTGTATCAATTTTTAAAATGTATACATTTTTGGGTGTCGATGGAAACAGTTAGGATGCACCCCATGTACAGAGGCATTAGTGGCTCCTTACTGTCATTCCAAAATCTCTGCCCCCCCCCCCCCCCATCTGACTACTAGCAATATCAAAATACAACATTGGTTTTGTTTTTTCTTTTAATGTGTATGATAACTGTTTTTGTTTTTCTTTCTCTCTCACTGTGTTTTTTCTGTGCCCTCTTAACTAAAACATTTTTGTCTCTCTTTCAGGACTTTGCTGCTTTTGAGAATGCCATTGAGATGGAACAATTAGAGGAATTTCTCAAAATTTAAACAATGGAGACCAGCTATTGGATATCTCACAAATCACATTCCTGCACTAACGGCTATATCATCATATCAAGTTCATCCTACTCTGAAGAGTTTTTAATGGTATTTTAAGAGAACTGATACCTCGACTCTCAAGACAGGATTTGAAAACATTTGAAAAGGAGCATTTTCTTAAAAGCATTGGCTGTATTGCACAGATTTACAGAATAGAATTAGAAAGCTGAATTTGACACAAATGAAAACAAATTAATTGACATTCAATCAAATGAATGAATTGATAAATTACTATATTAAAATGTTGTTTTTTAATTCATGATTGATTAATGTTGCTCAAAAAGAAGTAAATATAAAATTTCAGCGAAATCAACTTTCTCATCTCGCTTCCTTTTAGACATACATGACAGTTTTTGCATTTGTTATATTTGAGACAGGCTTGTATGTGATGTATATCTGAAGTGTTATCAATGACAGAGTCAACATGGCCTGTTTACCATGAAGGGTCACCAAACAGAATCACACTTACAGTCAACTGACAATATTTTCCCTCAACACAGATTGAAACGACCATAACATAAAACAATGAAATGATGAGAACGCACCAGCACACAATGTAGAATACGAACATCTCAAAGAGAGACTAACATTATCCCTGTACCCACAGTGCATAGGCTTCTTAGAGGTGAAATGGTATAAAAAATATGAATGATAATAGTTAATACTTTTAACAACATGTTGTTGACAGGATTGTGTACACTGCTCTCCAAAGTGACCTTTCTGAAAGTACGAACATACATTTAAATATCTTTCAGATTCAACATTATATCCCCAATAAAGCAAGGGGAATTAAGACATCAAAGATGGTGGCTTTTTATTTCAATAATATTCTAAACAAAGCTCATAATGAATTTATGGCAATTTCTAACAACCCCTATATTACAAACACTCTCCTATAGTACACAACTGTAACGATGAATGAATATAAAGACAAGCCCTGGATAACTAAGGGACTAGAACACGCTTGTAAAAAGAATACTTGATTGCATAGGGAGTTCTTCAAATCTGGAACAAGGGAGGCAATAAATGCATATTTGAAATACAAAAATAAATTGACATGGCATAATAAGATTTTGTTTTCCTTTTAGCAAACGTAGCACATCCAGTAAGGTGCGTGTCTCAAAGGTCAGCATTCAATGAATGTTTTCCTTTTAGCAACAATAAGAACAGAATAGAAATGATACATGACACGGAAGATGCTTTACGACATATCAAAAAGGTAATTACATAAAATGACATGTATATTCAGGCTAAATTAAAAAACATTGTTTTCTAAACTTTAGAAGTTATGTTAGGCCGACTCATTTAATTTAAATATTCATGTAAACCTATAACACTTTTATGATGACTCAATTAGTGATTGAACACTTTGGATTTTCATAATGGACACTAAACATGAGTAAAAAAAGGGAAGAGGGACACAGGAAATATCCTTAGAGATATGGAATAAACTTTTAAAACAGCAACAAACTAGTCAACAGGCAGCTCACTGGACGACACTTTAAGCAGCGGATGGGGCCTGGCGGTATTAAAGCAATGTCGCAGGCTTATGACGTCCTCTTTATCCGCTGCCCTAGAGGACGCTTTGGTGTGTTTCTTCAACTCTCATACAATCCGCTGGATATTTTAAACATCTCAATATTTACATCCACTATTATTACGTTTTATGGTTGATTATATTGCTCCTTTTGTATCTGTTCTTTATTTCAGACCTTTAAGTCCAACATCCATCAATAATCAACGATGGCCGAGGAAGGGTGAGCATGACGCCGCGACATGTCTCCATGCTAACTCAACATTTTACCGGGAACAATTACAGATACGGCGCACAAAAAATTTGTGAAAACGAATTTGGTGTGAACCCACATGTGTTTAGTATATCTGCCTCCCTTGAAGGGGGATATATTTTAATACTAATGCTGGTCTCAGTGTGAGGGACAGGAGAGATCCCACATGAAGAAAGATCTGATTTAGCCTCTGTGGTGTTTTTGTAGATTCATTTTAAATTATTCTAAATAAAGCTGCAACGGCACGCTATAAACCGCACACATTCGTTATTTGAGAATAATATTGTTAAAATGGCCAGATATTGAGCATTATTTTCATACGTATTATACTTTCATATATTCTTAGACTGAAATGTAGTGAACACATTTTTCCATACTTATGAGTTAGTGATTGATGCTGCTTTGTGCCTGTAATGCTGGAAGTAGAAATACAGCATGTTAGAATTTACTTATCACTGAGTTATTAGAAAATGCATTTTAAATTAAGGGATTTTAATATCTTTTTTTAGAGTAGGTTTTAGTCTTTTTTTCACTTGTAGCTAATATGAATTTAGTTTGGATTTTTGTCAGTCAGGTTTTAGTGCCTCCTGGGAACAGTTTCTAATTTGGTTCTGCAGGAGTGTTAAACATTGTCTTTTGATATGAAAGCTGTTTAATGTGCTGAATTGAAATCTTTGAGTAAAAGCTGCATATATGAATGTGAACTTCACCAAAATTATACTTGGACCGCTATCTGTCAAGAAAGCAGGGTTACACTGAAGTCTACAAAATGTTGCTCAGGTTGTCTTCCTAACATTTGAGTTGGCTGCTGCAGGTGACGCGAAATGAATGTCAAAAGCTTTTGTTCTATTTGAAATGGGTCATTTCTTTTCACGTGAGCTCTCTGGTGTTTGAATGATGACTTCTAATTCTTTTGTCGGATACCCCTTCACTCTACAATGAGTGAGATCCGTACTCTGACATGCCAGAAGCTTTCCTTGAATCCACATTTGTCATGTGTACCTTTAACAAAACTGTAACGGTTTCTTTTATTTTGCCGATCTGTTTTTTTAGCACTGCTGCTGGAGGTGTCATGGATGTTAACACCGCACTCCCTGAAGTGCTCAAGACCGCACTCATCCACGACGGACTTGCCCGTGGTATCCGAGAGTCCGCCAAAGCCCTGGACAAGTGCGTGAAATTATCTTGCTCTTTCAGTGTTTTAGTAATTAGCAGGTGTATCACTGATGATAATTTGGCTCCCTCTACTGAATACCCTGAGGAGATCGCCACTGTTACCCAATTTCTGTCTGAGATGTGCCTTAACGTTTGTAAATGGCAAAGTAATGTGTACGCGCTTCCTGAAAGTTAAAGTCTGTTCTTCTGCAGACGTCAGGCCCATCTCTGCGCCCTCGCAGCGAACTGTGACGAGCCCATGTACGTCAAGCTGGTGGAGGCGCTCTGCGCTGAGCATCAGATCAACCTGATCAAGGTAACAGTGAAATGTTCGCTAACACTAATCCTGATGCATCAGAATGATCAAGTACAAACTAAACGGCTAAGGGATAGTGTTCTGTTGGGTCATGTGTTGCTGTATCGATGATGATAATTTGGCTCCCTCTACTGAATATTATGAGGAGACTGCCATTGTTACCCAATTTTCTGTCTGAGATCCAGCCTACAGCACCCATGATAAGATTTAACGTCTGTGGCTCAGTCGTTGAAAGATGTAAATGTAAATTTGGAGCTGTGGTACATGTTATCAGCACTCTCTTTTTTTTTTTTTTTTTTTTTTTTTTCTCTCAAGTTGACAAACATTATCTTCTGACAGTAGTCAATGTATATACATATTACTCACCTTATGATGCTTTGGATTTTCATTCAAGGTTGACGACAACAAGAAGCTGGGCGAGTGGGTTGGTCTGTGCAAGATCGACCGTGAGGGCAAACCACGCAAGGTGGTGGGCTGCAGCTGCGTCGTGGTCAAGGTAAAAAAAAACGCCGTCACCCAGGCTCCCTATGCTTTTTAATTTCATATCAAAACTAAAGAAGTCGACAAGTCAGTCCTTGTTTATTCTTAAAGCACAATAGAAAGATGAAACGACTTGTTAGAGTAGAAATTGGACGACTAGATCTGCCAGTCAAGTCCAGCTGCTGTGCTTTGTGCCATGCAGCTGTAGTTGAAAAACACTTGGCAAGATTACAGCCAGGGTACGAGCCCCATCGCCTACCTGTGGTGTTTGGGGTCCCTAAGAACGGCTACACATTGCAGTCATCGTGAAAATGGCAGGGACTAGAAATCTGGTGGTCTAATTAATTTTTATGAAACTGTTAAAGGAGGATTCCCCCTCAGTGTTTACAGAAGTGATTAAACTCTGTTCAAGAAGAGGACATTAATTTTTCTGCTTGACTAAACTGTGGCTGTAATCAGTTATTGTGCTATTGGACGATCAATTAGATTTGACAAATGAGTTTCTTCTCTCTACAGGACTATGGCAAGGAGTCTCAAGCCAAGGATGTGATTGAGGAATACTTCAAGGGCAAGAAATGAGGTGTCAATAAAAAGTGAAAATGAAGCTGCTGTTGTGTTGTCTTCAGCTGTGTCACGAGTTGAGTAAATAAAATATTAAGATTTCAAGGAAATGGAACCGCAGGGAAACGAACAATGACCCTCAATAAGACAATGATTCAGTAACTTCTGCAAGACAATTGTGATGCAGACTAATGAAACAAACTGAAAGATGCAACATGCCTCTAAAAAAGATGAAGAGCAGGATTCATTATTTCACCTAAGTTTGGTGTGAATTTTTTTTTTTTTTTTGAGGAGTCTAATATCCTGCTGTCGTCCTTTTAACGCATTTATTTAGCACAAAAAATATTTAGTACGACGTTCACTAAGTGGAGATCAATGTCAAATGTAGGAAAATGAAATTCTAGTCCCATTTTTTGGCCTAAGGGTTGGGGCACAGCATATTGGTATATTTAGAGTTCGGTATTTCTGGCAACCTGTGGTATGTTCTGGTAAAATAAGTTGGCTTGCAAAAATTTGTAAAGGTGCTAAGCACCAACCTGAGCTGATCTGGTACTTAAAACATCACTGAGTGAGGAAGAGGAATATACGCCACAATGGTCAAACTATCACTCGATCCCATCAAAGTGAGAGAAAATAATTGACATGAAACAAATTGCAACTGGTTTTGCAATTTTTGCTTCCTGCTGCAATTTTATTGCAAAAACGGCTACAAACATCGCAACATGCATTGAATTTTTTTTGAGAAGCTGCCGCGAAATCAGGCATTTTAGGCCGCAACGATCCCCCAAACAGTCCGCGAAATCCTGGAGGAACTGTTGGGTCTGTTTCTGGACCAATGGCGCTTTTGAGGCAGCACAGAGGGGAGAGGGGCGGAGGCACACATGGCACTGAGGGAATACTAGTCGTGCTAGTTACAATGATGAACCCTGCATTTAAGACCGACTTGTTCTGCCCTCTTGGCTCGGTCTTTATCAAAAAAGATCTTGAGCTTAACCGGTTATTTACCTTGTTAGATGCTAATTAGATCTGCTCCTGTAAACTAAAATAATAAGAACTGCTGCTTCGGAATAATATAGATTATTGATCCCGAGGGAAATTCAAGTAATAAGGCACTGAGGGAATATTAGTCGTGCTAGTTATAAGAGGATATTGTAGATCTTTCTCATAAAATAACATGATAAATCTAAAAAAAATAATTTCAATAAGAAGCATGATATGTTTTAATATCTGAAGTTTGATGAGCTGAATAATCAGTGAAGACAGTAAGCATGTGGTTAGGATAGGATTATTCCTTTATATCTACATAAACATTTCTGATTAAAGAAAAGACATTCAAACACATTAAGGCACAACACATCATGATGCACATTCTCCGTCCCCCCACCCAAAATTACAAAAAAAATCAGAACAAAAAAAAAAAAAGACACCAAAAGTATATTTTCCACCTCTTGGACATAATATCCACCACTTCCCTTTAAGTTTACTGTAAATAATTTACACAAGTTTTGCCACAGACTGCATTGATGTGTCGTGATTATACCATCAGGAAGAAAACACTAAAAAAAAGAAGAAGCAGCCGTTTCCTCGCACACAATGCTGCCTGTACAGAGAGACCGTCTTTCTTTTTTTTTTGAAGATCATTTGTTCTCGAGAACAAATCAAACGTCCTCCTGGGCCAGGAAGGGCTTCAGCCGCTTTCAGGCTTACAGTCTGCTACAGCTGCAAGGACGGTCGTTTTCACAGCGGGCCATTCCCAGAATCAAAACCAGGCGGGCTGAGTCAGGTAATCATCTTTTTACCCTCTCAATGTCTTTTTCTTCATCTTTCACCTCTACTTTGCTTCTTAAGACCATTCAGGGTTTGTAAATCCAGAGGTTCGAAAAACAAGACCAAAAGAAGAAAAAAAAAATCACAAAAACAGTTGCAGTGTATTGTTTGTTCTTAAATAGTTATACAAAAGAAGGGGGCTGCCTGGCTCTGACCATGTCCAGGGTAACATTGCATGAGTCCATATTGCTTAAGTAGTTACAGGTACTCAAACTCCAGTGCTTGGTGAAGTGCCAGTAGGTCAGAGTGACTGGATATCCTCCAGAAAGGCATGTTGTGCTGCAGAGTGAACAAATACACACGTTAACACACAAATGGACAGTTTCATGCTGCACACCACCACCTCAAGTCATGCAAGCTACACTACGGGAGATTGCAGCTTGCTTGCTTGCTTGGCAAAAGCACTGCAAACAAAATCCATGCAATCTTTAAGCTTGAAGAAGAGTTAAACATTTTGTAAAAATTCAGCTTTCTGCTGCTGTGCTGAGATGTTTATGGTGGGAAGATATCGCTCTCTTATCTACCGCTTCAATAATGCAGAACCAATGAGCAGTTAGCCTAGCTTGTTGTAAAAGTTTGGTTATTATATTCATTAACTCCTCGTCAGAAAGACCCTCATGTACAAAGTATTAAGTGGCTCAGAGAAAATACTGCAAGATAAATAGAGAAAATTAATAAGTTTTATTTGTATGCGTGTGCTCTGGGTTAAGTTCTGAAAAGTTGAGGGGGAGCAAGGCTAACACTTTGAGCTGGTGCTCTTTAACTTGACATTTGCACCTGTGGACACATCAAGATGTATAACCAGTTAGCATAACAGCTAGCTGATGTTGCCTATTAAGAAATGAACATTCAAGTGAAGTCAGACCAGAGGGGAAATTTTGCAGTTTTTCACATTTGGCTAAAAGATGCGAGCTAAGAAACAGACAGCAGACACTTTACAAAGTGTAGAGCATCGTGTTTAACAGATTATCATAACAAGACTCCTTCAGCAAAAAATATATAACAAGTTCCATGGTTTAACATTTCATTAATTACGTTTTAAGCTATTTCTGTTTTCTATCCAGAAGTATCTGTTGTTGTCACTGCAGTGTTTGTGATTTGATCTATAAAAGTAGAGGATAAAATGCATGGAAAGGCACATTTAGAGCTAAAGGCAATATGTATTTATATGTATTTATGTATGAAATGTAACCAGATCCCCGGGGTCTTGTAAGCTTTGGATAGAGACTACACGTGTTGCCCACTGCTTCTAGTTTATTAACTAAACCAGCTGGTTTCATGTTTAACAGACAGATGAGAGAGTGGTATAATCCGACTAATTGAACTCGGCAAAGAAGCAAAAAAATAGATTTTTTCAAAATGTCAATTTTCCTTTGACTATCCCAGCACCCAGTATTAAGGATGAAACCCAAATCTGGAAAAAGATGGGGATATATAGACACTTTGTTGTAAAAATGGAGCAGATCAGTGCTTGTCATTTTTTTTGTTTTGTTACATTGTTACTTTTTGTTTTGCAAAGACGACATAATCAATGAAAACTAGGAGTACACACAGCAAACTTGATACAAACCATCATTGTTGCTCTAAACAAAGATTATTTGAAGCTTTATCACTGTGTACATTTAAGCAGCCTTTTTGTTTGAAAACTTCTCATTTGATGAGATCAGGTTTATTTTCAACCATATTTTCCAAATCACTGAAGCTCAGTTAAAAAAAAATGTAGCTGCAGTTTGCACACAAGTTTGGTTTCTTTTGGAGTTAATAGTTGGTGCAAAATGTACATTTCAATCTTAAATTCAACAGAGTTGCGATCAAACGTTTCTTGCTTCTACTTCAAAATGAAAAAGCAAGTAGAACAGGAAAAAAAAAGTTAAAGACCAACTCAAAACCTCTACAGCAAAGAAAGGCAGGCTTCGACCAATCAGAGCTCACACTGTGAGGAGGAGGCAGGTTCACAGTGAGGTTGAGGATCCATTACCTTTTTGGCCGCCTGCTCCTCTTCCACACCGTCACCAACTACAACATACACTACTTTCCTGCCAAACCTTTGCATTATGCGTTCAAAGCAACTCTCTTTTCCTGCAAAAAAACAAATAAACAGGGGGAGGAAGGAGGGTCACAAGGTCAGAGGGGTTTTAGTTCTGGGGATGTTTGTTTACCTGGCCAGCCGCATGCTCTTCATCCTTCCCATCGCCAATCACAACATATGTAATGTTAGTGCCAAAGCGGGAGACTATACGCTCAAAACAGCTCTCTTTGCCTGGAGACAAACAAACAGCTTTCACAGAGTTTTCACTCGTTTCTTTAGGAGGAAATGAAACATGACCAGCTGTGTGTGTTGAGTAGGTTCAAGTGAAGTTTCACATACACATACAAAACCATAAAAAAAAAAAAACCTGTGGTCTATCACATTGAGTCACATCGGTGTGAACGGCTGTGGTTCAGGTTTATAGAGGTTACCTGATTTCTTTTAGAATACTTACTTTTCTTTTACATTTCAGTACATCCTGCAGCCGGTCTTATGAACCTACTACTGTATGTGCGTGACTCAGTTACAAAGCTAATGCTTGAACTCTTTTTCTAGCAGTTAAATTGTTTAGAAATGATAGTGCAGCCATAATGTCTGTTTGGGGTCAAGAGCAGTGCATGTGATATTTATATATTTAATTGTCTCGGTTTACGCTGCACAATGTAAAATACTCTGTTTTAATAAGTTAAGATTTTGTCTTAACTGGCTAAAGTGTCATTTGCTTTATTTCTCTCAGACAACTATACATACTAGGGCCCGACTGATATAATGTTGAGGACTGAGATTTTTTTAATAAGTGGGCCGTTTTAACTGCTGTTTTCAACTACAATTCCAAGTTGTTAATTCTGATCCATCAGTCCGTGACTGTCTGTGTTGTTACTCCCTTTTCCCCGAGCATGTCTGCACAGTGTTTGTCTTTCCGAGCCTCCGCCTGGTTCCGACCAGGCTTCTGCCCTTCTCTGTCAGGTACTTGGCTGATACGGACTGCTCTGCTGTTGCCGAACCTGCTGCTTTGTGGAACATGTCCCCTAGCAGCTGCTACATGGTAGCATGTTACTCCCGCTCCACACACTCGTTCTGTCCGCTCAGCTCGAGTGTCTAGTGTTCCGCTGTGTACAACCTGACTGACAGGTCAGGATTGACGAGGGAGGTGTGTCACATTGGCAGGGTTAGTGCTTCAGCAAGCAGAAAAAATTTAAGAGTACCCAAAAAATAAAATCAAAAGACACACAAACCCCTCCCAAAAATCACGGCGACTGGCCCGATGCGAGTGCAGCATTATGTATTTAGAAACAATGCATAACCGGGTTCTGTAGGGCTCGGGCCGGGTTGCAGACCTCTAGTATGTGCGTAATTCAACGATAACCAAATAAATGTTATTAGACTGGTGAATACATCTGGTAATATCGGCATATATCTGGCATAACATTTGCCAATACCAATAGCCACTTAATGTGCTAAAATCTGCCGATATTATCGGCTAGCTGATAAATCAGTCGGGCTCTAATACATACACACCGATGAATATAATAAACCAAACTGTAACTCAGATGTCCTCTAGTTATTGTTCAGATTCTGAGCCAAACTAAAGCAAAGATTTTACCGTCACCAAGTAACAGGAAATAAGTCACACATGGGTTAGATTAAAAACACATGACTGATAACTAATGCTACTTCTGACCTGGTGGTGAAATGACTATAATTACTTGTACTTCAGACTATATTATAAAAAGCCATATATTATGGTTTATTAATGACAAGTGTGTAAGGTGGTGTGTGTGAAGGTTTATGTCATACCTATTTTTGTTGCACTGTAGATGTTCTCGACGGGAAACACAGATCCCAGACTGTATAAGAGAACTTTAGCCAGCGCTGGTATGAGCTGTGTCGTGGTCACCAACACGTTTACACAGTTACTCCTGAGTGACACAGGCACAGAGCATGTGAATGGGTGACAGAGGCAATGAATGAATTGTACATTCATTTCCCATGGATGCTGAATATGGATTAGGCTTCAATAAATCAGGACAGTGAACCTATCAGTTAAGAAAGGGCTTTGTAGGAACAGGCGAAACACAAAACGTCACCTGGAGCTGATAATGGACAGGGACTTTAGTGCGTGGGTCAGCCAAGAGTCGGTCAAAGCCTCCACCTCGGCTCTGAGCTGCAGCCAGGCGTCTCTTTTAGCAGGACCCAGCAGACCTACAACACAGCAGGGTATTAGTGAGCCCTCATGACATAACATATAAAGAAGAAAACAGGCAAGGTGACGAGAAAATGTTTCATTCTAATGTTGGGATTAAAGAAAAATGATTGAAAGTTATCCTAACAATACAACCTTCCATTATAGCTTTACATCCAGTGAAGACAAAGGCAGGAGGATTTATTTATGGCCAAATTAAAATAACTTACATATCTAGAATTGTCAAAAATGATTGGTCGATTCTGCTGCAGCTTGCTCTTATTGACCAATGAAACGAGCTTCTTCTCTCAATTACTACTTTTTGAATGAATGACAGTAAATTGACAAGCACAACTGAACAAATAATCCCACTCTTTGTTTCCAGTAAACAGCCGTCACATTGGCTTACCCCCCACATTGTTTTTGTACGTGCTATACAACTCTTTGACCCGTCTGTAGCGGAAGGCCAGCTTCCTCATCCAGTCGACCCCGCCGCGGACGCCCGTAGCCAGGCACAGGTTGGCGCTGGTTGCAGCTGCATGGAAGCCATCAGTTGCAAAACTGTAAGTACTGTCAATAATAATGATATGTTTTATTCTTTTAAATCTGCTCTGGTAAAACAAATAAATCAAATGGTCAAATTTTATTTTTTATTCAGCACCAGAAACATAACTGCAAGGATGTATGTGTAAGATTCAGAATAATAATCAGGTTGAAAATGAAAACTTAAATACACATCACACTGTACAATATGCATTTCCATGTTTGTTTCTAATATATTTATATATTAAATACCTTGTAAAAAATCCATGGTCAGCAAACTTTTTTTATTTGAAAGGTATTACCCTCAAAACATCAACATTTACTTTCTCATGTCAAAAGTTTATTGAACTGTTAAATCCTCACCCTAAATCCTGGCCATTGTCGTCAGATGAAACATCATCGATGTGTACTTGATCACACTCCTATTCAACACACACACACACACACACACCCACACACACCCACACCCACACACACACACACACACACACACACACCCACAGACACACACACCAAAGGTTGAATAAAATATTAAACTTCACTGATTCTATGTGATTGAATGTAACAACAGCAGATCATCATTTAAAAACTAGAACATTCAGTATGTGGAATCTCTTTAAATAAGTAGTGTATAGCTTAAATTGTCACCACTAGAGGGCAGTAGTACTTTTTAAATGAATAACAGCTTTGCTCAAGAAACTTTTAAAGGTCTTTATGTTGACTTTTTCAGTTCTGTGAATGACTGCCGGGATCGGCTCCAGAACTAACGGTGACCATTAACTGGATAAGTGCTGAAGTAAATATGGAGTTCAGTTGAGAAGAATTAACATGTAGTCTTTTAAAATCGAACATTTCACATTGTGTGTTTGTGTGTGTGTGCGTCTGATCTGTGTCTCACCTCCAGGTCATTAAAGAATAAGTGTGTGTCAGCCAAGTTGAAGATCATCTCCTCCATCCTCAGACCCAGCGTTACTGCCATCGGAGGATCCTGACGGAAGAAGATGACATCATCGTTATCACCATGACATCGTGGCTATAACGGGTCATTTTCATGAATTACTCTCAATTGATTTGCTTCCCCGCATGCCCCTCACCCTTCCCCCAATAAATAATTACAGCTTGTACGATTCTTGGTTTATGTAGGATTTCAGCTCTTCAACAGTTAAGCGTCTCTGATGTTTGGTATTTTAAGTTTATGTTTGGTATTTTAAGTTTATGTTTGGTATTTTAAGTTTTTTAGTGCACCATATGTTTAATGGGTGACAAGTCATGATTGCCGGCAGGCCAGTTAAGCGCCATGTGCACTAATGCACCCCCATCCCATCACAGCTTTTAAACTGAGTCCCTCCCCTTTTTACTCCAGAGGACGAGGTGTACATTATTTCAAATTTTAAATTTTGCATCGTCAGACCTCAGGACAGTTTTCCTGTTGGCCTCAGCCCTCTTACAACATCATTGAACGACTCTCTAAATCTCTGATTGGTATTTTGTTCTGTAGACGATGTAAGCCTACATGTATGTCCAGCATGTGTTGAAAAATGACTTTGACTTAATGCCAAGATTCTTTACAATTCTCTCTAAATCTCCTACTGATGTTATGTACTGTAGATGATGTAATGTGATTAGATTCTTTGCAATTTTACATTGAGAAACGTTTCCTTGAGCTGTGACACTTTGGTGAACCCCTCTCTCACTCCTTACTACAGATGGACTCTGCCTTTCTGGAATGCTCTTTTTACACCAAATTACTTCTCTGCGGCCAGTTTGCTTTATTCATTGTGATATATCCCATTAGGATTTCTTTAAAAACAATTTGCATCTTTTATTTCCAATGTCCTAACTTCTTTGAAAGGTTTTGTTAGCATCATATTCAAATTGGGCATGTATTGTTTCCACAGCTGATGCTGATTGCTTTTGTTCTGTTTTCAATCAAAATATGGGTTTCAATATTTTTTCATCATATTCTGTTTTTTATTTTTATTTATATACAACATCCCAATTCTTTTTAAATATGCCCCCCCCCCCCCCCCCCCCCCCCCCCCCCCCACAAACAGCCCGGTGGTTCACTCCGCTCATCAGAACAGATGCTGACAGACAGGTTGCACTTGTTCAGTCCCATCAACATTCCTTGTGCTTGGTATTGGTGGGTGTTTGGGGTGTGTGTGTGTGTGTGTGTGTGTGTGTGTGTGTGTGTGTGTATGTGTGTGTCTTCGTGTGTGCGTATTACAGAGAGTGTGTAACCTCAAAGACAGACACTCGGAGTGTATGTGGTATGTGAATGGTTTGTGTGTATGTGTCTGTGTGTATTTGTGGTGCCAGCCAAGGGCTCAGCTGCAAAAACCATCATCTGTGATAGGTCAGAGAGGGATGACAGCTAGCCGCACAATCCGCTGACACCGTCAGGCAACCAGAATAGATAGCAAGTAAGAGGAAGGAGAGTGAAAGTGAGCGAGCAAGGCAGAGACAGTGAGAGAGTGACAGTGACAGCATTCCTCAGTGAAAAAAAAGAAAGAAAGATCAGAGAGTGAATGCTCCCTAACATTACCGAAAAAAAGGACTAAAAATGAGCCATTTCTTCTCTCTTTAACCCTTCTCCATCTCTGAGAGCGGACAGTTTGTCTGTCAGGTAATGATTATGTTGGCAGACATCCAGAGGAGCGGTGTGACCTGAAACTTATTAATTCCCTTTGCTTAGTTTTATTTGGATCTGCTTTTAGCTCCAAAAAAAGGGTGACCTTTTTTTAAAGGGTAAACTTTTTTACGTCATATTTGAACCAATCACAGATAATGTCAAATATTAAAATAGAAGCCTGAAACAATTCAACTCCTACACATAATTTAAGAACTGATGATATAGTGATTATTATGATAACTGCAACAGGTGAGATTCCCTGTGAAACAGATTAGTATTATCAATAAAAAAGAGGGAACATCATATAAAACCGACCCTCGCCGTACCTTCATCTCGTGGTTGCTATGTCAACATTGTAAACACTATTTTTGGCAAGGTGTGAACAGAAACAGCTGCCACTGTATTTCTCGAGGGCATCGGTGGCAGATGATGTGAAAAAATGCTTGTAAAATTATTTCGAGGCAGATATTCTTACGCTCGTTTTATCTTGTAATTGGTCAGATTACACAAACCTAAGCGACCTCAGATTACCCCCAAAATATTTTATTAGACAGGAAACATGAGCACTTAGCAAAATATGTCATTGTTTGTTTAAAAAGAAAAAGAACTAATGCCGTAATTTCTTCACTTAATTTGGAGAATTGTTGTTTAAGTACTTTTTAACTGTGAAGAAAACCAACCAAAAAGGCTGACTGCTTTCTCGTTTTCACACACAGAGAAATTTACAACTCACCAGAGCCTTTCTTATGGCCATTAAATACTGATTGTTAAACATTAAATTCCACGACTGCAGCTCAAATAGGAAGTGCATCAGTGCCCACAAACCCGATCTGTAAAACGCCTGGGCTTACAGTGGTGTGTGTGTGCAGTGCCAGCTCTTGTTCGCCTGCCAAACAAGAGTATCAGAATGGACTCTGCAGGCTGCAGAGTGGGATGCAGAGCACGTACAAGGCAGGCTGGTGGTGCCCACAGGAAACGACATCACTTAATAAAAATCTGTGGCCTTGGCCACATATGATGATCTCAGATCAGAGTCAAGAGCTATTAAACAAAGGGAGCTATAAACTGTGTGGCTGTTATGTGAGAAGGACCACCATATTAGTCAAAAGTACAGATCTGAATAAACATCCGTCTTTGTGAGGAATAATTCTATTTCAATGTGATTTACGAATATGCGCACAACCTATTTTTTTTGTGTCATATTTTTTAAAGACACTTTTAGGTATGTGGTCATCTATATAAATCGCCCATACCATTGCTGGTGTTGTTTGATGTTAAGTTCGTATAGATGTGTGCAAAAACCAAACCTGTATGAATGATAAGGTCCATTCAATTTTAAATTTAATATTAAATTTATAAAAAACAGTTCAACTTAGTCATCATGGCATTATAAATTGAGATGATCTTGTGCAGCATCTTTAATGAACAGTTTTAAGTGGTGTTGCATGAAATAATACTTTCTCAATAAATAATAATAACATGTTTTACTGATCAAACATAGAGCTGAATGGTGTCTGCAGCTCTACTCCTTAGACCCTGATCACAGGTTCCTAGATGGAGCCCAATTCAGGGTACCGACAGTGAGACTGAAGCAATACTTATTATTAATAACACAATGCCTCATTTATCATTCCATCATTTGGCAGCTCTGGCTTTAAAAAAAAAAAGTTAGAACAGGATCTTAAGATTCATCACCCTCCACATGATCAAAACCATAATAATCTGGTATTCCACTTTTGCAGGCAAAAAGAGGATGTCAGGTGACTTAAAACACACTGAAGACAAACAACCAGTGAAGGCAGGAAGATGATCTTACCTTTCCGTATTTCTGTGCGTACGAGCCAGTCAGCAGTGAATGGAAGACGATGATCGTCTCGTCTAGGTCCCATACAAACACCCTCTGGAGGGGGGGGAAGAGGGAAAAAAATGAGAAACACTAGCATGTCCATTTTTGAATCAATTTTTGCTCACAAACAGACAAAGGTACTGTGTGTGTTGCTGCTCTCTTTGAGCCTTTTCTCTGCTGTAATTCTGAGACTCTCAAAGAGAATAACACATATTCATTGAGATTTGAATTGATCATCTCAGTGGGTGCTCAGTGTCCTTACTTCCAGGTCACTATCAGGTGGAGGGGACGGGTTGTTCTTGCGACCCCTGCCTCGAGACTTGGATCCCCCGCTCCTGCATGCCCGGTCGTCCAGCTCTTTGATGGGCGTGGAGGGGCTCTGTACGGTGTCAAAGTCCCCTGAGAGTGCATGCGAGCAAAAGATTTTTTTGAGTCATTCAAAGGTAAAAAAATGATGACATATTATTCTTCAAAAATACAATTTCTGCATTGGGGCATCAGTAATGGCGTGG
The DNA here is from genome assembly GCF_947650265.1 of Symphodus melops. NCBI lineage: Eukaryota > Metazoa > Chordata > Actinopteri > Labriformes > Labridae > Symphodus > Symphodus melops. Next base: position 12,047,172 of record NC_136691.1, read on the forward strand.
TTTGAGCTGATCCCACAGGTGCTCTGGAGTTATGTTCACCTCAGGAAAAGCAATAACTCAAACTCTGCACAATAATAAGCCATCTTGTCAGGTTTAATAAGTCAAGGTAATTGGCACTGCAGATCAACTGAAACACTACCAAGAAAATGAACAACAGTACCCCTGGTTTTCTGACAGATTCATGATAACGCACTCTATCAAGATTTAATAGAGGAGCAGTGAAATAAATTACAGAAAGTTACGAAATCTGATGCTTCACACAAATATACTGTACGTACAGAGTTCTGCAGGAGCAGACACACACACACACACACACACACTCTTAATGCCATATGCTCCCACTGCTGTGTGGTAACTAGAACCAGACGCTAAGCTTCAGCTCGCATATTGTTATGTCTCAATCAGACAGCGGGTGGAGGGGGAGGATGAGAACACAAAAAGAGCATGTGAGTGACAAAAAAGGATGTTTCTGTATGTTGGCAGATGTCAAGCCTTTAGGATTTTTCATCGCCCTCTTTGACATTTGATCAAAAGTAACATCACTTCTGTCTTATTAAAGCCTCAGATGCTAATAATGTAAACGTGGGCCAATTCTCCCACCATGCCAGGTCACTATGGCAACAGTCTGAAGTTACTTCCTGTGCTTCATCATGGCTGAAACAGAGTTCTGAACTCAGTTATCCAAATGACTTTTTTTTTTTTCTAAAGAAAAAAACTAAATGATTGAGACAGTTTTCAGGAAAAAATAATCAATGAAACCATCTGAGGTGTATTTACATAAGAAGGCAGTATAGTGGTAGTACATGTGTGTGTGTTTTTATAACACGTACCTGGGTGAAGTTCAGCAGCCTGTCCGGTCATGGCCGGAGCTGGATCTTGCAGCTGATAGGCTGCTGTGGAGACTGTGCCGTCCACGCTGTTTGAGCTCATATAAGTCCCATAAGTGGAGGCGGAATAATACTGGGCATACTGGTTTTGGCCGAACGTTGTATATGAGGGATAGTCCTGCAAAAGGCAAACAGTGTAAAAGCAGAGAAAAAAGAAACGGAAAACTAAAGGAAAAAATCAAGATGCTTCACTTCCTGGAATGATTCAGAATGACTTTTTACAAGAGTTCCCCTCTCATTTCTTTCTTCTTTTATTTCCCAAATTCTGCATTTTATACCTCAGAAACAATTAAAGCCTTGTGTCTCTGCTTTTTAACTGACCCAGTGGAGATGGAGGGGCTTTTACGAGTCCGCTCTCTAAACCTGTCACTACTTCCATCTCTAGAAGTCCTTGTAAACTGAATGCACAGTCAGTTTGTGTGTAGTTGCAATGCATACACACAAAAAAACGGCACACACAAAGCCACGCTGTGCATCCATCCCGCTCTCCCTTTTCTGTCTTTTCTATTAAAACTCATACTCACTCATACACACACTTTATTCCCCTTAATCCACCCACACAAGCCACACTTTGACTGTCTTCCTGTAAACAGCCAAATCTATCACTGCAGGACATTCAAATCCCCTTTAAGTCTTTTAATACCCCAATACAATTCATCATAAAGAGAATTTTTCGGAACGTAACACTCTTTCACAGAGACTAATCATCTGTGTCTATACCGTCTCTGGTGCAACGACAGGGTCTTATGAGATTTTTCGAGCAGCTCTGAATGAGGAGAAGTGTGTGGGAGTGACTGTAAAACCACTTCTGCTCTCAAACACTATTACAAAACCACCACATTAAACGGTCTTGTTTAGTTTGAACAGGCATAAATAAGTGAATCACTTGACTTGGTCACTCAAAGAAAATATACAGCATGGTTCATCTGAAGATCTTTCTTATAGCCTGGGAAAATATGTTACTTCTAATTCAACTATAGCAGCGGTCCAGCTTTAGGCAGAGGGCTCCACCAGTATACAGACTGTGAGGTACCTACCTGCTGTGTGGCAGTGTAGTTGGCGGGGTTGGACACTGAGTTGTTTGTGGCGTAGAGGCCTGAGGAAGGAGTGAAGCTGGAGCCTTGGGACACAAAGAGGACGATGAATTAGGCCACAAAAAAAAGGAAAAAAGAGAGACAGTTAACTTCAGTTAGAGTTCATAATAGGAAGGATACTTGTGTTGCACTGACCTGGCATCTGGTAGGGCGAGTATGCAGTTTGTCCAGGCTGCGGTGTGGTGAAGCCTGGGCTGTAGCTGAGGCCCGTCTGCAGAGGAGACTGACTCTGAGCCAGGCCGCTCTCTGTCTTAATGCCCGGCAGCATTACACCCAGGTCTGACACGAGACACGAAAAAGTCTTCACCAACATTTAAAGGCAGGGTAGGTAACTTTCAAAAACTAGCATGATTTTGTAGGAAGCATCCTCTCCCCTCTGTGCTCCCTCATAAGCCACGCCCCTCACTTACATACACTTGCGCCATTGATCCAGAAGCGGATTTCAGCTCGTGCTTTTAGAGTGGGCTCGTGGATGCATGGGGTAGAGAGGCTTGATTGGTTTAATAAAATGTGGTTGAGTTTTTACTCAACCACAGATGACAGATTTTTTTTGTTTCTTTTTCAGAGCACATTAATTATTAATTACTATCAGGACCTAAAGACAATTTCAACCAAAATCTTAAAAAGTGTATCTTGAAGAAAATGATCTACCCTGCCTTTAAATGTTTTACAGCTTCAACAAACTTTACATATCTAATAAACAGCATGTTTTTTTCCCCACAGTAAAGGTCCTTATAAGGAGTTATACATTTGACCTTTAAAAGAAGGCAGGATGAGATATTTGTTTGAAAAAAAAACAACATTACTTACACATGTACAAGTTAAAATAACGTATTAAACTAAGAGCCCCTGCTTTCCACAGGGGGGCGCCAAAATCAACACAGCCAAAATGACCTCACAGAAGCTTTAAAATGGTTTTAACTCTAAGAATTGACATTCTTAAAGTTATAAACTGTTCAACATCTTAAGGTCCTCTGACTACATGTATATTTAAATAGGCCAATAACATAACATTGAAAAATAATCCAATTTAAATTATATTACGATGCTTATTTTACCTATGGATTCAGTGTTTTGTTTTATTATTATACCTACCACATTCATATTTTATCTATAAAAAGAGTCAGTGCCGTTGTCTATTTTGGAATAATGGTTCACCTGGAATTTTTCTTTTTTTTAGTGTGGATTATTGAAAGCCCCTTCTGCTCAAATGTGAGTCACTGTGTGTGTGTGTGTGTGTGTGTGTGTGTGTGTTTATTGTTACCATAGGTGGACAGTCCATACGCCTGTCCTGTCTGCGAGTAAGCAGTGTAGACGGTGGACTGCTGCATGCCGCTGAACTGGGACTGACCGGCGTATGTGGGCATGGGAGGAGCTGCCGGTGTGGAGAGGATGTGAGGGTATGGCCTGCGATGGGAGATACGTGACAGGTGATGACATGGCAGGAACAAAATGATACAAAAAGGATTGGAACAGTTCTACAGATGAGGATTCTTGAAAAGCAGTATATGTTTTGTCAAACAAATCCGACTCACTTGGATGGGTAGAGCGGGGGGGAGTACTGGCTGGCCGAGCGAGGGCTGTATCCGCTGCTGGTGATGACTAGAGACAGCACAATAATAGAACACAACAAAGTTAAACGTGAACAACTTAAACCTTCTACCTCCTTCACATGGAACAGAACTGAGCCACACAATTCAGGGCCTCTTCATGTTTAAGTAGAAATGCTGCTACAGTTAACATAATTTGCAGCTATTTGAATGGAGGCGAGCCAACTTCTCCCCCTTGCAGCAGGCCTCTTAGTAAAACACAATGTCTGTTTGTGGTCATTGAGATGTCAGAGCTCAACACTGACAAACCGCCTGCTGCTTCTAAACCTTCGCTGTGTGCATTGCTTAATGGTTTTGTGTGTCAGTGTGTGCACATTTGAAAGGAGCACAGAGGTCATCAGTGTGTGAGTGTAAAAAAAGACAAGTGTAAAGATGTCTCTCCCTCGCTCTCACTCCTCTGCCAGCCTTTGATGACGCAATCCAAGGACAGGCAATGCTTCATGGGATTGAAGCTTTCAGCGAGCCTACTGCTCGGCTGAAATTGATGATGTTGTTTGTGAGTGTGTGTGTGTGTGTGGGAGTTACACAGACATTTGTGTTTCTTCCCTTCCAAATGTACATGAGTGCCACTCTTTGTGTGAGAAGATGTGTGTTACCTGAGCCTGTGTATGTGTCCAATACTGTGTCGCCTGTTGTGGTGACTGTATCGCTGTTGTTCATAGGCTCTGATTTCACTAAAAGGAGATGAGAAATGTCAGTGTTAGCAGTGAGCAGTAAGAACGTATCACCACACACTCAAAAAGAAAATCCTATTAATAAAGAGCAGAAAACTACCATGCAGTCTGAGTATGGGAACAAATGTTGCATGCAGGTTTCCCACTATATATTTTTTTTTAAGTCAGCAAAATCCCAAGGGTCCTCCTTGGGTTTTTTGGTTTATTTTTTTCCCCCAATGGTTGACTGGTGGTAACCCTGCAGGTATAAAACTCCACAAACACTGGGATAAAATTGCATTCAAAGAGTAAACTGAACAGCACATAAAAGTCACTGCAACTCTAGCACACAAGACATCCGATCTAGGATCAGCCCAAACTATAGAAACTCATTGTTTTTGCAATTAAGGGAACAATGTAAGGCTTCTGGCCTTAGTTTCACACACATGCATCTCTGTACCATAGTCCTTGGAGCCCGGGGCAGGAGGCGGGCTGCTGCAGCCCAACAGCCAATCAGCCGTGTTTAAAACTGTCATGTTTTCACCTGAAGGGGTGCAAGGTGGGAGGTTGGTGAGGATGGAAGGTTTTGAGAACCAAACACCATTCTCAGGTATGCAGTTCATGGTGTTGATCATTTTTTAAAAGCAGAATTGTTTTATTTTGAAGAACAAGTTTGATATATGGCTGGGCGATATGGCTTGAAAAAAATTGTCAATAATTAAAAATATATTTTTTCAAACCAAACTCAGTTTACGATTTAAATCTTCCTTTTACATCTTATCATGACTAAAACACAAGTTTTGCTTTTGTTTTATCAATAAAATTCAACACAAACCAATGTATTTCTCTTTGGGGCTTAAAAGTAACCTGTAAACATCAAAGGCTGTTTCAGACAGAGAACTACAAAGACGATGCTAATATGTTTGATAAAGTTCTAACGAATGACTTCTTTTTGCATTGTTTCCCTCTTTACACAACCAGAGGACATAGGCTTTCATTCAGAGACAACACATTTGTTCAGCTGATAAATATTCCAGTGAATACTCTACTTTGGTCTCTGATTTTCTCTACTCCAACTTCTGATGGGTATATTGGGGCCCTTGAGCAGCTAACTGCTATGTTCATGAGCTACTTGCTAACGTTAAACTGTTACTTTAGTGTGGGACAGGTACTGTAGCTTTCAGTGAGCGGAGAGTGAGAGAGAAGGTTATGAAAGTTATCTGTGGCTCAAATAGGAGACAAACTAGATTTAATCAAACGTTCTTGTCATATTTATCCTCAGTTATAAAAACAGATACAGTATAATAATGTTTTAAAAGTGATGTTGAAGTAGTGTCCATGTAAAAAACCTTTAAAAAAAGAGAGTCGACCTGCAAACAATTTACAGTAAACATCCCACATCATGTTTTTCAGTTACTTTTGTTGTTTTCTCTCAATATAATTCAAACTCATCATCAGTGAACATCTGAAAACTCTATTAAGTCAGGACAACCTCATTAGCTCCCTCGGGCAGCAATACAACTCATCTGACAAGCCTTAATGAAGACAAATGAGTTGCTATGGAGATGGCCCGTGGGCCCGAGCTCCGACTGATGTCAGGTGAGGGGAATGCTGGGTATGTAGTTTGTTTTGGCTGTGCGTATGTAGTCCCAGCTCTGCCTGCTTTAACCATTAAATGTGAGCTCATCAGAAATGATTTCATGTGCGCTAATATGGTCTGAACTCTCCGGTAAGTCCAGTCTGAGCCTGGCTGTGTCTGTGACTGTGTGAGTGTCCACACATCAATGTGACTACAATGGAGGATCTTACTTTTTCAATTACATTTCTATTATAAAAAATGGGCCCTTTACATAAATAATAAATCTGCAACAAACGTACTGACATCCATCTTTTACATAAAATGGATGTGGCCCCCCCCCCAAAAAAAGCAGTCGACAGCAGATGAAAGACGAAAGACCAAGGGGTAAAGAAGAAAAAAAGATGAGAAGAAGGAAAGGAAAAGAATATAAAGAGAGGAGACGACAGAGAGGAGAGGGCTTGTTGGTGTTGACAGCTTAGAGTGCAGTGATGCTTTAATGCTCTTGTAGAGGAAATAGTTTCCAGTGGGACTTTGGACTCTCCCTCATACACTCAAACACACACACACACTTTGCCAAGCGGTTAGCGGAGGAGAGTAGAAGTGCTTCACCGTGTGTTTACACACATTCTCCGGCGGTATACCCAGGTCCTCACGCCAACATGGGGGAGTATGTGTGTAAGTGTGTCTGCATGTGCGGTTCACTTTCCATCTTTATAAATCCCTCAAAAAGTACTTATCTCTGCATGTTGAAAACCTTCTGACTGATGACTTTGCAATACATTTCATTACATGACATTTCAAGAGCAGCTTACAATGTTCATGTAAAACCTCTCGCTGTAAAGAGAACTTAATGTCACGACTCTCTCTGAAGCAAACATCTCACAATTTGTACAGGTAAGCTCTTTAACATATGTTCTTATTAAGCTTAAAGGAGACATTAATCAGGCGCCATCACGACAAGTTACGGTGCAATCTTAAACACGTTGGGCCTGATTTAAGAAGATCCCAATTAAAGAGTACTAAATCGCATGTTCACTGCAAAAGATTGCACGTTCGGTTTGTGTTTGTCAGGTGATCTCCTAAGAATATTTGCCTGAATGATAACAGGTGCAAACCTTGTGGAGGCAGTAGTATTTAATTCAGGCTTTTGCGTGTTCTACTGGTTTACGGCGAGTTTGGACAAGTTTTAACTGCAAGCGCAAAATAGGTATCAGTAGGAGAGGCAAATGCATTTTTCTCCGCCCAGTATTTTGTAAGCTGGGAGACAAACGCCTCATATTGCATATTCATTAAGGCAAACATACTAAATGGAAAATACGTGTTGTTTTGCTCATATGAAAGATGCAATCCTCACTGCACGCTGTTAGTAGATCAGTTAGCACATTTTTTGCTGGTGGTATCAAGTTTGCATACGTTTTAAGACACGCAAACCTTTAGTAAATCTGGCCCTTAGTAAGCAAAGGGATGAATAGCAAATTTAATTCATTATTTTGCTATAAATAGAATATTACAACATTTTGGCCACAAACCATATTTTCTTTTTCAGCGAGGATGTTAAGAAGACAGATACCACTTTGAAGTGTGGAGGTTAAGAATTAATCTGTAGCAGAAAGCTAGCTTATTTTAGAATTAAGGCTAAAAAAACATTTGGAAATGGTTAGCCTGGCTATGGCCAAAAGTATATTAAAAAAAAGTAAAGCGCACAAACATACTAGCATGTTAAGTACTGGATCCTGGTCAGAAATACAAATACAAAACTAAAACGGAGTCCGAACACCAGAGGCTGCTCCAAATCCCATTTAATTAATCATATGGCCAGCTTTGATGTTTCAGGCCGTATCCCATTATCAGGCATCATGTCCAATAAGGGCCAGAAACGTCACAGGTGGTGAAATACTCGCAGACTGTATAAAGTCTCGGCCCCTTAAGAAACCTGTGGGTGACGTTAATGTTTGTAATCTCATCCATAGCAGTCACCATATTGAAATGCTAACTTTTTCAAAATGTTGGTCACCCTAACGTGAGGTAATGAGCTGGAGCTGAGGCCGGCCTTAAGCCTCCTGACAAACTGCTACAACTCAGTTGCTTGCAGTCATATTAGTTACGCCCTTAAGTATGCATGAATCATTCTTTCTCCAAACGGGTGAGTAACAAAACATTTCATTCAACCCCTGGTGTCTTTTTTTTTTTTTTTCCCAATTTTGTGAATTATTTTTAAACACTAAATTGACTTCCCCCTTCTTAGACACAATATCGCATTCACACAACACCTCACCTCCTGTCCCATTGGTGGTAATGGAGGGGCTGCCAATGTTGTTTTTGTCCAGCTTTGAGCCTGTTGAATCTCCACCTTCCACGCGGTTATGAGGACTGGCTAGGTCCTGCATTTCCATAGACCTGCAGGGAGATGAGGAGGAGGGAGGAGGAGGATGGAAGGGGAAAGAAAATCAGAAGAATTCAGATTTTCAAATTCTGCTGAATAAATAGCAGATCAACAATAATATGTTCTCACAGCTGAGAATCTCCCACCTCTATATATTACACTGAGATCTGACATGTCCACACACACAAACAAACGCAGAGTCATAAACGTCATGCTTGTTCATACCAGTTAACCTAAACAAGCATGTGTTCAGAGGCGTTAGACATTGTCTGCGGGCCTGCTCGCTCTTTTATAGTGTGTGTGGCGTGTGTTGTGGGGGCACTTCAGGACTTCTATGCAAACCCACAGCCTGCCAGCATGATTTAGCTTTACAAGGTGTTCCACATATGTTGCTGTGTTGAAGAAGCAAACCAGGTGATAAATCTGTTTTCTCATGAACAGAGTGAAGATGCACATCAATATAAATTGTTGCCTGAGTATTTTGGTACCTATTTCCATTACCATAAGGAGGTTATAGAGTTATAGCACCTTCAACACTAATGCTATATAAGACGTGGATGTAGCCTCCTTGCTAAACCTTGGAGTTTAGCCAATGCCGAACTTCCTAAAACCTGGATTTTTTTGTACCAGCCAGCAGTAGGAGACTGCACTTTTGCAAAATACATCTGATTGTAAAAAACAAAAATAGAAAATGACCATCCTAATATCTCAGTTTACATTTCTCTTTTCAAGTTACCTTTAATACAGTATGATGGCAGTTTTGGGAAAAGAAGGTCCCATGGGCAGTAAAATAGATAATAAATCTTTAAGGTGAGGCCACCTGTGATTGACAAGGTGCTGCCAAAGTAATCTTTCACCAATGAGGGGAAATCATTGCCTTCACATCCCCTCAGCCAAATATGATCACATCGGCCTCAAATTCCAATCTCACCATGTTTTTTAACAAAGCATTTGACCATAATGACTTGGTGTCAAGGTCAGGCTGGAAGCTCAGATGCTGTTATAACGTCCTACTGCTGTGGCTCTGAATGTAAGGAAAAAGACAAAATGCTATTGTTCATCAGCAAATCAAAGACAAAGACAGAACAGATAGTTGAAGGGAGATTGAGTCATATAAGGTAACACCAAACATCCGATAACCATTTAGCTGCTGTAGGACAACAGGTAATGTTCGCATCCAACCACTTTTTAGCTAACTTCAATACTGCAGGAGTTCGAAATCACAAGATGGGCCAAACTCCTAGCTCATGCTAACATTAGCAAGGAAGTGTTGCGATGCTCACATTAGCAGTTTTCTGAAGCAAACAAATTGGTTATCAAATTTTTTTTTAATAAATATGGCCATGCTATCTTCTTTGTTTTCACTATTGTTGTTAAACAGACCTAGACAGAACTGGTGGCAACTTTTCTTCATTTAAAATGTTGTAAAACTTAGCAATTCTAGCTCCCTCGTCTGAGTGTGATGTCAGAGCACAATGGTCGTTATGCGAGTTTGGTAAATCAGTGACATCATTGTTGCTGCATCCACCGTCTATGCTTTTCAGAAATGCTTGCTGAGAAAAGCGTACTGTTGCCACTTAACCCATATTTAGCTGTGTTGTTTTGTGGATGACATATGAATCAGTGAGTACGAGCAGTTCCTTCTTCAAAGTGTGTATTTGTGTGTGTGTTTGTCCTGATTCATGCTGCCCGCAGGTTGGTCTCGCTTGTGCTTTTGTGTGAGACATCAAAGTGAGAAATGAGAGAGATGTAGGGATAGTAAAACAAACGCGGTCTACTGCTCTGAATGAACACGTGTGTGTGTGTGTGTGTATGTGCGTGATACATCTGTGTCAGGGCCTGGAAGCAGTCCATCTAAATGCTGTGGGCAGATAGCTTCACCACACATGACTGCAAACCACAGTCATGACTGACAGGTATAAAAATATAGCTTTCAGTAGACGGGACAGACACCACTTCAGGGTTGATAAAACGAGAGCATAGAAGAGATAAACATACTAAATGAACTCTCTCCTGATGCTTTCTTTTCTAATTACAGCTAAATGCTTCTCCTGCTCTGCTGAAGTGAAAACACAGAGCGCTGTTTAAACATCAACAACAAGTCATGCAGGGTGAGATATTGAGCCAAGCGTCGTTTTCAAAGCCGGGAATATATCGTGTTATTTTGCAAATAAAAGCTAAGTGTTTTTACAGATTATTTTCTTCTCCTTTTTTTTATTATAAACTTTTTTTCTCCATCGTGTGCTTCAACACTCTTGGTCCATCATTTTCTTTTGTCTCTACACAGAAGGAAATGATTCAGTCTTGCCTCTTTTTTTTTTTTTTTCTTTATCCCTCTCTGTTTCGCTCCTCTCAGGAGGCGATGGCAGGAGTTGGTGTTTCATAAACTCTTTTCTGGTTTTCCCATTATGTCTGCAAAATGCTGCATCTTACTACAATAAAGAGTGTGTGATGTGGTGTGTGAAGCACATTTAAATATAAGCAGCTGAAGGATTGTTCCTCTTGCATTATTTCTCTGCTTTTCCTTTTTCATCAATATAATTTATCTTTAAATTCATGAATCGTAAAAGAAGTTTTGAAGAAAGTACACCTCACTTTTCTCAAGCCAAAACTGAATGCTTTGAATATCTGGTTTGCTCCCAACAAAAGTCCCCAAACAAAATAACTCTAGACGAACTAATTTTACGAGCCAAGCAAATCATCTCATTAAAGTTGCTGAACCGATAAAATACTGTGGGTACTTTTTTGAAATCACAAATGTCTAAAATGATTCATTTGCTTAATGTGTGTGCTAAATGAAAGACAGAGAACAGCATGACTCCTTTGCTTGCCCTCCAACAGTATCAATATATATCTTATTATTGTTTTGTGTGCGGGTTTTGAGAAAGTGTTGATGACCTCCTCAAAACTTGCATCTGCAGTGAAACCTCACCTCTCTGCACCATGGCCATGATCAGGAAACAACACACACACACACACACACACACACACACACGCACACAACAACAACAACAACAACAACAAACTCTTCTGAGAATGTCGCTTGTCGTATTATACCAACAGACACGTGTGAAGCATACCTGGTGTCCGATGGGTCTGGAACATGAGATTCACTGTGTGATTTCTTTACCTTCAGAGAAACCAGAGCAGAGGAAAATGTAACTAAACATTACTACACACACATTAAATCACATGCACACACACATTTAATAAGAACCAGAGTTTTGTGGCATAAAGCAGCCTCATAAACCAGTGTTTATGAATGAGACAAATTCTATTAGCATCATGGATGTTGTGCATAACAACGAAATGAATTCCTGGTTTTTACAGTTTAAGGAAGAGGAAAGAGAAACATGCTGCCAGAATTTAAATCTGATTTGAAATAATCCCAAGGTAAACAGAAAATTGCTAAATGATATTTCTTATAAAGTTTTCATTTCCCTGAAGTTTTGCTTAACCTTGCAGATCAAAATAAAGAAATGTCTGTGCTTGTAGCCACCGCCGTGACAGAAGCGCTAACTGGCGTGTAAGTGACAGATATTAACTTTCTCTTGTTCACCCATGACCCTACTCCCTCCGCGGCTCCAGCGCCAACCCCTTCCTCAACCCCTTCAAGAGTTCAAAAGTCACAGCAGGGTCATGTTAGGTCACAGCGCTCCGTCTTCAACCTTTAAGCAGGTCACACTGTGCCACACTGTGGGCACACTAAATAGAGCCCTGATTCTTCGGACACATTGGGTTGTATCACTGCTTGCTTTAAGATTTTCTTCATCATTGCAAGAACAAAAGTTCCAGCAGTTCGGTCTCGGTCTGCTCACCGCACACACACACAGGCTGCTTTTTAATGCGTGTGTGAGGGTATGCGGAGCTGGACTACAGAGCAGCGGTTCCCTATTAAAATTCCTAGCTCTTATTTGGAACAGGAACTAATTAGAACAGTAAATGCAGGGCGGAGTGAGGGCCAATGTGTACCAGCTGCCCTGTAATCACTGTGTCAACACACTGTTGAGGTGCAGGGCACGCGCGAGGTGCCAAACACACACATAACCGCACGTACGGATGCAAACACACACACTCGAAATTCACGCAGGCAGCAAATATTCATGTCATTTACACATTATCGCAATCACAGGTAAGTGTATGGAGAAAGTTCTGGACCAGCTCAAGAAATCAGACGCTAAACTGCAGGTATGTGGAAACTGGAACGATTGTGTGCGTGTGTGTGTGTGTGTGTGTGTTATGGTTCTGATTAGAGGATCCTGCAGAGAGTGTATATGAAGCAGCACTTAGCCGTTTAAGACAGAGTTCAAAGGTTAGCCAGTGCCCTCCGTATGGATCACTTTACGCACACACACACTCACTTTAAGCACACACACACTCGCCCTCACACACACACTCACACACACACACACACACACAAGCCACTTTCATGTCACGTTTCATGCTTTGCTGAAATTTAACAAGGCTGTCAGTCACGACATCAGCAGCATGGCCGTGAGAAACGGCAATCCACATGTAACGCACACTCAGGCTGAAGTACAGACGCGAGGGCGTACACAGGACATGTGCACGTACACACACACACACACACACACACACACACACACACACACACACACACACACACACACACACACACACACACACACAGTGACACACATACGCTATCCTGTCCCTGTTTCTGTCTCAACATGATCTGTGAAAACACAAGCACACACAGGCTTTGATCCTGAAAAGCTTTTATCAGCAGACTTTAATCCGTTGCACACTTTCGCTCTGTTGTCGACCTGTTGGAGTCTCTCACGTCTCAGAATGTCTTTACGTTTATGATTTTGTTCCATTTTCAACTCCATACATTTTGCTTGAAAATCTTGTTTCACTTTGTTTTAAAAGACACTTATGTTGTACTAAACCCACCCGACTTAAAATTTATGAATATGAATAAAGCTTTAAAAATTCAATGCTATTTTTCTCTCTCCATCGCAATGTAATTCATTCTAGTGATGAAAGTAAGAGCCTCTCCTTGTACTCTTAGGTGGCCAGAACGCCTGAAGGACCCATTTGTGTCACCTGAGCCTCTTAAATAGGTGACCTCTGACCTGGTTGGCTGGGTGACCGGTCTGAAACACAACCTGTCGGGCCGAGGACTCCCTAAGGGATAAATGCACAGGTACCTAAAGCGATAAGCAATAATAACAATTATTTATTTAAGGGACTTGCACAATGCTGCATTTGTATGGTAACTTATTGATGTTAGTTATCATCGAATGGGTGTATTAACATGCAGTTTATTTGATACTAAAGCGTTGCAGATTTAAATAGTTGGTGATGCTGTTTTAAATCCTGGTATGCTTTCTTTTGTTTCTCAATCAAAATATTGTGCTTTTAATGACGTTAATATAATATCTCAAATTTGATGTAAAAGGTGTGCCAACTAGGTTTGTGTTTTTTTTTCCACCTGGCTAAACTGTGTCACCCTCACGCAGGAAGTGAAAAGGGGGCTGATGACAGAGAAAGAAGAATAGTTGTGTCTTTCTGGTTATAACCCAACCCATCTGCACTGGGACATCTGATACCATGGATTTGTTCATCCGCACACAGACACCCTCAAGTCTATTTGTAGAAATTCTGTTTAACATACTAATGAAATGAAATTCTGATACATAACCACAGACCTAAACGTTTCTTCAAATATTTAATTTTTTGAAAAAAAAATAAAAAAAAAATACGAATAGCTAAATCTGGTGTAAAAGCATCTCTTCTTAGACTTTATTTTTTTGGTACACTGTCCCCCAAATAAACTTATAAACTAAAAATAAACTAATTAATGAAAGAAAATGAATAGTCCAACTACAAGGGACATTTTTTTTACATACATAATGTCAACAAACCTGTAGTAAAAAATAATTAAAAAATCTTTTTAAAAGTGGCAGAATATCTAAGAATCCTTAACAATCACAATTCATTATAGTATGGATAACAAAAACCCTTCAATTTACACAACATAAAAACATCCTTTCAGATTCTATGGAGTGTTCTGAAAAATATTCAACACAAACTAACAGAACTTATTCTGAATGGACCGCAGTGCTGTCAACATACTGTAACCTACTAACCCTGTTTTATTTTGAAAAGCTAATTGCACCTATTCAGCCAGAGTCAAGCAGAATAACATCTTGAACAACACTTTTCACTTGTCCTTTACAAACATCATTACTACAAGCATTTTCAGAAGTGCGGCTAGCAAATAAGACGAATACATTCGCTACAAAGACGTAAAAAGAAACAATGAATTAAGCTGTGAGAACATATTATGGATTAGCATGATAAATAGTGCTAAAACTGTTTTATTTAATAGTAAAAATAAACATTTAAAAATATTAAAAATATATAAAATGTGGTATTTTCTCTATGACAATTTAAGACACACTCTCTCACACTGTGAGTTCGAGATGCCGTCTTACCTCAGGCTGTAATTTGTTCAGTCAGTTCATCTGCAGCTTCAGAAAGCCAAACAGAGATGTACGATCCACTTTTGTCCCTCAGATAAAAGCCGTACTGGTCTCACGTATACAAACACACACTCCTCCAACACGGACACTTTGCCTTTATCTGCCTCTCTTTCACTTTGTACTCCAGGTGTCAAGTTTTTCTTCTTTTTTTGCTCTACCGTCAAAAATGCCCGTCTTTTCCCCTCTCTCTCTTTTCCCTTTTCTTTGCCTCTGTCTCTAACTCTGATAAAACATGAAGCAGCAGATAGACGACTCAAGCTTCACACACACTACCCTTTTCTCTCTCTCTCCCTGTCTTTCTTGCTGTCTTTCTTGAAGTCAATCCATGCACAGCTCCCGTCTTCTTCCACTCTAGTAATGAGGAACATTTCAGTCGTCCCATCTCCCACCTCCTCTGCCTCCTCCTCCCCCCCTCGCTCTCTTCTCCTCCTCCACCCCCTCCTCCCCTCTCTCTTTCCCCTCTTGCGTTCTCTCAGCTGTCAGATGCTACAGACTCAGTCAAGCTTACATCTAAAAAAAAAATAAAAATCTAGATAGTTTTTCTTTCTGTGAAGGTCGAGACAAAGCTCTGTGCTGTTTCAAGAAAAATGAAATGAGAAACTTCAAATCATACCAGTGAGCCCCTAAAACTAAAAACAGCCGTATTTAAGAACTCTGGCTTGATTATTGCCTCGTAGCTAAAGCGCAGACATGGAGTGGTTTTAATCTCAACTTCTGGCTGTGCAGAAGAAAGTAAAGGCAGGACCATAAACTTCACACCGTGAAATTGACCTTCCTCCTCACATACACCCTCCCCCATCTCACCACCAACCACACAGAAACTTCCATCTACACCTGAGCACACACACACACACACACACACACACACACACACACACACACTCAGTCTGCGTTAATTGGAACCACACTGGCTGTATGTGTGTCATTTGGGGAGTTCAGTGGAGGAGAAGCAGCAGTAGCTGCTAACCGGGCTGCCTCAGTCTGAAGATGGCACTTTTTCAATATGGATATTTTTTGCAGGGCAGCCACAAACACACAAGGGCTTAAGTGACCGCCGTAAGCCATCACCAGCTTCTGACCCTGCTCGTGAGAAAAAGAACACAAAAAGGGGGAAATGTAATGTAAAGGGGTCATATTCTCTCAGCTTGAACCAGTCTGGCTAGATTTAGCATTTTCACCCAGAGAAAATCTTTGTCTTTTTCAGATCACTCTGTAATAACTTGAGACGGCTGTGCTTAAAGATCCCAGTAAATTGGCAGTTGTTGAAATACTCAGACTAGCCCGTCGGGCAGCCACATTCAAAGTCTATTCGATCGGTTTAAACTTCAGCAGATCGTCTTGACCATGTCTACATGCCTAAATGCTTTGAGGTGCTCCCATATGATTGGCCAATTAGATATTTGGGTTAATGAGGAGTTGATTTACTTGATAAAGAGGCCAGTGACGGTATATCAGGATACTGGGCAAACATTTTTAATGTTCCAAATATTTATTTTTTTGAAGTAATGAATGCCTCTGCCCAAGCACGATTGCTCCCCTCTCCCCCGCAGGTCTGCGTTCAAATTAATAACATCGTTCTGTACTCCAGTATACTGAACGTGTACACAGTTTGATACAGCAGGTGGCAGTATGAACATCGTGGGTTTGGAAATCCACCAAAAATCAGAAAACCACTCATGGAGTCCTTTTCTGCTAACTGTTGATGCTTTTGTTATTTCAGAGATGCCAACAAAGTCCCTTTTGCTACGTGCACATCACTCGTTCAGCCTGGAGGATGAAATGTGCTCGTGCTGTGAGGATACAAAGGTGAGCCATTTCTAGTTACGCCATGTAGCGGACCATTTATTTGAGCACGGTTTCATTCACATCTCTCATGGGACATATTCGAGTACACATGAATCGTGCTGCGGAGACCACGTCTTCAAGCGGACTCAGCATGGTTCAAGCACAGATGAGTACGGTATGTTTGCGTTTACACTGATTAAATGAACCAGACTTTGAGTGAAACCACACTAAATGGCTGTGAAGCAAATATTTAAAGTAAGTTTGCAGACAACGTTTAATTGCCCCACTTATTAAAAAAAAAAAAAAAAAAGAGTGGAAAGCTCTTTTTACAATCAGTGTTGGGTTTGTCCAGCCTGGTGTTACTATAGAACATGGTGCTGAAATGCGGTGAACTTAATTGACAAATACCCGCTGGCTTTGATATTAAAAAAAAGCCTTGTTCTCTGATAAAGAAAGAAAACATAGTTTACATATCAACTCATACTCACAATGCTATGTTAAACTTTGTTGATTAACAAAATGTCCCAGATTTTAATGGAAGTCTCGCAGCCAAGATCTTGAAACTCCAACATGGACCAAAGAGATTTCCTAACCAGGGTGGAGCTAGCGACACACACACACACACACTTGTTTAAATGTTACTGTACAGAAACAGCTGAGATGGAGCTTAATGTATACAGGCCGAGAGACTCATTTGGATCAGGGCAACCGTTTCCAGCTGTACACAAGCCACCTTTAGCTCACTCGCCATGGTGACAGCTTGCTGACCCGTCCCACAGCATTACCCCCCACCCCCCCCACCCTAATAAACACCTTGATTGATAGACTGTCTGTAGACCTGTGTGTGCATACATGGGGGGGGCAAACCTCTGTTTAAAGTGTGTGATACCTGCATACCAACATGGCATTGTGTGTGTGTGTGTGTGTGTGTGTGTGTGTGTGTGTGTGTGTGTGTGTGTGTGCGTGTGCAGAACAAGTTGTCAGAACAGATTAGGGTGTTGCCGAAGCGCTTGACAACTCAAGCATTTTATTATTAGCCAGGCAGGACCCCCATGAGGAGGGGGTCGTCCAAAAACATCCCCGATGAAATATTTTCACAGCAAGCGGAGAAGGGAGCCAGGGAGGTGTCCTAAAAGACGCCTGGTGAAATACAAATCAAAAGAAAAAAGAAAAAAAAAAGACAGGAAAAGTCAAGAGCGGTGTTGCACAGGCACTCCAGGGCAGTGAACTGAGGAGAGGAAGCTGGTAGTGTATTAAAGAGTTTCTGTTGACTTTAGGAGGGTTTTAAATGTGTGACGGAGGAGCCTCGCTCCCTTTCAAGAGGCCCTCGAGAAAGAACTTTGTTCTTCAAGTGGAACAACAGTAGTTCATCTTCCCTTCAGGAGCCAGTGAGACAGACGGAGACAGACTCTGCTGCTCTTTGTCTCTAAGGCAGTAGCTCAGTCTGTAGGGACTTGGGTTGGGAACCGGAGGGTCGCCGGTTCAAGTCCCGGCACGGACCAAGTCCGGAAACTGGTCTGGTAGCTGGAGAGGTGCCAGTCCATTTCCTGAGCACTGCCGAGGTGCCCCTGAGCAAGGCACCGAACCCCAAAAAACTGCTCTGGAGCGCTCGCTGTGGGCAGCCCCCTCACTCTGAGATCTTTCCATTAATGCATGTCACTAGAACCCTGTTTGTGCATGAGTGTGTATCTCGGCCTATGTGTGTGTTAGACAGAGTGTAAACCGAATTTCCCCTCGTGGGATTAATAAAGTGTAAATTATAACGTTGTTTTGCTTTATTTTCATGCAGAACTATTAAAAAGCTTCTTGATTGCATATCTCAAAGCCTGCAATTATATCTATTGTCTTGGTTAAATTACTATGAAGTGTTTTATGCTTTCTTAATTAATCAATGTAATAAATGTTTTGAGTCTGGGGTGAAAGAGCAATTCGCAACTTGGGGGGAATGCGTTCACTTGTTGTCTGACTGAGACTTAAATTGAACAATTACAACAGGAAACTTGAGGTTAGCTTAACAAGGTTAGCTTAACAAAGTTAGCGTAGCTGATGAAAACTGGAAAACAAGGGGAGACAGTGCCATATGTGTTTCTTTAAACCTCAATAACTGCTGGTGTTTTCCCTCTGCCGTGCTGAGTTAAACTAAGTGAGTGTCGCATTATTTAACGGACATAGAAGTGGTCTCAGTCTTCTCATTTTAGAAAAAAAAAAGAAGAAAAAAAATATGTTCACAGAAATATGTAAAAATGTGAAGGTCTTTAAAGAATTTCCCTTTCATAACCACTGCTGCCGGATTTATTGAGTGATTGAATATAAAAAAAAGACTTTCAAACACACACAAGTACACACACATCTTTCTCTCTCTCTCTCTCTCTCACACACACACACACACACACACACACACACCTGTGCAACATGATCATTCAGCTATCCCTGTCTGTGACTTCGTGTCGACCACAAAGCTCATGAAGGATGTTACTCACCACACAAACACAGCCTCCATCTCTATAGCTTGACATCTCTCTCTCTCTCTCTCTCTCTCCAACACACACACACACACACACACACACACACACACACACACAGACACACACACACACACACACACACACACACAGAGTCTCACACATTTACCTGTCCCCTGCCCATAGCTCCCTGCTCTCCCCATTTGTATGAGTGGCTATCAGCGTGGTAACTCTACTCCCTTCCTTTCATGTAAAATACATTGTGTTGAGCACCCCCCCCCCCCCCCTCCTCCCACCCCTCCTCTACAACCCCCCCAGCCTGGGGAGATGTAAAACTATCCCTCTCTTTATACCTCCAAAAATGCCCCTTTTTCAGGTGTAGTAGGAAGCTATAAAAGAAAAAAAAAAGGGTGAGGGAGTGAAAGAGAAGAATAGGGCGAGTTTGTGGAGCAGAGAGGAGGAGGAGGAGGAGGAGGTGTTTCGTGAAAAAGGTACACTCCAAAAACATCTTTCTCTCTGGTCAGGTGTAACTCTTTTACCTGCTCACATTTTCCAAGAGCTGCTAGTGTTGCTAGCAATATAAAGTTTCAATATACAGTTTGTGTACACAGTGGCCCAGACAGAGAGAGAAATATCAAAATAAAGTCAACACTTGAGCCTGTCGTCTCCTCTGAACATACCTACCTACCAACCTATATTTAGATTCAAGCATTGAGGCTACTAGCTTTATAGCACAAGGTTGTGGCATCAATAGAGATAGTGAAATTGAAATTGCCTTATTTGCCTGAGTTCATCCCTTAAAGGATAAATACATAGCTGCTCACTAAATGTTCATACATTATGACAGCAATCCAATATATCTTTAGTATAACACTCAACTTGTCAATTAACCCATTGTAGCTCAGAGTGTGACCTCTCCTGTGGCCCTGCACGAACTAACACAGAGCACTTTTCAAATTGAATATACTGATGCGGCCTCACCGTTTTTTCTAATTAATTTCCTCGAAGTTAATCACATGCTTGATGGATTGCAAACCAAGGATGACCTTTGCCAGCTTGTGACCACAGGGCTCATGCCTGGGATGATATGTGGAGCCATATTTCTTTTGACAGCACAATTAAGACAATTAAGTAACACATTTCTCCATATTCGAAGATAAGAAATACCAGAAAATAATTTCTGCCCGGCATGATTTCAAAAATGAATGCATTCATGCAGTGTATATTGTTATCTTTTTTTCTTCTCTGCTTAAATTTGGTCAAATAAAGCTGCAAGATTGGTCAATGTCCACAACAAAGTTGAGAATCCCCAATATGATTTAATGTAATGTAATCAACTCGTCTTGGAAACGTGGCTTTTCTCCTCCTCCTCCTCCTCCTTCTACTCCTTCTCCTCTCCTCCTCCTCCTCCTCCTCCTTCTCCTCCTCGCCCTCCTCCTCCTCCTCCTCCTCACCCTCCTCCTCCTTCTCCTCCTCGCCCTCCTTCTCCTTCTCCTCCTCCTCGCCCTGGTGGTCTTCATTTCTGCAGTTCAAATCGGCTCCTCATTGTCTCAGAGAGTGAGGGGATCACAGACGTGATTTAATGCAGCTTTACTCAATGGACACAAATGAAAAGTCACTGATGGATATGTGCGCGCGTGTGTGTGTGTGTTTGTGTGTGGGCTGGTTCTGCGCTGTTAATTGTAAAGCGTTTGGCCTTGACTGCCCCTGCTCAGCTAATCTGATGAGAGTGATTAAAAAAACAACTGGGAGAAACCTAAACCAGTCCACGGCTGACCAAACACACACACGCACACACACACACACACACACACACATGTATACACATGCTATAGCCACCCTATCCAAGAAGCACACAAAGAACACACATAGAGTACGGAATGCCCAAATATCACTGAACGGAGACATTCATGTGTTCAAAATAACTGATTAATCTACACTTTGTTTACAACATTTATTTTTCTAGAAAAAAACGATTAATCAACGAATTGAAGATCAGTATGCAAAAATAATTGATCACAATGATTCAATGCATGAGTCAGTGACTCCCAGAAACGTCCTGTAGGTGAGTCACAGCAGGAGCTCAGTCACAGATTAGTCATAAAGGAGGACGCAGTGAAATAAAGACAGTTTTATACCACAGACATGTCCTCACACTAATAGGTATAACTGTATATTTGCATTCAATATTCAATAGGTACATGAACCAATCAATCAATCTTTCTTTGAAGAGCTCCAATTCATAGCAAATGTTACCCCAAGATACTTCACCAAAAAGTGCAGGTCTGGACTGAGTATTCTCTTTGTCATAGTATTTACAAAGAGCCAAAAATTGTGTTTATAGCTTATATTTAATATGATAATGACAAAAGCAATACGCTTAAATATAAATACAGCATACATGTATGCATGTGTGTATAGAGAGAGAGAGAGAGAGAGAGAGAGAGAGATGGATGTCCATGTACTGTATATAGTCCCCGTGCAGAAGACTGGATAGTGTCCTTTAATAGTTGGGGGAAGACATGGAATGTGTTGTTGGTAGAAATGATCTGTTGGATCGACTGTATGAAAGTAAAAAGTATCATTTGGATGTAAAGAGTTTACTGATACTTAAGACAGGTTGTCCAAACACAGTTGTGTTGAGTTCATGTTGTGCAGCAGAATTTATCTGGATTAAATAAAGATCCAAGTGGCTGAACAGCGAGAGTAAAAAAGCTTCTCTCTGCTGCTTTGTGAGCTCTGAAGAAACACAACACCATCCTTCTATAACCCCCCCCCAACCTGACCACAGCTACTGCACCCCTGCTCTGCCCCCATACCACATCTTTTCCCCACAAACCCGCTCCACATCCCACCGCGGAGCTGAATCAATGAGATGTGTGTGTTTGTGTGAGTCATACAAAAAGTTAATTCAAGTTAGCAACGACTTTAAAAGCATAAAAGCACATGAAATTGTCTTTGTGTTGCTACAGAGAGTCTAAGGAGAGTCTGAGTGGTGGTCATACCTAGAGTGAGTGAGTGTGTGTGTAAGTGTGTGTAAGTGCGTGTGTGTGGCTGCAGCAGCAGCATGAATAATTAAAGCTAATCTCATTAGGCCTCAGATCCCTTTCAGACGCTTTTAATTAAATGATGAATGGCCTCCCAGCTGCCTGTTAAATAATGCTGCTCATGACATCACAGCGTGTGTGCGTGCGAGAGGTACGACATAAGGTAGATATCCTTCAAAAAGAGACACATGCAGACACAGACAGGTATGCTCTATCACACACACACACACACACGCGCACACACACACACACACACACACACACACACACACACACACACACACATGCCATCTGCTGTCAGACTGTGCAGATGATTATTAGAGAAGTCACTGCTGAACAGGAGTTGAATGTCTCAAGCTGTTCCATCAAACCGGACCGTGAAACACTTCATATCATCTTTCTAATAAAATCACCTACAAAACCATATGTCTGCAAAGAAAGCAGGCAGGGTGAGGGAGAGGGAGAGAAGGACGTACGTAAGTGTGAAATAGAAAAGGGCGGAGGGGAGGGAGGCTAAAAAAAGGGACAGTAGGAAGCTCGGGGGTGTGAGGAAGATGAAAATGAAGGAAGACAAAAAGAGAATGAGAGCAACAGGTAAAGCTGAGGACAGGTTAGAGTGCCAAAAACAGCCCCGGGGGCTGCAGACAGGATGGACCTGGCTATGAGAACACCCATAGTCCCTTTCTGTTTTTTCGCTATCCCTCTTTCTCTTTCTTTCTCACTCCCTCTATACCTCCCTTCCTTGCTCTCTGGCTGCCTCTGTATCGGATTGCTGACTTCACAATAGGCCCTGAATCATCACTATATAGCCAGAGAGACACAGCCAGAGACAGAGAGGCGGGCAGGCCTGAGGAGAAAGAGAGGGTGGGACAGACAGACAGACAGACAGACAGACAGACAGACAGACAGACAGACAGACAGACAGACAGACAGACAGACAGACAGACAGACAGACAGACAGACAGACAGACAGACAGAATCAAATGTCTTTGCGTTTCAATGCTGACAAGAGTTAGAAATCATCCAAATATAAAAATGTACAAGAAACACATTAAAAGCTACTTATATAATGTCTGCAGCATGCCTTCTTCAGTCAGATTACAAATAAACGTGGTGTAATGTAGCTTCAAAACGTTCACTGTTCCACCTCCAAAGATGCTATACTGTGTACAACTGACATGCTGCCGACACAATAAAAAAAAAGAAGCCAGCATTAACAAGTAAATCACAATTAATTACAGTCTGAAATTAACGTATTTCTTTTTTTAGATCACGATTCAATAGTATAATATTTTGTCTATTTCTATATGCACCTAATGGATAAGCCTCCACAGTGTCTCCCTCCTGTAGTCACAACGATGGCAAGAAAAACACTGCTGTATCTTTGAATGTCTCATTTCACCTAAAAAAAACCCAACAACAACCAGACAGCTCAATTAAAGAAACAAGAATTTATATTTTCCTCATGACATAAAACATTTCCAGTGTTCATCATTCCGTTTCGCCGTTTTTATTTAGTTTTGATACGTATTGAGTTCCTTTTTCTGCAGTTAAGTTAATGCTGTAACCTTCGATCCTTACTTTCAAAATAAAAGCAGGGTTGAATTCAAACAAAAAGTACTTTTCATCTTAAGCTGGTACAGAAATGCAAGATAAAAGCCTAAGTTAGTGTTTTGAATGAGAAATAATGGAAATTTGATGAATAGCGATAAAAAATGTAATCACTTGACATCCCTAAAATAAATATTTATTTTCATTTAGAACACATGATTGAGAACTTTGTTTTGGTAACTTCAATGCAACCAGTGTTTAGGGTTCAACAACTTCCAGCAAAGACTTCCTTTTCCATTAACTGAACTGTTTCGGGGCCAACTTGCATCTTGAGAAGCAACAAATGGGTTTGGATCAAAAGTGAAGCGAAATTCACCTCCAGATGTATCTGCAACGTTCAACGACATCATTCCTTAGTTCATTACTTCCCCTCCCATTCATCATGTGGTGAGTCTCAGTTGAACTGTAATTAGCGAGTTACACAAAGGGTTTATTTTCAGCTTACTGGAGATGTATGAGCATGAGGAAAAACTAAACAAATTTCTTGAGATCTACTTTCAATTAGCAGGTGTTACATTTTGCATCATAATACAGATTGGCAAAAATAAATTGATTTCTGAATGACAGGTCACAATTTTGAATATTGTTTATTTTTTTCTCCTCTTGAACAGATAGGTTGTGATGTGTTTGTTGAATGGAGGTCACACGGTCTTTGGTGCATCATAGAAAGTCAGGATATCTAGACGCCGTTTGACTTTCACGACACATCAGAATAGCTACGCGAGTTAAATTGTTTGATTTTCAACAGTTTGGTAGCTTCATTCTCTTTACAAACTGTATTTCCTTCATGCGCCAAAGCCCGCTTAAACATGATTGGTCAGTTCCGCCATTAGTTCTCGTCAAAGACAGAAAAACAAAGGCAACAAGTTGTGGAAGAATAAAACTCATCCAGAGATTCAATCATAATGAAATAATCATTAGTTTCAGATCTGGAGCCCCAGGTCACAGCCTCCCTGCCCCCTGTGCTACCTCTTTGATTTCTCAGTGCACAGACAGAAACACAATCTCCCCCCGCAGCAGCAGCAGAGGAAGTTCTCACTGCGGGCAGGTTCCTCTGAAACCAAAGCACAACTGTTGCAATTTCATTTCCTTCCCAGCAAAACTAGGAAATATGCTCCTTTTTTTGTAACCAATGGCAGATGAGTGTTTAGCCAGGAGATCAGGCTGAACAGACGGTGGGCTATGCAATCAGGAGGACTCTATTTTAAAAGAAATAAAGATATGGTGCTACTTTATCAAGTCTTACGTTAGTTAAATGATCAAACATCTGGCTATGACACGATTTTACTTCTTGAATAATCAATAAAGAGAGGAATCTTGGCCTGATACATTAAACAAGCATGGTCACAATATGAGACACTCTCCACTCAAATGACCTCAGCCGTCCCACACCGCAGAGAGAATATGTGTATAACAGAGAAAAGACACACCTACACACACACACACACAATTACATGTACTTTCACACGGACACACATCAGACACACAAGCACACACATCATGTGGTTTCCTGTCTGGTGCGTTCTTGTAGAAAGCCCACGCTGGTCGCTCTGGGTTTCTAGATTGATTCTCCAGTCTGTTTGGGGGGTTTGACTCGGTCAGACTGTGATTGGCTCACAGGCTGTCTGTGACCTGCTCACCTCACACCTAGCTCGCTTTCTTTGGTCAGCCAGCCTCTCTGTCAACTCTCTTGTAAATACATTATTAGTTATCTGAACCAAAGCAAGATCTGAATCAGCTTGGGTAAAGACAGATGTTCGAGCTTTGGCAAATATCTTAAAGAGAACTAAAATGAAGGGGCTGTAGAGGTTGTTTTGAAATCATTCACATGAATAAAAGGATCCTTTATCCAAAATAGTTTCCCCAGCTCTAAAACTCAGATTTAACATCAAGATTTCTCATAGTTCAGTGTGTGGGAAATCCTGCTTCTTCATTGTCTTGTTGAATGTAGGTGTCAGCCTTAAGTCTGTAAAAACAAAATTAGCATAGCTTAGCGTGAAGACTTAAAGCAGTTTGTTCTTTCGGTCAAAACTAACTCAAATCTCTTGTCAGTCTAAAACTAAAATCGCCATCATGAGTGACCTCACCAGACTGAGTAATGTAGTGTATAGTAAGAAACAAACGTGTGCTTAGAAAAGCTGTTTTCCTTTTCTTTTGATTAGTCACAGGTTGTTTTTTTTATTACCTGAGATCCAAATTGCAACATTTATCATGACACAAATTTCAGTGGTTGGAAAATATCCGAAACCTGGATCAGGATTTTTTAAATACATTCATTGGTGGAGGGTCCTGAGGCTATCCCTCTTGAAAACCTGTTCAATACAGTACACAGATACTTTTTAGTCAGATGCTATTAACAACACTGGAATTGTCATTGGCATAAAAAACGTTGAACTTTCCCTGAGTGCATGAGAGGACAGAAAAAAGTCAGAGTAAAAACACCGTTTTTTTCGTGGTAAAAAACCCCCAAAACTACTTCCTATCTCAGTGCTTTCAATCACAAATGAAGGTTTTTATTTGATGTTTCTTCCCTCTATAGAGCTCATAGGGAGGTACATGTAAGTCAGTCTCAACACTCAGCTGTCATCCAAACATAAATCTTACAAGAATCACTGTACACCCCACTGAAACTCAAGTGCATCTTGGTGCCACAAACCAGGATGCCAGCCTAGTAGAGGGATGCCAGGAAGGGTAGCTATTACACTCTACACTCCAATGATTCGTCCACTGGCGTTGTCGTCGGGCAGATTTCAAAATGACCGTCTAAGACGACGATGCAATCTTGGCAATCAGGGCTGGGCCACGCTCGCATTTAGCTACTGCTGCTGCATGTAAGTTTGTGTGGATGTGTCTGTATGGGGTTGTAGGGGTGAAAGAGGGGTGCAACCTGACCCCCTTTCCTCCTCTAAGTTGGTCTCTCACTCAAACACATACACACAGACTGGGACAGCTGCCATACTCTGGGCCTCTCCCAGCGCACCAGAGGAAAAGGCTATGGCTAAAAGAACCTTTTTTCTCTTCTTTTTTCCTCCTCCTTCATGTCACTTTTTTCTTCTGGTGGTCTTACGTTTAAATCCTGCAAGGCTCCCCGGGGTCAACAAACACCATTGCTCCCCCTCCACCTCCTCCACTGCCAGCAGACTGGAGACTCCAATCAGAACTCTAGGCTCTCTGTGTGTGAGTTTGTGTGTCTTTAGGATTTTAGCATTATTTTGACCAAATAGCTTCTTAATGCTTCAGCAAACTAGAGTTTAATTAAATGAAGAATAAAATAGTTGGTCAAAATAGAATCATCATTGTCTGTAAATCCTCATCCCTCTAAAACCAGGAACAAAAAAACACTTAGCACCTTCTCTCTCAAGCTAAACAAGTATGTGAGAACAGGTGGAGCGACACACTTAAACAAGCTAAAAGTAGCATTAAGGGCTAACACTGCTGGCCCTGCTGCCTTGGGCTACTTCCAGCGCTCCCAGAGGATCCCAGACGGCAGGCAGGCCCTCGGCAGGCAGGCGGCCAGAGAGGACGCCTGACCATAACCCAGATGACGCGCGATGGATGTGGTGGGAAAAGTGTGAGGTGGGGGTAAGAAGTTAAGGGTCAGGTGGGGTGGGGGTGGGGGCTTTAAAGGGTAGAGGGGAGGGGCAGGGTATCAGGTATCAAATCCCCGAAACTTTATGTGTGAGGTCTTTGCTGTTTTGTTCGCAAACCGAGACACGCCTATTTCAATTAAACTAGAAGAAAGAATTAGCCACTTTCAGGTCAAAGGAAGACGGAGCAACATCAGCCGTTTAAATTTAAGATTATATTAACATATTGGAAACTTACTTTTTATTCAACTATTGAGCATCAAATTGAAATCAAACATTTTAAGCTTACACTCTTTAGTGTTGACTTGTGATCAAACAAAAAGACAATGTCAGCAATTGTCATACATTTTGAATGACTGCATTTCAAATACAATTTAACGCAGAATTTTCTAAAGTGATTTATTTCATCCTGTTGATCTTGCGACCGTTTCAGGTTTAGTTTATCATTAATTGTACTTTAACAAACACGTCTCATATCATATTTGAAGTGGAACAAAAGTCAAGGTGAGGAAGGGTCAACTTGGATATTTCGGAGGAGCGTGTTTTTTCACAATTTATTTTTTCAAAATGACAAGAATGAAATATCAATAAATCACACTATTAATGAACTAGAAAAATCAAAGTTAATTGCAGACGTGGTGGCTGTTTCTGCTTGGACAACATTACATTTTTGTCATTATGATTTCTTCCAAACCAAATATTAATCTAAACTACACTTTGTCCTCTTAACTGTTACCAATGACAGCTGACACACATCATGGTTTAATACCAACTCAAGCTACAACCTCCAACTTGAAAAGCTGCAACAACAACAACAACACTCAAAACAAGAAGTGTTTCACTGACACACTATTTTAAATCCCCATTTTCCATCTCCCAAAATATCTAACATTAAAGCAGAAAGGTCAACATGTCATGTGATGTTGCTCTATGAGCCTTTTAGCTCTGTAAGATTACAATCTGTGACCCTGCTCTGAGGTCTCATCTCCAACCTGAACAATTAATCAATGCCTCTGAGCCGCAGCTCATATTCACATTATAAATGATATCAGCTCCTATTTAAAGCAGGTGAAGTAATTGTGGGATGTGGACATCAATATTTGATATTTTGATGGCAGAAAGAGAAGATGGATGCGCCCCTCTTTTCTTCTTCCTTCCTTTCATTTTTTCTTTCTTTCTTTCTTTCTCGCTCCCTCCCTCTCTCTGGTTGTGTTGCGTTCATGTTTTGTACAGTATGTATGAGTGACAGAGCTCCGCTGGGGCCGGAGTGTAATTCAAACCCTAGGCGAGTCTGACAGAGCAACACAAAAAGTGGGGGGAAAAACAACATAGTTCATGCGCTCTGTCCCACTTTGCGCTATTATTACAGAGCAGGCTGGCAGGTCAGAGGGAGAGTGAGGCAGAGAGGAGGGAGCCTGATGGAGAAGGAGGAGGAGGAGGAGATGAAATTACACCTGTTCTGGTGGCTGACTAACAACTTTGAAATGCGAGTGGACCTCGCTCTCCGCCAAAATCATTTTCCCAACAATACTGCCTGATCTTTAAACAAGCAGGAGCGGGACGCTGCGCTGATGTGACGCAAAATCGCCATGCTGTGCTGAGACACTAACTAACCCTGAGGCGCAGTGTGTGTGTGTGTGTGTGTGTGTGTGTGTGTGTGTGTGTGTGTGTGTGTGTGTGTGTGTGTGTGTGTGTGAGAGTGTGTGAGTGATATGTGTGGGTGCGTAAGTGCAGGTTCTGAAGTCCGTCATTTTAAATTCTTTCTCTCTTTGCCTTCGCTTGTGCTATATTCCTGAATTTAGTTTTTGACTCGTTACATTTTATCGATGGTTCAGCTCAAATTAATCAAAAATAGCTTTATGCCAAAGTTTAAAGAAAGAGGACATTTATTTGGAGAGAATAGAGAGCCGCAAAAAAAAAGAAGTGCTTCTGCCGTTAAAATACTTCAATAAGACAAAATGAATGACACAAATCAAAGCTATCTGCAACACAAATGAAGCACGACATAGAGTTGCACAGTATGTGCTAGAACATGCAGGATGATGGGAGTGCAAAAAGCCAACTGCATGAAAACATAAGGTTTAATCAATCAACAATTTATTTAATAATTAGCAGTTATTCAATCAAATAGCGCTCGGTGATTAAAACATTTGAAATCCTCCTGTCCATCTGTGTGTTTCTATTTGAGATGCATAGTATGAAAGGGTGTTATAAGGATAAATGGTGATGAATACACTCAGCCGCATTCACAGATAATGTTGCATGAAAACACAAGAGTTCCTATTGAAGTCCTCGTTCAGCATTGTTTCTCATGAAGCCTCATTCA
Organism: Symphodus melops; assembly: GCF_947650265.1. Lineage (NCBI taxonomy): Eukaryota > Metazoa > Chordata > Actinopteri > Labriformes > Labridae > Symphodus > Symphodus melops. The sequence continues at coordinate 12,076,708 of NC_136691.1, forward strand.
CTCTGACTGCTGCCATCTGGTTACTGTACACTCACTGAACCACATCTGCTGTGTGTTAACCTACACTCACATATACACATCTCTCTCATATGCACCCATTCCTCTGACTTGTGTGGCCTATACAAGGTATACTCTCACACACACACACACACACACACACACACACACACAATTGAATGCTTACAGTAGCATTTAACTCACCATCTGTTCGCTGAGGTCCTGTGAGGCCTCCATGGTGGTTTGGTTTGTCCTCCGACACACACTTTAGGGACAAAAAGAGAAAAATAAAATGTGGGTCATTAAAAAAAAACGTTTACTGCTCACTAAAGGTCTATGAAAGGCAATCATCTCAGGGATGTTGCTTGAAAGCCTCTATTGTGGTTTGAATCATGATGTACTTTTCTTTTCTTTTTTTTTTTCTTTTTTTTTTTACATCTGCGTTTGTCTGTCCAGCCTCCTGTCAGTGTGTTTATGTGTGAGCAACAGGAGACCGAATCAGGGAAGCAGGAGCGCTAACTTCGCCATATCATCTTCAGCCGAGGGTGAAGCTGAGAGATAATTGCAGAAGTAAATATCAACAATGAAAAAGGAGAAGCGTAAATGATCCGGCTGCTTGGCTGGCTCTGCACCACAGACACAGAGGCTGGTGAGCTCACCAAGACAGAGAGTGACCCTGTTAATACGAGACAGGAGACAGGTTGGCGCAGGAGTCTGCGGCGACCGAGGTGATTGTCTACAACTCCAGTGAGGTTGAACGTACAGTGATCAGAAAATGTTGACAGAGATTTGCATGTTGTTCTCGGACCTTGTGTTGTACTGTCATGCTGTTGAAAAAAGGAAGGCTGAATGAATGGAAAACAATGCAACTGCGCCCCGGCTTAAAATGGCTCGTCTCTGCTGTTGAGTTGGACCGTTGAACAAAAGAGAAGGCTGCGAAAATCTGCACTCACAAGGAAAACACTTCATTGTCATTAGATGGGCTTTCCCCCCGATACTCGAGTGAGTGCAGCTGGGCTGATCTTAATAATGACAAACTAGGCTCTTCTTCTTCTAGATGTGCTTTTTTTTTTACACTTCATGTAACTCCAGTTTACTCAACAGAAGTTGTAAAGCTCTACTTCTTGCAGTTTTATATTGACCTTGAGCATGTTTTCAATCAGCAAACAGTCAGATTTTCCAGTTAAACTCAGTTGGTACAGCAGACGCCCATACGTATATACAGTGCATGGGTTACAGACGCTGGCGCATCGTGTACAGGTCCGACTCCTGGCATCGGCCCTTTCTTGCACTCTTCCCTCCCCACAACCCCTGACTCTCTTCAACTTTAAACACACACACACACACACACACACACACACAAATATACATATATATTAAAAAGTCAATCAAGTTTTATTCATATAGCGCCATATAAATTCATCTAAAATAAGGTTAAATGTAAATAGATGTCTAAATCAAGTACAAGCATTATATGACTTTTTACAGTATTGTTAGTGTATTTGTGTGTGTTTGTGTAGTGCGTGCGTGTGCGTGTGAGTTGTTTGGCTCGATCCTTTAAACTAACTGGCATCCTTTTAATTTTTCATAGCGTTCAGCTCCTCCTCGCCTGAAACCCAAGACAATAATGCGTCTCTCAGGTGAATTGATTTGTACACCAGTCTCCCTCACCCCCTGCCCTCCCTCACCCCCTGCCCTCCCTCTCCTCTCTCTCTCTCTCTCCCTTCCTCTCACCTTTGTGGAGGACAGAATCAACCTGGTGCCTGTCTGTACACTGGGATTCATGTTTTAATCTTTTTTTAGAATATGCCAATATTTATTGGACAATCATTACCTATTACGATAAAAAAAAAATTGTGAAACCTTTACAGCTAATTTCACTTTTTTGTTAGAAGAATGTAAGTGTTGCAACCTTTGCTTGAGAATATATAAGAAAACTAGTCCTCAGTATGATGCTTGCAATATCCTTTCATTAATGTAAGTGTCGACCTCGTGTTTATCCACGTCCCACTCCACGTTGCCTCGCGTGGCCCTTAATCCACCCCGTAGTTACCTGACACTGCGCAGGGAATCAATAATGCTGCCATTTCCTTTAGCATCCCAGCAGAGAGAATTATATTTCAGTCCAGGAGTTTTGACGGCGACGTAAGAAACACACGAGACGACGGAGGGTTCAAAGTGGAATAGTAGGGCAGACACAGCGCGGGAATGTTCCAGTGAAGAGGCTGAACAAACCGCACACTGCTATTTAACGTCACATTATTTTCTTATTAACAGTTATGCCATGCGAGGTTTTTGTGATACTTTTAAAAAGCTACTTCCTGAAATGCTTTCATTAATTATAATTTTTTTTACAAATGTGTGTATGTAGACACGCTCACTACTCTGATTTCTGCTTTTAATGGACCGAATTTATATCAAGGAGCAATATTGAGGACATGCAGAGTAATTTATTAAACCAATATGGAATAGATGGAAAGATAAATGACGAGCACATTATTCCGAGTTTTACAATAGCCTGCCTATTTATAATCCAACGTATGCGACCACAATTTAAGGAAAATAACATTGTGAAGGGTTCTTTCTTATTTTATTTATTTTATCAAGGTAGGCATTTAAAAAACTTTGCTAATATCACAAGGGTCATTCTGGGTTTTGTTTCTGTATTTATTTTTAACGTATTCTTCGGGAGTGTTTTGTGGCCTTACTGTTCAAGATAAAAATAAACATAACAACAACAAAAGGCCTACATCGTGTTTAATTAAAATTACACATTATTCCCCACAAACGCCGTAGGCCCTATACAGAAATTTCTGGAATAAAACAGAAAATCATAAAGCCTGTTCAAAATATTTAAAAAAGAAAACATATCGGAAAGAAACCCCCAGACGACAAGTTTATAAACATGCACATTTAATAGTTGCATTAGAGTGCCAATAGGCTATGCATGATTTTAATTTAACTGAAAAAATTGGGTTAATACAGAACTTTTTTTTTGTCTTTGTGCTTTGTTTATGATTATTTTTCCTTAAATCTAAACTCATCGCTTTCATAATCGTTGGTTGAATATGAGCCCTTAATGTGAAATGTAATCTGCACGGATTAAGACGCAGACGGCCTATCAGATTTTGAGTCGCATGTGTAATTTGTCAGGTTGTAAGGGGCAGGCCAATAACCAGGGGCCATTCAAACCCCGAGAGCCTGACCGTGGTTTAAGATTCCCCCTTTCCTACATATCAAATATAAACACAAACTCCACGTGGGACGAGGGCAGAGATGGGGAGAAAAAACAGTGGACACGCGGAGGGATGCTGGCGGAGCAAAGAGAGGAAGCCGGAGCAGCTGAACGCCTCCACGTGGGGTGATGAAAAGAAAGATTGACCTGCTTTCAGACATCCTCATAGACGTCAAGATCAAAACATTTTAAAGTTTTAAACAATACAAATCTTCACGTCACAGCAGCTTGACAAGAATAGATGGTGTCAATAAATTTACCGTTTTTTTCCCCCTGGAAGCCTCAATAAAATAACATTAATATTGCTGTTAAAGTAAATTTACCAGGAAAACAAATTGGCTATTATGATTAAGGTTACAACCGGGACCCAGACAGAACACTATCCCGGCTCATTGAACAAATCAACAAATGATTCGCATTTCACATCCATTATAAACGGAGGCCTGATATAGCAGGGATGGCATTGATGACAACAATTGACACAACAAATATTAACGGTGACCATTACTTTTCATTTTGAATAAATCATCTCAAGCATACTGAGCATAAATCACTCAAAATAACCATAGCATAATTCAATTGAGTGTGCTTCCTTTATGTCAAGATTTAATCAAATGAATCAGGATTTCTTAAGGCAGATCTGGCTGCAACAATAAATCAAGATCTGGTGGAAGTTTTTGACAGTTGATAACAAGTGTTCCTTGACCCTGGTGCATACTGCTTATATGTGGGATACATAATGGGTCTCTTTTAGTGAAAACACCGACACTAAACTGGAGACCTGCATGTTCTTTATGTTTAGTGTCATGAAACAGGCATCTAGGGACATGGCGTTAAATAGCCTGAATGAAAAACGGTTAATTGCTTGACTGAATCAAAGTACATGACAGTTAATAACAGAGGGATATCTGCAGCCACCTTTACTTTACTGAGCTGACATATCAAAGCTCAGCTCTGCATCTGTCTGCAAATGGAGAAACAAAATGAACATAGCCTACCTGCTGTTATCAGATTATTTTCGTCCCAACAAAGCTCCCAGTTTTCCTTCACTCCTCACTAACTTTCATAATCAAACACAGAGTGCTCTCAGCACAGCTCTCCCTGCTGTCTGCAGCCTGTCACTGACTGGATCAAAACACCTCAGCCACTGCTGCCCATTACGAGCCGGAGTCCAAAAACAAAGCCCGAGGAGTCATTCACACTCGATTTAACACGTTTACAAACTCAAAGAAGTGTCCCGAGTCTCTGTCCCGGTGACCTGTCCGCTCACTTCAGCGGGAAACTGTATTATTTTCACTTCGCGTCCAACTTTGATCACCAGGCTGTTCACACGCATTACACTAAACTTCATTATTACTAACCGCGCCACTGCGCATGCGCCCAGCTGCCATGCTGTGGACAGTGTTGGGCAAGACTCTAATGGACTAATGGGGTTCAGAGGGGGGAGGGGGATACCACACTGACATTCTTATTAATAGTTTGAACAAATGACGTGCTCAGTTTTATTTAAGCCATCAGAGCAAAACAGCACGATGCACCAGACTATCTATCTATCTATCTATCTATCTATCTATCTATCTATCTATCTATCTATCTATCTATCTATCTATCTATCTATCTATCTAGCATTTGGTTTTATTTTGATTACAGAGTCATTAGCTTCATATCTTAAGAAAACTGTATTTTCTTGAGATAAGAAAGTAATCCCCTTTCTCTGGATCAAAGCATTTTCCTCAATGATGGTGAAGTACAGCAATTTGCAGCTTGATTCTTTTTTTTTTTTTTTTTTGAATGCATGCTGAGAACCAGAAGCTTCTTAATTCACTGTTGCCTTTTAAGCAGTAATGTACCATAGAAATACATTTCTATGGTTGTTAATGGCTGTAATTTCTGAAGGTTTTTTTATTATTATTATTTACTTTAACCAAAAATATTCTCACTCTCGAGTCTGGTTGCTACCAGAGCTCTGTACCAGAATGTCAGGAAGACTGAGATAAAGAGTTAAAGTTTAATTTACAGTAAAATCTCTAGTATTCTTTTTTTGTGTCAAGGTTCTGTTGTTATATAGAACAAAAATGATTAGTTTTAGGCCTTCATACAGGCAAAAATGATTGTACTTCTAAATTCTTGTCAAGTTAATAAGTCAGACTTTGTCATTTGTATCATACATTTGAAAGATTTAGATATAAGTATAGCTTCTGAGCTAGAAGAATTTCCTGATGCATAGACAATCCTGCCCTCATAACAGAGAGTTAAGTGAACCTATTGAAACATTTAATAATATACATAGAAGAGCAGCGACATGCAAAAACCAAAGGCAAACTGAGGGAAACATGCTGCTGTGTACAATTAAAAACAGAGGAATGCAGATATAGTCTGCAAGAAAAGATACAAAACATGTAAAGCATACAACAAAAAACCCCATCAGACTGTAGAGTTCCACAGTGGCATCAAGTAGATGACAGATTTGGCGATGAAGTTAAGTTTGTTTGAAAAATTGAGGTTTGTTGTGGTTTATGGATTCTATGACTGCTGGATCAGAGAGATGCTCCTTTGCCATGCTGTCATTTATTTGTGATGATGATGTCAGCAGCCTGTCGATCCCCTAATTGTTGGTTTTAAGATTCGTCTGACTTCCACATGGACACATATACACACACACACACACATACACAAACACAAGCACACAATAACCATGCAAACACATCTTCCATCATTTTTCCTGCTTTGCCGTCCCTTGCACGCAAACTAATGTAAGTTGTTTACATGATTCTAAACGCTTTATGTAGAATTAAAAGAACCACAGTTTCCTGGCATCCCACACACAAACATTAAAAAACAAGAGTTCTGGTCTTTGTGGCATTGGCTGGCACAGCAGTTGCGGACAAAGAAAGAGAAAGCCACTGACAGACTGACAAACCAAAAAGAATGAGAGCAAAGAGAGAAACAAGAAGAGTCCCATTATTGTTTTTTGATGCAGCAGAAAGAGATGTAAATGCAGCGTTGTGATGTCACATACACAATAGTGGCTGCATGTTTATGAGATGCAGTCTTGGGGTTGTCGTTCTGCCATTTATTGTCAGTTTCAAGGTGCTAGAAAATCAAGAATGGGTGATGCTCAGGCTGGATAAGGATCTGACATTTATTTGGCTGCTAGATGTTCTCCGCTGGAAAGGAACCTTAGAGAGCCCTACAGTACAAAACACAACTTTAAACACACAAATAAAATAATTCAGAGTATCTACAACAGCTACAACTTAAATCTTAACTATTCGTACTATTGTGATATATTTGTTTATTTGTTTATATTGTATTATATTATATTTGTTTATATTTGTTTACAGTCTGGAAACTAAGGAAACAAGCAGCAGTAGTTTCCTGTGGCAGTGACAGCAATATAGACCTGATTCTTCTCTGGTTTCCCACCAACTTTTGTTTGTATAATGTGACAGAATTCAGTGTGCAATGTACTTTATTTTTTTATTTCCAGAAATTGTTCAGGTTGTTCATATAACCCAAAATTCTTTTCTCAATATAGACTAATATTTTAATGTTGGGGAGGGGGGGCATGTCAATTTGCTCATTCAGTCTTCATGTGTTTTGTGGATTTGGAGAAGGCTTATAACAGTGTCCCTCAGAGAATCATGTTGGGGTCACTGTGGGAATATGGGGCCCCGGGTCTGTACATCCACCCATTCCCTGTATGATCAAAGTGGGAGCTGTGTCCGCATCCTCGGCACAAAGTCAGACACGTTATCAGTTTGTGTTGACCTTCGCCAGGGTTGCCCCATGTCACTGGTCCTGTTTGTGCTTTTCATGAGCAGGATCTCTCCTTTTTGCAGATGATGTGGTTATGTCTGCTTCTTCATGCTGGAATCTCCAGCAGGTATTTGGGCGGTTTGCGACCAAGTGCAAAGCGGCTGAGATCAGGGTTAGCACCTCCAAGTCCGAGGTTCTCTGCCAGAAAACAGTGGATTGGGGAGTGAGTCTTTTCCCCAAGTTAATGAGTTTAAGTGTCTCTGGGTGTTGTTCACGAGTGAGGGTAGGATGGAATGGGAGATTGACAGATGGGTTGGCTAGGCATCAGCAGTAATGCAGGGCGTTGTGCTGGACCGTTGTGGCAAAGAGGGAGCTGAGAGTGAAGGCTCAATTGGGAGGAGACCCCGGAGTAGACCCTGAATACGCTGGAGTGCAACAAAACAAAACTCCCATTTAAAAATAAATTCCCTCACGACTCCTGTGGAGAGATAAGAATCAGCGAAATCAAAAGAGCATGCGACCACATGCGAAAAGAGCAGACTATAGTTGTTTGTTGCAAAGACTAAATTAATTTAGACGAGAAAAAATCACATTTGATATAAATACACATCATAAAATATACCCTAAAATAAGATATTTTTATTTTATTTTTTTAAAGTATGTCAACCCTTTAACATCCCAGGCATAGACTCCACCGCCCAGGTATCTCGTCATGTGGGACATACTGTTTTTGCTTTGGAGCCTGTTTCTAAATATAAAGCTGGAATATGCGAGCACAGCAACTTGTTTCTGCAGTCATCACAGAAAGTATGTGAGCGGACACTTGTGTATCAGCTTTCATGAGAAACATTAACAGTGATTTCTGATTCTAGCCCTGGGTAGAGGAGCACAACAGACGAGGATATTGTCTCATAAGCAAAAAAAAGAAAACAAGTCATTTGAAAATATTCTCATTACATAACGACTTTTTGAGGAGACCCAAGTATTTAAAAAAAGGGAGGACTATCTTCACCACAGAATGAGCAGAGAATGAAGCCACAGTGACAAAACTGAGCCCTTAACTGCCAAATGAATGGGACAGCACAGGCCTGAGGTCACATGATCACTGTGTTGCAGTGTGACCCACCCTAGGACACATTTCTTTGTAAAATGGAATAGCAATACACCTCATTTTCATACCCCTTTTTCAATTGAGAGACAGAGACAACCAACAGGTGTTAAAAAGGCTTTTTTTTTTTGGCATAATCCCACTTTGGGGTCACACAACATTGAAAGTTATTTTTTTTGTGTAGACAACAAACTTTTCTGGGTTTACTAATGTGTGTGATGCATGAACTCAAGGACAGGGAGGCTTCATTACTTTCTGTCATGGTGCTGGTATGCTTTGAGTCCTCTTTAACTCTTTCAAAAAGATCCCCCCTGCTGTGTCCTATTGTTTTTCCTCTCCCTTCACGCAGCATACACAGGCCTGTGCTCAGTGATTGACACATTCTGGCAGAATAAATTAAAACCTCAAGCTGTGACAGAGCTCAAAATAGCAGGAAGCTGTGGCTGACCTGCAGACTCTGTGCCACATGTCAGCCAGCTTCAAAAACTTGGCAGAACATTCTGCTCAAAGAAAGCATGTACAGGTGTTTGTGTGTGTGTACATGTGTCTTTGAATAATCTTTGTTCATGCAATGTGAGAAACAAATCCTTGAGCTTGTATTTAACTCAGAAAAGGTGCCAATGTCTGCTTCCCTTTACTTTCTCTTATAGGAAAAACAATTTCCAACTTGTGCAATTAAACTAGAGCCACATTGGAATCAGAAGACAGTGGCAGATGAATCTATTTCTTTGGCCAGCTGTTGTTGGGAGGGTGATGCTGGGATTGGATGGGGGGCTAAGACCTAAGATGTTCAGAGGTGCAGGACTTCACGTCTCTTTGCCAAGTCACAGAGCCTCTGGTTCTTGCCAGCGGAGGGGGTGGCTGAGAGAAAATGCCATTTAGCTGGCTGGTATTTATAGATATGTGAGGAACTTGTGCTCAGGCCGAGGCCGAGGTGCTGACGACGTAAAACGAGAGGACGCTTCCAGAAGTCGAGTGTCAGGGCACACAGATAAAAATACCCAGTGAAAGATGGGCCTGGTCATTAGTGGCCCAGTCTGGCATGTGACATGGCAGCATTTCAGAGGTGATTTATGATTATTACTACAGCTAACCTATACCTCTGCCTTTCCTGCCCCCACCATCCATCCCAAATTGGTTTGCCAAATGGAATAGCGCATGGGATTTATTTCAGGGGCTGATTGTAAGGCAAAAACTCTGCTGGCATTTTAGACTTTGGCAAAGTGCCTCAGTTTAGTTGAGTTTCACATTTACCAACTGAAAATCATTAAGCTTAAAAGTTCAGCTTTTCCGACAATTAAAATGAAGATGGAAGTGTTTCTGCGTAATAATTCATTTTCTGAAATGGACGTGTTACAGTAATTTTTGAATGAACACGATAGAACTGCAAAAACATAAGGCATATGATGACTTAAAGATGGGGTAATGAACTCATTGCACACCGCTGCCTCCCCTAATTGCCAGAGCGAGCTGCCACAGGGACGAACAAAGGAAACATTTAACACATCGTAAATTCCTCTAATGTCCTGCCGAGGAGCTGCCACTCCGGTTACACTTACACCTTCTTTTCTGCTGACCCTTTATTAGTCTCCAGTGATGGAAAAAGACAAACATATTACAGTAAAAAAAGGACAGTTAAAGCTAGATTTTATTTATGATATTTATATATTACAACATTTGCTTTTTGTGTGGCCTTCTGCTCAAACTGAAATCAAATCCTCCCCATATTCTCTGGATGAAAAGACTTATCATAGAAGGGCATCCAATTTTGATGAGACAGGAAATATGTTTAAATAGTAAATTAAGCCTAAGCATTAACATGCAACACATTTCAGACCAAACTCCAGCTATTCCGCGTCTATGTTTTTTCACTGCCTTTTAAGTCCTTATTTGAACCTCAGTATTTCTACTTTCTGCACAGAACTGCTACGTCTCTTTGAATTACTTTTCAGTCTTTTGTCCCACAAGGCAACTGATGGAGCAGATGCCCTGCACGGTGAGTCTGTGGTCAAGTGAGCAGCCTGAGTGTGTGAGAGCAGTGAAGAGAGCAGATAAAAATAGAGAGAGACAGGTATGAGCTTGTCCCTCAATAAGCGTCCTATGGAGACTCCAGCCAAGTAAAGATGTGCACACTGTTTGTGTGAACACAACATGAACTGCATGTGTGTGTGTGTTTCCTTTTCTTTTTTTCTTTTTTTTTTTTTAGGTCAGGCTGACAAAATTAGTTTACCATCAGCTGTGCTCTGGCTCTCATTCGGTCCCAGCCTCTGTCCAGTATTTCTTCCAGCTCCCTCCACCTAATGGCGTCTCAGGGCGGTTTTATTTCACCACCCTGGGGAGGCTACTGTGGCCAGATCCAGAACACTTGGCTTTATGTGGATTGAATGTTTTATGGTTATGAACATAATATTTAAGTGTAGGAACAGTCTCACAAGAATCCACCCCCGCAACAGTATCCCCAGCCCTACACCAGTGAAGGAAAAGGTAAGGACTGGAAGTGAGACCATGGATTATGTAACTGAGCGCATACTGTACTCTGGTTCAGCTTGGTTCCAATTTTCTCATGGTGGCATACTGATAGCATTAGGAAAAACAATCCAAATGGCATAATTTTGGCATCTAATGCTAGAATACTTAACCCATGCATAGCAATTTGTAAAACTGAATTCATACATAAAAGAATGGGGTCTGAATCATAGGTTATCAATTCTGTTGTATGGACTTTAACAAAGGGTTAGAGACACAGAGGGACCTCATACTTCGACCTGACAGAGGTTGGAAGTCTGAAAAGCCCTTTGTGCGTGCTTCAATATCAGCCAAAAAGGAAGGTCAGTGCCAAGTCAAATGTTTTTAATCAACTTATTATGCCCAAGTTTTTTTTTTTTTTTTTTCTGCAATAAAAATCAATCAGCTTAACATTTGTGCAGTGAAGGAAATAGTCAAAGCAGCTTATTTGCAGAGCTGTTTGAGATAATTACCAATCATCAGTCCAGGAATGTTATTTAAGAAAAAATAGACATAAATGCAGACTACATTTTGTTAAAAGTTTTCTTTACAGTTCTGTATTCCTCTAATGCTCATTGTAGCTGATTCCTCTGCATATACATATCATAGTGATGAATCATTATGAGGCTTTGCCTTCAGTGTACTGCTAGCTCTCTCTCTCTCTCTCTCTCTCTCTCTCTCTCTCTCTTTCTCTCCATCTCCACTGACACTCACACACGAGTTTGAGTCACCACACTGACACTGAATCTCAGCGGTATTACAGCTGGAATTCCTGCTATGTTTTTTCAACTAATGAAAGAATGAAGAAAAACAAACGAAGGGGCCAAAATTAAAAGGGAAAAAATTGGGAGCACAAAAGACACTAAGGGAGAAAAGGAAATAGAGGAAGAAAGGAGAAAATGATTGTTTTTCATTTATTTTGTAATCATCTCCTTTTTTTTTTTTTTTACATAATGGCTGCTTAAGAGTCCTGTTCAATCAATCAATCAATCTTTATTTGTCTAGCGCCAATTCATAACAAGTGTTATCTCAAGACACTTTACAAACAGCAGGTAAAGGATCTTACTCTGTCTATTAATATAACAAAATAGCAGGTAAAAAGACCATGCTCATTCTAATTGTTGAGGCTGATGGAGATGGGTAACGTGTTGGCTCGAATATTGTAAAAAAAATAAAATTAATAAAAGATTAATTTTAAATTGCATGTCACCTGTTTGAAAGGCCATTGTTCGTTAAGGGCTGTGAACTTCTAAGCTTTAACATGTAAGTTTCACTTTCAAAAGTTTAAATATCATGTAGGCTATTCAACATTTTTTTGAAAATGTATGGGATAACTTTCATCTTTCATAAAGTATATCTATTTACAATCCGGCTTCTTTATAATGTTCACGTAATGTTCAAGCACACTCAGAAAGTATTCTATGTACCCTTTAAAGTGTCACCTCATCTATGCTGACTTGAAGTTGAATATTTTGATTTGAAAGGAGAGATGTCTTTGCACTTTCCTTCAACCTGAGATTCAAACAAACCCTCAACTACTGTTTAATCCAATGACCTCAAACCACTGTCTACCTTCACCAGATACAGAGCAAATTTGTTAGCAATGGTTAGCATTTGTACATCTATGATAAAGGGTACCGTTTTTTTTTTTTTGGCTGTATGAGCTTACACCTTCCTTCTAACACTGAAACTATGACCAAACTGTGTAATATTTGAACAGATAAGATAATATCTTCCATTAACAAACGGTATTCATTTTTCTATGACATTTTGCTAATGGTAGGCTAAAGACCAGTTCCTAGCTAACATGGAACACTTAGCTAGGCATTTACAACTTCATTGTACAGTTAAATAATACTTCTTGTTTGGAACTGGTTGGATTCTAATAATAGTTGTCCAATGCTAGTCAATACAAATGATCAAATAGGCTTTTTTTACTTAAAAAATAATGGTCACAATCAACTTTAAAATTGGTGATCAATCTTGAAGCAGTGAATTGATTATTGTTCATAAATGTTCAATGTTTATATATCTGCAAACCTGAAATACAGCGCTACAAAATGTTGACAGCATTATTTTCTGTCTGACTGAGACTCTATGTAGGCGAAGGTTGGTATCTTTCATCGGATACATGCAAGCACCAGCGGTCACCACCGTTTTTTTTATTAGAGAACAGCATGTTAAATAAAAGATCAATCAAAGCGGTGTATTTTTATGTACTTTAAAATATTTCTAAAGGGAAACCTGATCCTAAGCCATGTTTCTCTCAACTGAGCAATGATGTGTGTATTTTAAATCTTGGAGTAAAAACCTTCTTCTTTGCTGTTTTATTTTGTAGCTTTTCTCTCAACAAATCATCATTCTCCCAGTATAAACCATTACTTTATCTCAAAGGAATGGCGGCCAAGCAGTGTATCCAGCCCCCCCCCCCAAAAAAAGCCTTTTGAATGATCAATCATTCGATGATGTCCTCAGAGCACAAAGGAGTAAAATGCGTCAGATGTTATTTTACCAAAAGTCCCATTTTTCTACTAATCAGATGAAATAAACACATTAATCTGAGGAATTTCAAAGTGCTGGGCATTGTTTTTGTTACCTCGGGGAAATTATTTCTCTCCCCAAACATTACAAGAAAAGTCAATCATGTAATGTCATTTTATGTCTTTATAAACTAAAGACTCAATTAAGCTATTTATGTGTAGCACACGTTTATGTGTGTTAATGTGAGCGTGGAACTCATAAATCAAGTGTGAAAGAGAAAGACACTTAAATGTACACTCTGCACACTGTCTCACTTACAAACAAAAATGTATGGGAAACGTTTCGGTAGGCCTTTTCGACCTTTACCAGGCAAAAATGAATAAATCAGAACAAATAGATCAGAGAGCCTACCAATATGGCTGTGATCTGGAGCCAAAAGAGTGAGTAGCTATCAAGTGAAAAAACCATTAGAAACAATACGTGAGCGATAAACAGCAGGAAAAGAGTGATGTGCCAACAGCCTGAAGCTCTGAGACAGAAGACGTACACGTCACTGTCTGTCTGGACCGGTCCATCTGTCACCAGACTTGGCGAGGCTTCTGAGGACAGGATATGTGTCTGTATCTGTAGATGTATGTGTATGTTAAGGGTGTAAATAACAGTGTGTCATTAAGTATAGACTTAATGGTGAATAGCTTTTTGTTTTACTGTATCTATTATTAGTGAAAACAACAATACAATGTAGTATTCCCCCTTTCTTTTTCTTAAAAGAAACTATTAAACCCATGGTGCCAGCCATTTAAAGAACTTTGTTAAAAGTATAATTTAGTTGTATTAGTACTGTCAAGTGATTCAACAAGGTGAATATATAGATGCAAGAACACACACACAATGAAACACACATCTGCGCTTTAATGTGCTTGTTTTTCCATCTGCTCCTTGTTTTCAGGTCCCTTTTGGTCACTTTTTGTGCATATTATTGCGGTCTGGATATCTTCAAGAAACAGACTCAAAGCACTCTATATGATGTTGTCATTTCTCTCTCTCCGAGGGTTTATTGTTTTGTTTGGCATTTATGTTTCGTTTGGAGGCAATCATTGAAGAATTTGAGCAGCACGTGTCCTCGGCAATCATAATCATGAAATCCCTACTGGTCTCTCACACACACACACGCACACATACACACACACTCAGGCCTGATTGCTACTCAGTCTGGTCTGTATAATGCTATGGATGCAGATTGAATGTGTCAGTCAGGACCTCACAGGAGGAGATGGTGAAGGAAGGAAGAAAGGAAGGAAGGAAAAGAGAAGTGATGGATGATGTTCAAGATTGAGAGGTGCACACGTTTTTTTTAAGGAAGGTTTGAGAGACCTGCTCTTGTGTTTTACAAAATATCTCTAAATTGAGGCCTTTTGTTAGAGCACCCGCTTCCTCTCTCTAACACACACACACACACACACACACACACATGCACACACACACACACACGCCCTGGCCAGCTTCGATGGTCAAGTGCTGTGATAAAGTGCTGTCTAGTGTTCTCTCACTCTCTAAGCCCCCTGAGAGTAGATCAATACTCACTCAGCATCAAGTTACGGCTAATGTCTTCATGTTTTTAACCAGGCAGTGTGTGTGTGTGTGTGTGTGTGTGTGTGTGTGTGTGTGTGTGTGTGTGTGTGTGTGTCCCTGGTGTGACCCAAGTTATAATTATCATTAAATGTCAATGAAGGTGATAAGATGAGCTAGACTTCAGATAAATCCCCAAAGCCCTGACTCAAAGCGCCTCCTAAGGACATTGTTGGAAATTACAGCTCCAGTCCAGGATCTATTTACTTCAGTTACATATAATGTTACTTATTTCATTTTTCAAAAGCAACACTTTGTGTATATCACTTCCTTTTGAATCACAAGGTGTAACTTGAATAATAAGTCGGCTTTTCATTGCTACATCCCCCTTTTATTTAAAGATCAAAATTCCCTTTATTGTCCTGCAAAGTGAGACACTTTAAATGTAGATATTTCCCATCTACGTTAAAAATTCTGATCCATACAGAAGAGTTAACACATTATACACATACGTCTGTTTGCTGATTCAAAAAGTAGACTCATTTGATTCATTTGAATAGATACTCCAGCATTCAGTGATATTGGTTGTTTGGAGCAATGTTTCCCAACCTTTTTTTACTGGGAGCCCCCTTACTTAAATCGAAGAAAAGATAGGACCCCACAGGACTCAATAGTAATTGGACTGACAGAAATGAACATAAATCTAAAATCACATAAAAAAAACTTTTCATTGATAAAATCCCAACAGAATAGGCCTACACCTTGTTCTTACCAAAAGACCTTTGCATAAACAATCCATCCAGTAGCTATGTGTCCTTTCATGATTTCAGTTGGTATATGCAAATTTGATGTGACAGGAAATATGTGCAAATTTAGTTTAGTAGTTATCTTAAATGTGTCCATATTTTCACCGTCAGACAAACAACCACCACTTTGCTGTCTGCTAACTTGTAAGCAAGGTCAACTGAAGGACGGTCAGACAATCTCTAGCTAAAAGGAGTCATTTTTTCAACAATGAGGATATTCTTTGCATACATACGACAAGAACAGTATACCAATTAAATGGCTTGATTTTGTACACACTGATTTTCTATGAAAGGTCTGTAGTCTGTACTCATACCCAGATTTTCAGTCTCTATCTCCCCTGACACCTTTGAAACACATTGAAAATATGAAAGAGTTGTAAAGCATCTGTCTTTGACTTCCTGGGTATGAGAAAATCTCAAGTCTTCAAATGAATCGATTCAGAACAGATGAACTTTTTTCTCTTTGCTTACAAAGTTAGGACAGCAACGTTTAAATCAGGCCTGATGATGCTTTATGGATTAAATAATTATCAGAGTCTCTTCCACACAGAAACTCAATGCAGTTTAATGATTATACACTGTTTGAGATCTATTCTTGATATCATAATTTGCAAAAATGTTCTGGATTAAAAAGTCAGGTCAGTGCATCCCTCACTATTTGTTTATGCGTAATATGACCATTAAGGTAGCCTGTAAACTCTGAACTCTGATTTTTCATGAATATGTCTTTTTAATATCTGTTTTTTTTTGTGACATGTGACTTCCCTGTAGCAAAGTGCCCACAATCATTTCCTCATCAACTAAATGTGTGGCTTCCCTGTTACCAGTTTTAGAAGGAATTATTATAAAAGCAAGAAAATGATCACCTGATATTGCATGAACCCATTTTCCCTCTTAAACATAAAGGTAAACCCTAAAGAGAAAGGGAGGGGAGTGGGTGAAATGAAAACAGAGATGTTGAACCTAGGTTATAAAGTTGGTGAAATAAATACAGCACTGCACACAATGTTGTATTCCATCATTATAATAAGAAAGAAAAGTGTTTCAGCCAGTTCTACCCCTCCTTTCCTTCACCTCCGCCTCTCTTTATCCCTTCCCTCATCTCTCCATCCCAATCAATCTCTCCCTCCCCCTCACTAATGCACTCTTTCATGTGCTCTCCTATTTCTCCCTCTCTCTCCACCACCCTCGCCGCCTCACCCTCACGTCTCATGGCCCTTTTGTAGGCCCTCTACATTTTTGGGGTAATGTGATCTCCCCCATTTCTCCCAAGGGTGGTCCGCTCCTCTCATTCAAACAACAAGCTCGGGCTGAATGGAGCTGGCGATGAGAGGGGGAGATTCAGAGAGAAGAAGACTTAGGAAGAGGATGGAGAGAGAGAAAGTAGATCACAGGTTCATTAAAACAGCCAAAAAGCGTTGTTCAGTCATATTTTACGTAAAAAAAAAAAAGTTTGCATCATAAATCATGTGTTTGTGTGTGCGATCTGGTTGGTCACATCCTGCAGCTGCTACTGTTTCAACCAACAGTAACAGGGCTTACTCTGAACTGCAAAATGTTCCTTGGTTGAAAAAAAGCAAAGTATCAACTCATCAAGTATCATCTCACACAATGTATCACTAAACCCTTTAAATGTCTTCAATCACGAGTTTGACATGAAGCACATTATTTATACGATATATAGTTGTATATTGACCAACCTAAAAAGAGCGCTTCATGCTAGTTTATCTTAAAAAATCTAGTATAACAAAATGCATTATAAGCTTATTTTTTTAAGTACACTTCATAAAGTTCAAACACAATGCACACTTCATTCCTCAATTCAGTCCATGTGTCATAATTTTTGATGAATGCTATTTACTTTTTGACAAGACTACAGTTTACACATGCTCATGTTATAAAATCTCTCTACACTGCACATGGAATACAACAAAAAACAAACCCTGTGCCTCATTATCCAGGTGCTTAAAAACGACCTTTTCCAACTCTTCAGTTTCACCTTTTCTTTACCTTTCTACCAAGACATTGTCAGAAAATTAGCATAAATCGTGATTTAATTAGGCCTAAAGCACTATGAAAAATAGAAAAAATATAATAATGATATGATTACTTTTTTAGAATAAAAGGACTAAATGTATGATAGACAATAATTAAAGTTATGGAAAGGAGGCAGTAAATAAAATGTTTTAAGAGCTTTAAAATAAAGTCTTTTTTTATTTGAAATTAGCTATAACAACCCTTTTTTGCCATTTGTAGTTTATTTATCAACCTGGATGTAAATTTCAATCAGGAATGTAGCAAGTAGTCACCAATCCCTATCACACAATATGTGATTCTCTTGGTGCTGACTAGATAGTGTATAGTTATTTTTCTATCATTTGATTTGTTGAAACGACCGCTCTGCCCAAAACTAGACGCTGAAAGGTGTTTTAATATAGAGCTGCGTTCAAGTGGAGTTGGGGGATAGTTTTTTGGGGGTTTGTCACTATAAGTACCTCCTTACATTATCATTCAACCTGGAATCTGTGTTTGATGACCAGCTTACCTTTAAGGTTGACATGAACTTGATAGCTCAGTTGTGTTGAAATGGCTGATATCAAGGAGGTCAGACCCTACCTGTCAGAGTATCTAAAACAACTCCAGGCACCGGCCCTCAGAGTATGATGCAGTGACTGCTGGAGCTTGAACATTCAAATATCTGCAGCTGATCCAGAACGCAGCAGCGTGACTGGTCTTTAGTCAACCAAAGCATACTGTATGTCACTCTGGAGCTTCAAGTTCTTAACTGGCTTCCAGTTGCTGCTTACAGCAAATTACAGCAAATGCTGTAAGCAGCTGTTCCACATTTAAACAGCAACAAAACAGCTCCTGCTCACCTGAACTCCTCATCCAGGTCTACTTACCCTCTTTAAATTCTAATTTATCGACAACTTTTGAAGGTTGAAGCTCAGTGGTCATGATTGACAGATTTTAAAACAGCTTCAAGTGAATGTGTGTAATTTAAGAGTTCAAACAAGTTCAAGAATTCATTTCAAAATAAAGTACTCTCCATATTTATATGATGTTATAAATGGTTGTAGATAATAGTGGTTAAAAAGTCAAGTTTTATTTTCAAATGTATCTCTTCTGTTTCAATCCCACATCTTTTTCTAACCTCTCCCATAGTTGACTTTTGTCACTGATCTTTTAGGAACTTTTCAACTGTTTCTCCATCCCTCTCATTCTTATCACTTCAAAACAAAACAACCTAATTTCAACGTACATCTCTTCTTTTCATGTTATCCATGAACCATTATTTTTTGTTTTTAGAGGACATACGCACGCACACTAAGAGGCACACACACACACAAAAAGGTACAGCCGCACCTACACTGTGGTTCCCCAGACAGCCCTCCACAATGTGGATGCCCCAAGGGGGCTTGGGTAACTAAGTCCTCTCTATCTGCCAACTGCTGTGTAACAAAGTAACAAAGAGGCTCACTTTAGACACACACACACGTACACACACACACACACACACACACACACACACACACACACACACACACACACACACACACACCTACACCTACACACCTACACGTACACCTACACACACACACACACAGAGTTTTACTCTTTTTCAGTACAGGCTTATAACCAGAGAGAGAGAGAGGATTAAGGGAAGGGAGAAAAAGTGAAACTGAGCTCATGTTCTTGCAGGACATGAAATCTTTAAGGCCGCTCACACATTACAACAGTTGCTTACACAATCCACAGAACACATTCATTCTCCAGCAATGTACTCTGACAGAGTTATTTCAAGGACACAGTAATTTTGTCACCTTGGACGAAATAACTTTTTCATCAAATATTTTAGAAAAAATTGCACATTCAAATGAAAATGATTTTGGCCTCACTTGTCACCTCTCTGAGTGCAAATGTGTTTAACCAAGCCAGTGTTTGTGTGTATGTGTGTGTGTGCACTTAAGTTGGATGTTGTTGATATTGGCCGCAGGACAGAGTTTCAGCTCCAGTTTGGCTACGGGCTAAAAACCTGAGTGAGTTAGACAGACACACGCTCACACGCACACATGTGGTCACGCACACGCACACGCACACACAGTGGTTTGCTAAAGTGTATGGAGGGAATGCTGTGGTCACACCTGCAAATGCTCTCTCAGCCAACCTTCCTAATATTTTCTCTCTCGATCATTTTCTCTCCAGAGGTGGAAAGTAGCCAATTACATTTACTTAACTCATGTTTGTTTGTTCTTTAAACTAAATTCAATGTTTTTTAGATTTTTGATTGTGTTAAAATGGATTTCCTAGTGATGAGTAAACAATCCAAGTATTGATTCAAATAAAATTTTGAAATGCTGACTTGTATCTTTATAATCATATTCCCCTTCACCACCACCATAAATAAGACTTGTTGTGGTAATTGTCTTCTTTTTTTTTCAATTCTCAGTTAAATCTCTCCAACCTTAATTAACAGATTTAAACATCTAGGGGTAAAACCAGTCCACGGGAGACAATAATGTAAAGTGACCTTTCTGACACACACACACACACACACACACACACACACACACACACACACACACACACACACACACACACACCCATACACACACACACACACACACACACACACACACAGTTAGCACACAGCATACTATAATAATGTGGAGGGTGCAAACAGTCTCACAGTGTGAATTTAAATTCTAATTTTATTGGAATTAATGTGGTTTTAAGCCAGAGTTAATGGGTTTAGACTGGCTCTAATCCTGGTTTAATGAAGGCCTTGGTGGCCTTCTTTCATCATCCTGGACTTCAGCCCATCATAATCCAAGTGGTGAAATAATCATCCACTTTATTGTCACGGTTAGGATCTACATCTGTTTTTAGAGCTTTAGAAATAAATATTGTATTTACAGTTAGAATCTCTCTGATTTGTTTTGGGAAATGTATGGCACTTAAAGGATCGATGTTTCACTCTTGACTTTCTTTCTTGGTGTTGTCAATGGTTTGGTATATGTGTTTGTGCATTGTCCACCATGCTCGCTAAAGTGTGTGCACGTTCACTCACTCCCCATCCCTATGTAACCAGAGCCAACCCTCCCCTGTCAAAAATAAAAATCATTTGTCCGCTGCACGAGTGTGTCCATTAAAAATGCATGGTGAAGGGAGCTGGGGGCCACTGGGGAAGAAAAGTGATACCTGACTCTCCGGAAGGGCATCAGAGTACCAAGGTGGACAAATGGCATCAAGACAGAGAAAGAACAGAGTGGAGAGGGAGAACGAGGGTGAAGTCAATGGGTGAGTTAGTGGGTGTTGTTTTTTTCCTAACATGCTGGTAGAACTCAACTTGTGGGGTCTATTGAAAGTGTGTTACTGTCCTTATCATAAATATATCCCAGACCTCTCATTTTGTGGTCCTTTCCTTTTGAAGTCACTCATCACATCTGTTACTTTAAATAAACATTTGCCAATAAACAAATTGTATTGGCAAATGTAACTAGAATCTTACATTTTGCAAACAGTTGGGTACATTTACAATGCTCCTTCTCTCACTTCCCTTCTTTCCCTGTGTGTGGGTGTGTGTAGGTGTGTGTGTGTGGGTCTGTGTGTGTCTGTGTGTGTGTGTGTGTGTCTGTGGGTGTGTGTGTGTCTGTGTGTGTGGGTGTGTGTCTGTGGGTGTGTGTGTGTCTGTGTGTGTGGGTGTGTGTCTGTGTGTGTGTGTGTGTGTGTGTGGGTGTGTGTAGGTGTGTGTGTGTGGGTCTGTGTGTGTCTGTGTGTGTGTGTGTGTGTGTCTGTGGGTGTGTGTGTGTCTGTGTGTGTGGGTGTGTGTGTGTCTGTGTGTGTGTGTGTGTCTGTGGGTGTGTGTGTGTGTGTGTGTGTGTGCGCGCAGTTGTCATTGGAGAAAAGTACTGTCAAAAGTTGCGTCATTTTACTCACCAGATAAATCTGTCAAAATACAGGTGTGTGATCGTGCGTGAGACCACGATTAGATTAATGGGTTTTCATTGTGTTAAATTTGTGTCTTGCAAAATGAGGTTATTTTGGTATCCCCTGTAATCTGTTACTGTCTAGTTTACATCGGTTTCATTATTGCATTAACATAATACTATATTGAATTTTAAACCGTTCTGTTTTTCTTTCACATTTTATATATTCTCATAACACATAACCCTATATTTCTTTGTAAACCTCTCTCTTCCTCTCCAATGGGAGTCAATGTTTTCTTTCCTTGGTCATGTCCATCTGCTTCCTATAACACTGGGGCAGTCTGATCTGGTTTGCAGAAACCCCCTCCAAAAAGTCTGACATTTATTCACGTACAACCAAAATAGTTCCTTTTTTTTCCAACAAAATAACCCCGCTAAAACAACTGTCCCGTCTCTGTTTCAATAGGGTGGTCGAGTCTGGACCCAATTAAAACAGGGACCCCCTAAGTTTCCTTCACACCCAGCTTGAGGAAGACCCCAGATTAGCGGAATATTTTCCTTATTGCCGAATTTACTTTTTTGCAGAATTCCATGGGATGATAATTGAGCCCATGTGTGCTCGGTATTCTGAGGTGTTCCCATTTTTTGGTGAATAAGAACGACCCGTTGTTACAACCATCAGGGCGGGAATGGCTTTGACTAATCTGTTTTGTTTTTCTTTCTTCCTCCTCCTCCTCTTCTTCAGGGGTTTTCACCGCAATGCTTGGAACGTTGTTTGGAATTAATCGAAAAAGGGGATTTTTTTTCTCCGAGTCTTTGGACAGATTTCCATCTGGGAAGAGGCAGATTCTTAATTAAGATCAAATAAACAAAGGCACCTGTGAGTGATTTCAGTGCATAATGAGACACGTGTTAGCTGGTTAAAATGTGCACAGCCACAAGGCCGTATGTGCACTTACACACTTTCCTCCTAACTAGATGAGCACTAACGCAGGTGTTTGTATCACTCCTCAGTGACATTATGCACATGCTGTATGCTTCCAAAAAGCACCCTGGAAAACACTATTGAATGAGTGTTTAACCTCTTATCCACACACACACATGCGCACAGACAGACAAACAGAGGATTACCTTGGCCCCTCATAAACTCCATGACTCAACAGTGAGAGCCTGTGTTCTGCCCCTACATGCAGTGACCCATCATCATCCTGCTCCCTCTGGCTTTGTGAGTGCCCTGAATGAAAAGCTACTAGTTAACAAACCCAGGACACAGCTTAGGTATCACACTTGCTCTGCACAATTCTATGTGGAAATTAAAAAAAAAAAAAAATCATCAGGAAACTGTCTGGACTCAGCTGTGTTGGGGATGGTCTATGGAGAACTGGGGTAGTCTGACTTTGATTCATGCCTTCCTAATAGTAATAGACCTGAATCCCCTAAAAACAACATGTGGATAATTCTTATGCACACACAGACACACTCTCGTGGACATACACACTCCACATGCAGGTAATTGTGCCCACCTGGGAAAACATAATTTAGGCAGGCGCCCCTTCCTTCTGCTTACGCTCCTACAGCATGGATGTGTGTTTGTGAGTGTGCGTGTAAGAGTGACCTCTTTTACTCATTGTGTGCTTTTTGATCCCAAATTGCATGTGACTATCAACACTCTCTAAGCCCTAAACCACCCAATTACAAAACTGAATTTTATTAGCTTAGCAGTTCAAGGCTTCAGGGGAAATAAACGCCCCCTGTTATTCATCTTAAGTGCCAGCAGAATCCATCCACATGGCATTTTCTAGGTATTGTTGAACCCATAAGTTCATGTTAAAAACTTTATTTGCATGGAAAACCTTTTCATTTGTTGTAATAAAAATATTTGATTTACATGTATTTACACATTAGCTCTGTTCACTTCGTGCAAGAAAGAGTTAATCTAGTTGGATAACATCAGCTCTTCACTGAAGATGACAGATTGTGTAAAAGTTATTTACAATAAAATTGAATTGTATAATTGGCTTTTTATTTCAAAATTGCTGCTTCTGTGCATCAAATCTAAAGGTAGATCAGTAAATTATGGCCGAAGCTAAACTGAACTTGCATCAATGTTTAACCAGATAGGTAAACGTAGTTAAAAAAAAAAAAAGATGTCTCCGCAGTATTATTTAAAAAAATCACCCAAATGAGTAATGCTAACGTTTGCCAAGCTTGATGCACTGTGGATATGTAACCAGGTCACCAGGCAGGAAAACAAAAAGGGTAGCTTTTTTAGTGATTTAACTTTCTGTAACCTAATTACTAAACACAAACCACAAGGTGACAGTCATCCTGCTCATGTCAAATTCCTTTGCAGTCTGCTGCATCTGAAGTACTTCAGGCTACATAAATCAGTGTGTTCGAGCAAGAGGTACTTATTGTTTCAGTTCCACTGGGGAATTTATAGCTTTTCATTGATGTCCTGTAAAAAAGGAGAAGAAGTCGAAAGCACTCGTGCAGGGGTGGATAGATGTCTTTTCAACCTAACAGGTTTAGTGTGTGTGTGTGTGTGTGTGTGTGTTTGTGGGTGTGTGTGTGTGTGTGTGTGGGTGTGTGTGTGTGTGGGGGGGGGGGGGGGATTTATTTTATCTAATTTAAGTTTAAAGATATTCTAAAGCTTTTAATTTTATATTTTGGAATATCTGCAATAGAAAGTTAAGATCCATAACTTTAAATGATTAGTGTTACACATATATTTGGTCAGTATGTATTATCATTTGTCTTAACTTACCCCAAGTTTTGGGTGGCTAGATGTGATTTTCTGAGACAAGAACAATACTAGAGAGAAAGGCTTCTAATTGCATACATTGCTGCAGCATTGACGAAAAGGCCAAAGGTTGCATGTCAGACACCTGCTGTGGTCCTTTTAATAATCACTAACTGGTGCCAACAATCACACACTCTCTCTCTCACACACACCACACACACACTCAAACACATGCCATTAAACATGGGTAGGTGATCTGGGCAGGCCCCAGCTATCTTTGGCATCTCCTGTGCTGTGCCAGGCTGCCATGCCTTTTGACACAAATTGAACTGACACCAACACCAGCTGTTCTCTACTCTCAGTCATGTTGTATAGTTTACTATTTTTTAAATACACCATACCATGAAAGGGTATGGCCTTACATAACTTTATCTGATGCACTGATGTCAAGTGCTATATGGCAAGAGGCTAATGTGTCAAAAAATCTGCATATAATTTTGACTTTTGTTAAGACATTTCCTCACTTCTCCAATATCAATATTATCCAGTTACTACTTCTTTAAAATATGGTCTTTGTTTCTTATTGCCTTTTTGACAGTCACTATATCACCAAAGGGGATCCTCTGCTGCCATCTATTGGTTGAAATAGAAACTGTAAGCATAAACTTTAAAATTGTGAGAAACACTATTTCTCCTTAAAGAACATCATTTAATAGGACATCTTGAATATAATAATATAATATGGTTGGAATTCTGAAAAGCTACATATAGTAAATTATAAATGGCCTTAAGTTTGCATAGCACTTTTCAAATCATCTGACTAATGAATGTTAATAATGTTACATTCAGCCATTCACGCCATATGTATATTATGTACTGTAAAGTGGCCCTGAGTATTGACTATTCATACACACTCACAACAGCAGGAATTTTTGGACTTAGTGTCTCTTGCTTAAGGAAACTTTCAGGGGTGACTGAAGAAGCTTCTCCCTGACCTTACAGTTGAGAGTCGACCAACTCCACCATGGCTCATTTCCAAAAAAAAAATCAGCCATTAATCAATTACATTGAATCCCTCCAAGGACAGGCAGGTGTCCAACTAATAAAACAGCAAACTGTAACACATTAGTATTGCGATGCTGCCATCTTCTGGTCAAAACATCAGGCCAAGTTTTCTGATTCAAGTGTGGCCTTTGTCAGAGGAAACAGTTCTTCAACAGTTAAAACTATCACACAGCAAGAGAGACAAGGGAGTATAAAAAGTATTGATCGGCAAACACTACTTGCACAAAGTCTCGAAGCAGAACCGTTAAAAACCAACAGAAATGTGAACTTGAGCCCAAGGAATAAACTAGCTCAAATCCTGACATTTATAACAAGGAGAGAATACAGAGAGACGGATGGTGTTTTGGAGCAGAATGATGGTGGGTCTGAGGAGCAGATAAGACAGATACAGTAAGCAGAAGTTCAATCTCATTGCTTATCGTGAGCTGGAACAGCTAAAGAGGGCTTACACTACCATGAGCAAAATAGGGAGAACTATTGAAAAAGTGGCAAAACTATTAAATTGAACATGGAGCTGAGAATTGGTCTTAAAAAAACACAGCTGATATTTTTGTCCATAGAAAGAATGAATGTTTTTGAATGTGAACTGATACTCTTCTAAACATTAAAGCATTTTAGGCTGCTTTAACGAAAACAAAGGGTGTGGGGTCATACATTCTCCAACAATCTTCAAATTCATCAAGGTTTCAACATTAAGTCTGCACACATGTTGTGAACAATTTCAGATTCAGAAAATGTGTATGAAGGCAACATGGAAGTGCAACTATTGCATCGATAAAATGTAATATAAATCAGGCATGGTGAGTACTTTGGGTACCTTTCAAATTAAGTTATTCCTCCCAGAAGTTATCAATAAGTATTAGTTCTTTGGCATATGTAACAACACACACACAAATAAATAAAAGGAAAATTAAAGTAAATGGTCACTGTTAGCGGTATTTCATGATACTTTACTCAGTTTAAAAGAGTGGCCCTTTTATAATGATTTCAGCAAAGAAACATTATTTCTTTTATCCAATGTAATAATTATTTTAGTTTTCACAAAAACATGTTCATTTCAGACAGTGTGTTTCCACAAAACATGCAAAGATAGGCTTTTATGAAGGACATATTTTACAGTATTGACTGAAACTGAAATTGACAAAACGCCAGGGATTCTAAGAGCTGATGTTATTATTATTATATATATTATATATTATATATATTATTATTATTATCTTATTCAAAGATGTTACTAAGAGGACTTTTGATTTTGTCCATAAGATGGCAGCGTTGGGACATACAGATAAATGTGTTCAAGAGAGGCTCTGTGGGGCCTTTAAGACTTGAAATACAGTTAGATGCACAGTATGTATGAAGTAATGTAACACAGAAGGAGATTTAAAGTTTTCATCAGCAAGCCCATAAATATGTTAAATATTGAACTCTTGATCGACTGATGGACTGTTCTAAAATTCACATTTATGTATATATATATATATATATATATATTATATATTGATAGACAGCTGGAGATTTTGAAATGTTACTAAAGCATAAACTGCACAGATTTAGATTTTTCGAAAACTCTTCCAACAGTCAGGCTGATATAAAGTGATCTCAGGGAGCCATTTGGGCAGACTGGAAACATGATGGGATCAGCTGGAACTCTATGTGATTTATTTCCTCCTTTTTCACATCGCAGTTTGGGCAGTGGTCCAACAAAACAATTAGCCACTATGGGAATCCCGGTCCTGCTCTCATACAGACCCCTCCCACCCTCCTCTCTCCTTCTCCAGCTTGCTCGCTCTCTGCAGCTGGACCCAGGAGAGGGACGGCCAAGTTTATTTTCTCCACGGTGGTCCCTTTGAGGTGGCGGCGAGGCCCCTGGCTCAGCACCACTGATGTATTAGGTGAAGGTCCTTGAAGAGATGTCGGTGAGACTCTTTTATTACTAAAGCACTCAATTGTTCATGTGGAAGGAAAGCTGGTACTGTCCTTTTGCAGTGACTAGGTGAAGTAATAAGTGAGATGACGCTCAACTATATCAACACTACTAGTCTCTGAATGTACAGTAGAACAGTAATATTGGCCTTATCAATAATGCAAACAACTGTGAGACAACTTAATATCCTCTAAGTTGAAAAATGTTTTTATGTGTAAAATTGCTTTTTTCCTTCTGTTTCCCAAAAATGTGACCCTGACAGTGTGATAATAAACCTCTCTTTTTTTGTGCTCACCATTCAGGTCATTGGATCATTTATTAGCACATTAAATTTGAACCAGTCACATTTCTCCTGATGATGTCCTAGTCACTTGCACTCCTTTAAGTTGCCAGTAATGCAAATAGATTCTATTGCAGGCTAGTCTAACTTTATGAAAGTCCTTTTTAAAAGATAGTAAGTATGAGGGGCTGGCCTATGCATTTATGCAGAGCATTCTATTAGTGAGGATAAACATGAAGGGATCCCGTGTAAAAAAAAAAGAAGAAGAAAAGAAAAGGTGATTTACAATGTGAACGCTTGTGAAGCAGCAGCCCCCTTTACACAGAAAGGGGGGGGGGGGGGGGGGGCGTTTCAGACCGCATAAATAACTGTCCGCATAATGTAAACACAGCGGTCATAACCCGAGAGAATTAAAACAACGACTGTGGGCGGGATTACAGCAAAGCGTAGGCCTATAGGTTTTGTAAAACCTGTAAAACATGTCTACATGATCTCTGACCCCAGTAATCATCCACACTTGTTCTAATTGGCTGTTTAAAAAAAAAAAAAAAGTTTATCCAACCAACCAGTGATCTCGGGTAGGTGCGTGATAGTTAATGAACCTAATGTTGTCAAGCAAACGTAGGGCTACACAATGACACTCAAATTGGAGTGATATCTCAAAATGAATTGGGTCGTGCTGTTTACATTGAATAACGTCATTTTGGATTTCTTGAAGGGTTTATAGGCTAACTATCTCTGATAGCCTAGGCCTATTGAATTATAGGCCTAAAAATGAACTAACTATATAGGCTCATTAATCCGTATTATTGCACATGTTCGTTACGGTCGTCTTTAGGCTAATTTATCATTGGTATTGGCAGGAAGACAAACTGCAATTTGACATGTTTAAAGTACAAGAGAATTTCTTTTAGAGTCCTAAGTAATCTTTGAAGGCAATTAGTTTGTTTATGTAATGACAACCACGTGCACAGTTAGGCTATCTTCTAGAAACAACAGCCAGTTATCTGCTCTGACGCGTCGGTGTGCTCACGTGCTGCTCTTCTGAAGGAGAGCAGTGATAACAAAGGTGAACAGGTCAAAGCACTGGCCCACACACGGGATCAAAACCGAGTTTCACAAATAATAAACATAGCCTATTGTAGATGTTACACAAATATATTTTATGAAGCCTACACATAATCTGTACAACAATAGACATCATCATAAGGCAACCGCCAAAACCTCCATGAGTAAAAATGTATCTGCAAAGTACAAAAAAAAAAAAAAAAAATTGCAATTTAGGCTATAAAAGAACGCAATTTATCTTTGAACCAGCAAAGACAACATTGACAAAAAGCATTTAAATAAACGTGTATAGGAACGAAAGAGAGAGGAAACTCCCCGTTATTCCCAGTCAAAGTCTGCGAAGATGAGAGTCTTATTCTTTCTTATTTAGAAAACCATTGGTCTATTACAAAATAGAGACGTCAGCGTGGTTTCGTCAGGAAGCTGTTGTTCCACATAACCTTGTTGTGTTCAGCATCTCCTTTAAATCGGTCTCCGGCTTCCCTGCAACCATGAACGGCCAAGTCTGCAAAGAAAAATACATCAGTTAAGAGTTTAAAAAAAAAAAAAAAAGAAATCGAAATTAAATGACTTGACGGACAGATAGATAGGCCTGGTCAGATAGCCTAT